>NC_081195.1:4065000-4665000 GCF_902713425.1 Acipenser ruthenus
AATTAGGTAAATTGCATTAGCGGACTACATGAGTCTCATCTATTTAAGATGTGTGCCAATCATTTTCATTTGGAAATGCAGGTGTTTTAAGTAGCCACAGGAGGAATGATTCATTGTAACTGTACTAAAAATAAGGCAATCTTAGTGGAAATTTAAATTATAATATTAACCTGAAAATCTATTTTTTTTCTTTTTTTTTTAGAGGGCATATTTATCTGCTTCAAGATGCACACCTTAAGACAGTTTCGTGTTTCAGCTTTGTAATTTTAAAAGGCATGCTCCCGGAGCAGCCATGTGATTGCAATTTCAGACTCTTCATGTGGAGAAATTATTGGTATGGCTTCTACCAATTTATTTTGTATTGGTTTCTGGTTATTAAAAGTGAATATTGCTCAGATCCCTTCTTTATTAGTTAAGAGTTGTCAATTGGTGATATAAACGGGTTGTGCATAGCTCCTATATCCCATTAACCCGAATGGCAATAATATGAAAGCAACTCTCCCTTACTTGACTGTGTCCTCGGCATAAATAAATAATGTATGGTGATATCATGTACTAAAGCATTTATTTGCTGTTTATATGGATATAAAACTCCTGAGTCCCTGGTGTTAGGCATCAGCTGCAAATTTGAGCTATTCTTTATTTTAATTAGGGGAAAAAAGGTCATCTGATGATTTCAGCCCGTATAATGTCAACAAGATTACAATTTTAACTGAAGGAATGTGTAATTATCTGGAAGCAGTTAGAAATCCTATTACATTACTTTCACCACTGGTACACTGCACTTTCACCACTGCACTTTTACCACTGGTGCATTGCACTTTCACCACTGGTACACTGCACTTTCACCACTGCACCACTGAAAAAAGGTCATCTGATGATTTCAGCCCGTATAATGTCAACAAGATTACAATTTTAACTGAAGGAATGTGTAATTATCTGGAAGCAGTTAGAAATCCTATTACATTACTTTCACCACTGGTACATTGCACTTTCACCACTGGTGCACTGCACTTTCACCACTGGTACACTGCACTTTCACCACTGCACTTTTACCACTGGTGCACTGCACTTTCACCACTGCACTTTTACCACTGGTGCATTGCACTTTCACCACTGGTACACTGCACTTTCACCACTGCACCACTGAAAAAAGGTCATCTGATGATTTCAGCCCGTATAATGTCAACAAGATTACAATTTTAACTGAAGGAATGTGTAATTATCTGGAAGCAGTTAGAAATCCTATTACATTACTTTCACCACTGGTACACTGCACTTTCACCACTGGTACACTGCACTTTCACCACTGCACTTTCACCACTGGTGCATTGCACTCCAGCTCTGCGCTCCCTCTGACACAGATGAAACAATCCCACAAGCCCAGCCCTGGCATGAGACACAAGCTTGTTTCAGTCTAAAGAGGGTTTCCACCACCTGCTTGAATTAAGTGGTGTGATGCACAAAAATGAACCGACTGAACAATCCACCGCTATGGATAAATTAAAACTCAAATAAAGACCTTTTGTGTAGCTTATGTTTTTTTCTTTCTTTCTTTCTTTCTTTCTTTCTTTCTAGATACCATTGTCGATGAATGTCTCATCCTTTCTCACCTTCGACCAGCCAACAATAAGCTACTGCGGCGTACACCAAGAGACTATGGACAAACACAGAGAACGAGACTTAGAACTGAGCACAATAACGACTATAACACGCCCCACTGAGCATATGTAGTAGACAGCTCTGGTCTTACTCATGGCAGGCAAACCAGTGCTGGATTCATGGACTAAATGATGGGGAATTCTACATCAGTGTGAAATGAAAGGACATGCAAACTGCCTGGTGCTCTGCAATGTGATGAATGCCATGCAAGGGCCTGCACTTCGAAGTACCCTGGATTCTTCACAAGTAGATGTTTTTCTTACCGTACAGTAGTTCAGCTGTGCAGTCTTTTTTTTTTTTTAAAGAGGATCTTAGAATAAATCATTTTTCAAAAACCCTATTAACCTACCTGTATGTAAAAAAATTCTGTAAAATATTATTGTATTTTTCATAATGGATACAGTTAAAAAAAAAAACAAAAAAAAAACAATCTGTTAAGTTTATCACTTATTATTTAAATTTGTATATTTGATTAATTGTGTTTTTTCACATTCTAATCTGTAAAATTTGTGTTTCTTATAAAGCACATGTAAAATTTAAGTTACTATTTTGCATTTCTTGTGTTCAAATACTACCACTGTTCTGTGCTGTACTGAAAATGTGTGATTTTTTATTTTTATTTTAGTACTTATAATGCAACCTCAAAACATATTTTGTAAATACATTAAACCAAAATGATTTGTAAGTTGTTGCCTTGGCTACAAAATGCAGTGTGGTTACATAAAAACACTATTCCCTCTGAAATGAATGGTTTTTTTGTTTTTGTTTTTGTTTTTGTTTGTTTTTTAATAAATTATAATTTCATTTATTTTTCTATGGTGGTTGGGTTAATCTGAATGGTTCTCTAGTATATGTAAGACATGTCTGGTTAATTGGTTAATTATTCTTTGAGTAAATACCTAAGGGTAAATGAGTTGCAGAACTTGCTGCAAGAACTAGCTGTATATAGAGGCATTCCAAACACTCACTTTGGTGTTTCAGTTGCATGAAAATGTCAGCTGTTTTTAACATTCAGTGCCACTCGTCCAAACCATTTTTTCTCATAAGCAATGGAATGATGTTTTTGTAAATTCAGCCACAGCAAGACATATTCTCTGGTTGTGTTCTGTGATCTAGTATTTTTGTCTTGTTAGATTTGCTATACGACCCATCCCTGGTGCAAGCTTTCTTTGACAAAAATAACACATTAAGGTAAGTGTTCTGATTTTAGCATCTTAGTTGGAAGGAAAACACACATAAGCAACAGATTTTCCTAAACTAATAAAAAAAGCACACAAAAAAATGTAAATTATGTATGGCTTTTTTACATGTTTTATTTTTCTTTCTAAAACGCTAGGTTATGGATCCCTGGTTCCCTGAAAGAGAAGACGACCACCAACAATACTTTTGGGATATGCCTGCCACAGGTCATTTTATGTCAGAGCTGCCAATAGGCCCCTCCGGGGATTGACGTCCTCGGTCCCGCCTCCGGTAGAACAAATAGTCACTCCACGGAGCTCACTTCATCTTTTGCATCGAACCCGCGAAGGCAACTGATGCGACCTCACAGGTTGGTGGTCGTCTTCCCTTTCAGGGAACCAGATCTCGCAGAAAAGGTTGCATCTCCCAAGGCAGAGGAGGATTGCTGATGCCCTGGCACCGGACGTAGCGGAGGTGCTTGTCCTCTGGAGGAAGCTTCCCTCCGCAGGATGTGCAAGCATGAAACTTTGGCATGCTTGCCGTCAAGGTCACACCACGTGCATGCAGTGTCAAGTACCGAGGCACGAGTGGCTGAAAAAATCAATTGCCCAAGCACTGAGGGCATCCAGAAACAGAGGCGCTGCGGCTCTGAGGCCCCGGGGGGTGGTGAGCCCTGAGGGCACCTAAACTCTGGAATGCCAAATTTGGTGGCAGCGGTTAGGCAATGGGAGAGCAGTATGAAAAAGTGCACAGTGGTGTACATGGGTGCAGCACAAGCGATAGCCTGGCCTTGGCCGCGTGCAGTCACAGAACCGGGGAAGAGCGCAGCGTACACCATTGTGGAGCAACAGGCTAAGAGACAGTAAGAAAAAAAGAGAGTACTCACATTTTTTTTTTTTAAGGCCCAATGCACCGAGGTGGGCGGGCCGAGACATCCGGTGAAGTCTACTCAACAGCAGGGCAAGGTAGAACTAGGCCCCAGTGGAGGAAGCACACGTTGTCTAGCTGTTATTATTTTTTTATTTATCAATTTTTTTTAACTGCAAGAGCAGTAGAAGAAAAAAAAAACACACACACACAACAGCCAAGCTGTGGGGGTAGAACCAACCACGCTTGGCAGGTGGACTGTGAAAAATGTTTTTTCTTTTGCTATTTTTTTTTAGGCCAAGCGCACCAAGCAGGCGGGCGGGCCGAGACAACCGGCAAAGTCGACTCAACAGCGGGACGCCAGGCCCCGGTCCAGGAAATCATGCATCTCTTTTCAAAGTGATGCAGACTGGTGAAAGAAAGAAAGAAAGAAAGATTTAACGAAGCGCAGTTGTGCAACGATTATAGCTCAGTTCACAGAAGCTGAATTACTGATTCCAGGGAAATGGCAAGCCGACTTCCAGCAATATTTTCTTAAAATAACGTAGGTGAACTCCAGTAAACTCGAGTGAGAGCTCTTCATACAGATTCAATCACAGCAACTGGACAAGTTAGTACTTTATCTTATCGCGGTGAGAAGCAAAAGAGGAAGTGAGCTCCGTGGGGTGACTGACATAAAATGCTCAGTGAATACCTGACCTGTGGCGGGCAGATCCCAAAAGTATTGTTGGTGTCATTTTCAAATTGAAAGGGAACTCTTCTTATAAGTTTAGCATTTTAAGGAGTAATGAGAAAAAGGTTATTCCACACAATGAATGGCACAAATAATTAGTGGCAAATCAAAACACATAGATGTACTGTATTAAAAAACAACCAGAAATGGCTTTGATTTCTCAAATAAACTGGTACTGTTTCAAAACTGAAATTATTATAGATTATATTTTTTAAACTAGCATTGCCCTCAAAAGTATTCCTGACCAAAACTATGATGATACAAGAAACTGATGCAAAATTAAGAATTATTTTTAATTGACCTGTAATGTAATTCCAAAAATATTGTGCAAAAATACTGTAGTAAACTTTTATAAGGGCTAAAGAAGCTAGTTTCTGTTCCACAATTACAGAATGTGTTCTTGGATTTTTAATTGCAACCCATTTTCATTTGCATTGCTTAATAAATACACATTTACAAAGCAATACTATGCTATAACTAGTTTGAATCAACTTTCTGGTTAATACAATGATTCTACAACAGAAAGTTTGCTGTTTGGTCACTCCTTTCCAACATTCCAACTCAACATTTCCAACTCAACATTATTGCCAACTACTATTCCCCCGCTAGTTGTCTGCTTTCTTTTAATAATATGTTTTTAATCAAAATGTCAATCGCTCGCAAGCTTCTGAAACCACTGTTGTGTATTCGCATTGCCTAAAATAAAACCATGCAGCTGTAATTATAGGTTTGACCTGTTATGCTAAGTTGAGGACATTTTACATATAGGAAGGCTGAGAAATGTTTAAGCTGGAAATGGAAGGCTAGAATATTAAGCAAAGAGGTATTCATTCTTATTTTCCTGTTCAGAAAATAAATAAGCAAAGTGACACCCTGAGACAAATTTCTTAAGCAAAGAAAATGTGAAAAAAGACTTGGCACAATCATGGAAGAGATCAATGGAAAAAAATGAAGTCCTTACATTGCTGCCCTTTGAGATACAAAGCCACTCTGAAGTAAATCCTATTACCAGTGACATTTACCAAGTTTTGAAGTATATAAACAGGATTTGTTTTTTCTGTTCAGGAAATCGGACTCGCAATGTAAAGGGGCCCTTGGCCTCTCAGGACTCTATAGTGCTCTCAAACAACTGGTACACCAGAGTGTAACTATTAACCTGCTCCCCTGAAACACCCTTCCCTTCAGAGGAATGAGAAGAATCAAGCCAAAACATACCAGAACCTTTATCTCCCTTCAGTTGGGACAACACAATGAGAAGTCTAGAATTTAAGTGTGGATCTCCACCGTATGCATACGCAACATTTAAAAAGCAATCCATCTGACCACCATTGTATGCAGTTCACTTGAACTGCTCTTTCCAGAGCTGAAGAAGTGATCAGAGGTAATAGTTATTTTTTTTTGTATTGCAGTGAAGGGCAGTAACAGCAGGTGTCTGTTTCTGATTGTGCTTTGCAGAATGTATTTGTTTGTGCTTCCCATGACCTTTGACAGTCCAACTAATTTACATGCATCTGCTACATTTGCATGAAAAAGACATGGTCCAATAGAGGCCTCTGTCAAAGTCACGGTCATCTGCTTTCCCGTTTTGAACAAGACTGAGGTGCTTCTTTTAAGAGGCCGCTTTTATACTGCTCTTTGAGGAAAGCATTTACACAGAGGTACAAATAGGTACAAAAACAATCAATAACTTAAGCTATGAATTAAAAAAATATATATAACTGAAAATTCCTCTGCTGCATGGAAATAGAACAACCAAATACAGTACAAGTTAGAATAGTGGCTGGAGAAACGACTGTGACTCTCGATACAGAAGAGTGGATAAACGACTGTGAATATCTATACAGAAGAGTGGAAAAATGACTGTGAATCTCTATACAGAAGAGTGGAGAAACGACTGTGAATCTCTATACAGACGAGTGGAGAAACGACTGTGAATCTCTATACAGAAGAGTGGAAAAATGACTGTGAATCTCTATACAGAAGAGTGGAAAAATGACTGTGAATCTCTATAAAGAAGAGTGGAGAAACGACTGTGAAAATCTATCCAGAAGAGTGGAGAAACGACTGTGAATCTCTACAGACGAGTGGAGAAACGACTGTGAATCTCTATACAGAAGAGTGGAGAAACGACTGTGAATCTCTATACAGAAGAGTGGAGAAACGACTGTGAAAATCTATCCAGAAGAGTAGAGAAACAACTGTGAATCTCTACAGACGAGTGGAGAAACGACTGTGAATCTCTATACAGAAGAGTGGAGAAACGACTGTGAATCTATACAGAAGAGTGGAGAAACGACTGTGAAAATCTATCCAGAAGAGTGGAGAAACGACTGTGAATCTCTATACAGAAGAGTGGAAAAATGACTGTGAATCTCTATACAAAAGAGTGGAGAAACGAAGGTCACGTGACCTGTGGGAGCGATGGCTGCATAGTTGTTTCTCTCTTCACCTCCCCTCATCTATTTTACAATTTATCTGAACGCACCTCAGTGTACTTACCCGTATATATCATCATCTGCTATCTGATACACCCCAGGATGTTGAGTGCTGGGAAAAAAAGGCCCACATCGAACTCCTCTACACCTTCAAAGGGTGAAAAGAACACGACAGACTCAGACTTCTCTGCCATTGTAGAGGCCTGTATGCAACAGACTCACCAATACTTCGAGCATGTATTTTCCCGTACTGAAAACACAGGTCTCAAGACTGTTGCTAAAATGACCACCATACAGAATGAGTTTTCGAATTTTACCCAGGAGTTCAAGAACGTCAAAGTGGATTTTACTCCTCTCCGTACTTCTGTAAATGCCAACAAGAGAGCTATTACAGCTCGTGAAGCCAGGACGGACTGAGTGGTCTAAGATGGCGGACCTGGAGGACAGGAGTCGTCAGAACAAACTTCGCCTGGTCGGTCTGAAGGAGGTGGAGGAGGGGTCTGACACGATCGATTTTCTGTCTAAATCCCTTCCACGGTGGTTCCCGATCCTGTCTGGCAGGGTTATTTAAATTATGCGTTTACATTGCATTTATTCTGATCAATCCAATGCAAGGGATAAGCCTTGCACGCTTATTTTCAATCTGTTAAGGTACTCTCATCGTCAGGCCATATTGCAGGTTGCAAGGAAAGATACCTCTCGCACTGTGCCTGGTACCATCAGGTTCTTCCCAGATTTCAGCAATTTTACAGCTCCACGCCGTAGTGCATTTTCACAATCCATCGTCTCTGCTCACTCCCGAGGCCTCCAGGCATTCCTTTTATATCCAGCGGTTCTGAAGATTCACCATGGCTGCTCGGATCACATGTTTCACTCACCTGAAGATGCCCAGGTTTTCCTGGACTCCCTTTGATTTTATTTTTAAAATAATATAAACGTATTGTGGTGGAATGTACACAGGCTTAATTCTCTCAAAAAATCAGCGAGTTGTCTGTATCTCTTACGTATAAAAAAAAGATAGATATAGCTATGCTACAAGAATCCCATCTGAAACGTCAGGACGTTCCTAGACTTGCTAATAAATATTTTTACGTGGCTGCTTCCTCTTCTGCTGACAACAAAACAAAGGGTTCACTGATCTTATTACGTTGTAGCCTTCAGATTACTGTTTTGGATACTGGAGGAGATGGGGATGGGCAGATATCTTACCTAAAAGCTTGCATCTCGCGGGAAAAAAATGGCCTTTGTTTCAGTATATGCACCGACAATATTTGAACCTCACTTTTTTAAATCATTAACCAATTATTATTAGAATTAGCTAACTTTAATTTGTTTATTGAAGTGGATATGAATGCGGTGATGAATTCGACTCGATAGATCAACTAAACAGTAGGGGTGTACACAGACTCCAGCGTCCTCTGCATTGCAGAGATTTGCATCTGACTGCACTGTTCTTGATGTTCTCCTTTACAGGGTTGTCCTCCGGTGGACACTAGTGGTTCATGCAGTCCAGTTGTTGGTTACCCCCTGCGCATGTATAACTAATAGTCCGTTCTTTGGTCTCTTCAATTTTTTAGGCTCCTTTCCGTCCCCAGGTGAAGAGGGCATTCCTGTTAATCACCCTGCTTGTTTTCGTGGACTTTACAAAACCAACAATAACACAGTTCTTTAATCCCTTTTTGTTTCTTTGTTTCTGTGTGCTTATTTTAACTAACGAATCAAGTACGCAGGCCTTTAAGCACGTTTGCTCCTGTGTGCCGATTCTTCACACAGTAAGTTTTAAATAACTCTTTCAATGTCCCCTCGCAATATTGTGATACAGTTGATTAAGTACTCTTCTTTTAATTCCACTTGGCTGCACAGACTAATGGTTGATACATGCTTAATCCATTTACAGCGTAGCAAGCAGTTAGGTTCACTCAGCAGTGAAACTTTCTTTTCCCATAACAGCAATAAAAAGTAGCAAGGATGTTCTTTTACCTTTCAAGGTGATTGTGATACTGCAGTTGTCTTGGTAGATATTGGCTATAGTGGATGATCGCCTCCCTCTCTCGCTTGGCCCACACTTTACTTCCCCCATTCCATCGCTGATGTCAGTCTATTTCCTTCTCATTCCCAGCACTCATTCCGCTGGCATTGCAAGTCACTCTGGGCAATGAAGTTTTAAATTTTTATCCTCTCTGCCATTTTAAGCCTGTATCACTGTATTTCCTTATCATGCAGCATTAACATTAACTCATTTTATATAATCTTTCTTAATAACCCACTTTTCTCCACAATGACTAAATTAATCATCCATTATCCCACATGTTTTATTAAGACCTGGCTGGTGGCAGATAATGTTCGGTGTCTCCTGCATATTATACATTCAGCCATGGATATTGATGCCCCGTGTGCTGTCCCCTCATTAGATGCTGAGAAGGCTTTTGACCGTCTCAAATGGGATTGGTCGGTGTTAGATCACATGCGACTGGGGGCAAAGTTTATTAAAATGATTAAAATGTTACATGCAAATCCACAGAGGTGCATTGATTTCAAACACTGATCCTTTATGCTAATTACCAAGCCAATAAAGCATTGACACAGGGGATCTAAAAGTTACTAAGAAGTGATAAAGTCAATGTTGTTTAAACTCATTGTAGGTATTGAGCTACAGTATAATATGATTACATGTTTAATAAGCATTTCAGTGGATTACATTGTGCAGGATTTTTCCAAACAGGGTTTATTATTATTTAAAGACACCAGAAATGAATGCTATTATGAGAATATTAATAGCTGTTTTAAAGAGCAAGTAACAGGGTTCTGAAATAGCATTATACATCCCCACGTGTTGCTACGACTGTTTAAATAACGTATCTGTCATTTTTCTTTTCATTGTACTGGGGTTTGAGATCTGTCCTCTAAATCATTGGAGGAAGAGAGATTTTTTAAAAAAATCTTTTCCATACCACCTTCATGGATTGTTATTGCTGTGTTACCTGTTTGACAATGTGGGCAATTATCCTTACACTAGAGCACTATGTGGACCAGAATGCTAAATGCCCTCGGCACAGGTATTACAGGAACTGTCAGTGATGTGAATACATCTTTCACCAGGTACATGACATTTGCCTGCCTCTTAAAAACACAGGGAACTCATTAAAATATATATCCCTAGACCATAACGTCTTATTGAATCACTGTCTTTCTGCAGAGATAGTACTTGTGCTTTGGTCATGCCGATGATTCACCCAGTCTTGTAAATTTAAATCAAGGTAACAAAAACATGCAAAGAAAAGCACACTGCATTCAACCAGTCACAGTTGCTTGAAAGCAGCTTATTAAAACTTGACTCTGTTGTAGCT
Organism: Acipenser ruthenus; assembly: GCF_902713425.1. Classification (NCBI taxonomy): domain Eukaryota; kingdom Metazoa; phylum Chordata; class Actinopteri; order Acipenseriformes; family Acipenseridae; genus Acipenser; species Acipenser ruthenus. The sequence goes on from NC_081195.1 coordinate 4,075,224, forward strand.
ATAATAGCCTGTGCACAATGTATTTAACACCCTTCTCTACAATGTCCTCAGTGAATTTTATTCCATTTTGTTATCAGGATCCACATACCAATGCGTTACATCCTCTTTCGAGAATATGTCTGTGTGGGTTTGTATAATGCATAAATACATTTCTAATTCATGTGGAAAAATACAGTAGTTAGAACTAGCTTATGGGTGCAACTATAAACCCACTTCATAGCTTTGAACTATGTGCATTATTTGTCATGAAATGTTTATTTAAATGTTACATAATGTTTCTTGCATTTAAAAATGTACAACAAAAGTCAGATTAAGGTTAAACAGCCCAGTGTGGTTCTGCACATCTTAAAGCTTTCTGGGATTTGAAGTAAGTAGCAGGATATTCACTAATGAAGAGAGAATTCAGTAGCATCTGGTATTTCAAAACATGCCTTTTCCAGAGGATGTGAACGCTAACAGATACATGATAGCTTTTCATAAGGATGTTTTAATACAAACACAAGAACACTGGAAGCTAGATCATTCCTCTCTTCATTCATAAAGATGACTTCTGTAGAGAACACACTTCAGAGAAACATATCCATAGATCAAAGATGTCTATTAAGATAAAATTTCCTTGCAGCATTGCATCGTCTGTAGGCCACTTCCAAGACTGCCCTAATGGGTATATTTTACCTAAAGCAAACTAGCATTGAAAGAGAATTCATCAGGAGCAAGTCAAGTGTGAAAAGTCTATCAATCACCTCAATGGAAATAGTTCACATTTCCACAGCATCAGCATTTTTAATTCCATCTATGAGAAAAAAATCTTATTTCAAGCCCATACATAAATCATCTAAATTTTGTGTTATATGTGCTACTTTATATTGCAATCACAAGACTGTGTGGGTTAATAATACATATTTCTTTACACTAAGTTTGCAATTTTAGTGTAGAAGGAACAAATATGATTGTGTACTGCACAATAAAGACATTATTCAGAAAATGCTAATAAATTATAATATACTGCTAGTTAGTCATCTAAATAACGAGATTATATATATATATATATTACACACAAGAATAAAATAGTGGTCATATTTCCAGAAGACTTTCTGAAAGTACTGAGTAACTTTATTATTTTTAGCTTTTAACATACATAATTAACTTTCAAAAACCAAAATATAAGATATGTAGTAGTATTACCATTCATTGAGAACTCAAATTTGAGATTTTAGACAATAATGTTTGTTTTTGTTTCTACTGGTACACCAATATGAGTTGCAGAAGGCTGCAAAGACAAGTAATGTGTTTAACATTTTGAAAAGTGGATTTAAAAAAATGCATGAGCGAAAATGGTAAAAGTATACATTAAATCATCCTATTTTTTATCTTTGCAAAGATCTGTGTAATGATTTAACTTCATAATAGTGATTTTCACTTCAACTGAACAAATGAGGAAACAATGGATGTTATCTGTTACAAGATGAGACATGTGAACTTTCACTGCACTTACAGATAAGGGAAGGATGCTGCCTGTATTTACAACACAAGGAACGTTGCTTAAAGTGATGGGTTCCAAAGACCCATTCATCACTCTAAGCCAGCTGAATATGCAATCAATGGCTAAAGCTCTGAGGGAGTCAGACAGCCTTAGAGAGCCTCAGTGCAAATATTGAGTTATGAGCTACTGTGCAAAAAGGCAATTGCTTCCTCCCTCTATTTATTACAGTGGTCTAAACAATAACAAAGGCCAGTTAATTTCAGACTGTCTTTTGTACTCCTGTTTAAAGTAATGTTTCCCTATTTGCAAGCACATAAAAGCAAAATGTCAGCTTTCCTGCCAGAGTTAAGCTTGCTTATATAAGCCCACGATACATTAAATCAACTTAGCATAGTAGCTTTGCTTCATATACATACCATGTAAAAACTATATGCTATAGTCCTTACTATTTTGAGAGCTACATTTCAACACCTACATTTGAACCATCTACAATCAGCATGGAATCTAAGAGACATGACATACAGTACATTGTAACTCTCAAAATCTACTGCTCACAACCATATTTAATGTAGAGAGGAGAGGAAATGACCCACCTTTTATTAACCGCAAAAATAAATCTTATTTTGGGGTTTTCTGACTTGCCTCCCTGCTATTCATGTTTTTTTGTTGTTTTCTTTTTTAATTGACAATTAAATATGCAAGTCTTGCTCAAATCAATCTTTATTTTAACTACAAAGGACAATTTTTATCAAAACCTGTGAGAAACCATGCCAAGTTCCTGGTCAACTCCTTTACTGAAAAAGATTCAAAATACTACATACTACCATTATGAGCTTTCGCCTGACATTGTCCACTCCAAGTCTGAATTATCTAGTGAAAGAACTGAAGTGGTAAAAATGGAACGTGGGTTACCATGGAAACCACTGCTAAGAACAATGGGTTCCTCTCATACTCAACCTATTCTGTGTCCTCTGTGTATATGAGACTCAATTAAATATTACATTTAACTAGGTTTCCAAACTAGAGGAACTTCTCATTATTTATTTAGATTGTCACATTTTCTCACATGTTAAAACAGATTGGCTATTTGTTAGCAGGGTAGTCCAACAAAGAAATGATATCGAACAACTGTAATTGTGTTTTGAATCCATAGTCTGATATTTTTTGTAGCCGTATGAGTTTCTAAGAGATCATAAGTATTTAGTGGTACAACAGCCTTCATCAAAATGTTAGCAATATTTTCTCTTGTTATCCTCCCAATGCATTTTTAAAAAGTCACAATTCACTCCCAAAGGGGAGATATTCACTGCTACTCCTTCACCTCATGACTAATGTGTCAACATAAGAGAATGACTTGAATATGCTTCTGAGGCAAAGCTGAATAGAGGAAAAGCTGCAGTAAAAGAGAACAAACCAATGCACTGTTCTTGGTCCACGACGTGTGATTCAGACAGCTGCAATCTACAGTAACTGAAAAAGCTGGTAGAAAAAAAAAAATAGCATGCCTTCTGTGCCTTTAGATCGATCTTAAAGTGTGACACACTGTACAAAGAGATTACGGCAGTGAACAAGGCATTGGTTTCATGCATTCATGTATTAGACATTCAGTATAACATTGTACTGTTATTCAGTACTATAAAGTTTGTCATATATTAGACCTAGTATGTTGTCTGTTTCCAGGTATTGTAAGATGCCATGATCCTTTTATTACATTGCTATCACCAAATGACCAGTGATAGACAAAGAGCACATGCAGCAGTATACAGTTATAGTATATAAAAGCAGTCTGTGCACAGCTGGAGGTCAGTGTAAATTCAGAGTAAGCATAGTCCAGAGAAAGAGACCAGGTTGTTTAAGAAAACACTATACCCCTGTATTGTTTTATTTTAAACAAGTTATTAAAGATGCATTTATTTTAATTTACTTCAAACACTTGTCCTTAAAACCTCACTGTAAAAATTGAAGCAACAAGTACTGTAAATGTCCCTGAAACAGAAATTGATTGGAGTTCAGCTCTGTGTGGTAATGTGTTGTTCTGTAAAACAACATTTAAAATAAATTGCTTTTGAAGGAAGATCCCAAGCTATACAAGAGGTTGAAAACCTCACAGGTTATCAGAAGGCAAGAGGATTTATTCGATTTTATGGGGCTTTAAAACTACTGAAGGGAAACCGCTGAAGATCTTTGGAGTCTTAATTAAAAATACATACCTGGGAGGTGCGTAACTATTGTGAGAAGTAGCTGATTCATTGAACGGATGACAGGAGAAAAGATGTGGAGCACAATTAACTGAAATAGATGATTATTCATGGACATCTAATCTGGTGATGTTCTTGGTAAATTGCTCAGATTTAAGGACATCCATTATTATTATTATTATTATTTATTTCTTAGCAGACACACTTATCCAGGGCGACTTACAATATCACATTATTTTTACATACAATTACCCATTTATACAGTTGGGTTTTTACTGGAGCAATCTAGGTAAAGTACCTTGCTCAAGGGTACAGCAGCAGTGTCCCCCACCTGGGATTGAACCCACAACCCTCCGGTCAAGAGTCCAGAGCCCTAACCACTACTCCGCACTGCTGCCCACTTGAAGTGCTGGAAGAGATGATGGGAAATATGCTACTAAAAGATGCTGTAGTAGATGAAGGAGGAGGGTAGTCGGTTAATTGAGTATAACACAGCACGGGGCCTCAGATTGGGAGTTGCATATGTGAAGGATACATCCACAATTATTGTTTTACTGTATGCATAAGGTATATTGTGTCCAGGTTCAGAGAAATGCAATTACGACTGTCAGAAGTTATACTTAGCGGATGGAAACACAATTAATTCCTATAAATAACATAACACTGTAAACGTCTAAATACATTTAGAAATGCTCATTTAGTAAACAAATGTGCTAAATGTTTGGACAACCTATACTAGTCATATTTGGAGTTCAAATAACCCTGCTATTATGCAGAGTTGAAATCTAAAGGAAGCATTAACTCAGTGTCAGGACCCTTATTTAATCCTCTTGTAACTGTCTCATACACCTGACTAATAGGGATCTGGGTATACTTTTATTTTTAATAACCATTTCTATCTTTTGTAAGATGGCATATACTACAACACAATTAATTAAAAATAAAACATTAAGTGTACTTTTTTTAAACGATTTACTTATAGAATTTTAATCTCTTTAATTAAGAAACTAAGAATACTTACTGAGCTGGCAAACAGTCTAATTCGAGGTGCAAAATGTATGTTTACCACAGGCTGTTCCAGCATAGAAGACATGCTAATTCGACACCCCTGTGGGAATACTTACATTATTGATGTACTCAGAGAGGAGTTCCTGAAGAGCCTGACGCACCACATTGCACTCTGTAATGATGCGCTCCCGGTGGAGATCTCGTGTGCAGGAGGAGTCAGCCAACAGTGCAGCCCCACTGATAATGGCTTCTAAACGTTTCTCCAGCGCTGGCCTAATGCTCTCCTCCCTCACAGTCAAGGGATCGATGATAATCGCACTCTGAAAATGACAAAATAAATAAGCATGTCAGGGACGGTCCAACCCCGCCATTGCTGTAAAATCAAAACCATACATAACATGAAAAAATAGATGACCGTAAACTACATTATACAGCTGGGCAGGTGCATTCCTTCATCCTCCAGACTTTTATACTGCTAAAGTGTATCTGAAGGCCAAGTTTCATTATAACTGAATATGCAGTTCTGTATGTAAAAATGTGTGTGACACATCAACACAGACACTCAAGAGCCACCTTATTCTAAAGAATGCCCTTAGAAAGTTTTCATTGGAATTTGTCAAGGTTCTCCAGGTGAAGGTTTCATCACAATTGAGTAAGCTCTTCTCTGGAAATATATGTAAAGATGTTGTGTGAAATCTGGATAGTGACAGACTGATAAACAGGGTGCCTACACATACAGTATCCTGAGATTCTGATACTTAGAAATAATGCTGAAATTTTGTGACTGAAATGTGTACCAAACATCATGGAGCAGTCAGAGTAAATGTGTTCAAATCACAGAGGAAGGGGGAAATGGTGTGTGAAGTCACAGGGATTGAAAATTGAACCTTTTTTTTTTTTAAATACAATATACATACATAAAACATAATATTAGTCTGTCTATAAAAGCAGAAAAAAGGAAATTGAATCTAAATATTTTTTTTTGTATGTATTATGGTTTTCACAACATCAATGTGAACCGAAGTGACGGACTGATCAGGTCTTTAATCTTATAAAATCGGTAAATTTCACAACGTATACAACTACAAACAAAAATGTTCATTTATATATCTTTAGAACATAAAGTTTAAAGTTCAAAAAGACTGTCTCTTTGTGTGCTTCTGCTGTGGTAGAGGTTTCAGTTATTTTTTTCTTTTTTGTTTATTTCTTTGTTTATCACAGTTTGCTTTACGACTGTAATCCACCGGTACGTTGCATGTTGAACAAAACATAAACCTCCCCTTTCATGGAATACATTATGGGGTATTGTGCAGGTCGTGCTTTTGCACTTATTTTTGCTGTTTTGTATTTGTTTTTATATGCTTGCAATGTGGCAAAGTATTGAGTTAAGCTGTCAACAGCTACAAGTAAAGCAGCTGAGCTAGTTCAACATCACTGTGAAAAAAGCTTTTTTTTTTTTTTTTTAAAGTGGAATTTCAAGTAGTTGGTGAAGTTAAATGCTCTCTATTAAAATCACAGACACCAACAAAAAACACGGAATACATGTCACCTGTGACCACATTGACTTATTCTCAGCCTTACTTATAATAGCCAATAATAATATGATATAGAGTTTCTGTCAGTGACTTGCTGATCCTTTTCAAGAAGGCAGTTATGGGTGAATAATCATGTTGCCAGTATTTGTTTGACCCTGTTGCCGTAGTAACCGAATGCACAGCACTGAGCCGGACCATGTACTGCTACTGTAGCGCTGCTTATGCTTAATAAAAGTATGAAATAAACAGTGGAGGTGAAGAGTAAACTTGGTTCATTATATCCTTTTCATTATGTATATTTGGTTTTATCCATCATATAATAATAATATAATATAAAGTCAAGACACTTAGTCAACACAGGTCATTGCCTCTCCAAATGACCTACCTATTGTTCAATTGAGGTAGCCCATTAGTCTGTCAATCTGTGCTACCAGTAGCCCATTTTGAGGGTTGCAGAACACCGGCGCAGCGGAATTGAAATGTGCCAGTTTACGCCATGCCTCATTAATTTTTGGCAAGTTAATACATTCTGGATGGGGTATAATCTGTGCTGCGGCAGAGCGCTACTTTACACTCTGCCAGTTTAGGGCTGCGGTGGTCAATCTTGACACATGTCCCCCATAATGTAAAGTGTCTTTGATAAGCTAAGAGAGGATTATAATGATACATTTACTGTTTTCATATAGATGACTACAGTGTGACTTCCAAAATAAAGGTCATTATGGGGCCTGCCAGATGGAATCTACTCAGCATCTGTCTTAACAATCAGAAGAAATTTGCATCAAATTTCAGGCATCCTTTCATAATTGAGAGTTCTTAAGAAAGGCTGATCGCAGCATTATCAGTCTCTAATGAGATATACAATAGAATGGATGAGTGATTCTCTAGGTTACATCGGAAAACCTTGGAATCTGCAAACATCAACGGTTAACATATTCACAGCAACACTTTGGAATCTGCAAACATTAATGATTAATCTATTCACAGCAACACCTTGGAATCTGCAAACATTAATGATTAATCTATTCACAGCAACACTTTGGAATCTGCAAACACTAATGATTAATCTATTCACAGCAACACCTTGGAATCTGCAAACATTGTCGATTAATCTATTCACAGCAACACCTTGGAATCTGCAAACATTGTCGATTAATCTATTCACAGCAACACCTTGGAATCTGCAAACATTGTCAATTAATCTATTCACAGCAACAAATTGGAATCTGCAAAGTAATTGTTTTAAATATATATTTTTTTGCAATTTCACCTCATTCAAAAGTTGTTCTGTTTGTTACATATTTTATTTTAGAGTATCTGTAAGTCTATTCACCGGATTGTCAATGTAACTAGACTACCAACTTGTTACAACATATTTTATTATTAGACAGTAATTTAGGTTTCATAGCTCAGACAGATTCATAATGATTGTGTAGCCATTTGCTTTGAAATATTGCCTTTGAAGTAAATTACTGCTTTGATATATGATGATGATGAAACTACAAAACAATGTTTTAATAGATATGCAAGCCATGGGTAAATGTCACTTAGAATAACATAATGTGTACAGACACACGTTTGTGGATATCAGCAGTCTTTTAGACTTATTCTGCATCCTATTTGAAATGGACTAAATACATTTGAACAATGAAGCACACAAAAGTAAAGCAGCACAAATTGCAGATCTGATTGCTGATAGTGCAGTACTGAGGAAAAACAAAATGCTTTAAAGTTGAAAAATAAATAGGCCCACAGTAGCTAGTGAATAATATAGTGTTCATTTTGAGTATTCATACTATCGTATCACTGTTCATATTCATATAGATTTAAAATAAATCCTCAATGTGTAAACTGACCAATTATACATGTAGAATATATGAAAATGAGCTACATTTTGCAGTTTATTCTAATGAAATACTTGCATTCTAATCTTACACAGTTCAATTTCAAAGCAAATTAAGCAAAATGAAGCCAAAAATAACAAAATGTACTTCCATGTAACCAAAGAAAATGTTATGAGTCAAGACAGTGTTTGTCAAAAGAGCCCATGAATGATCGAATTTGATGCAATGTGCCCGATGACTTTCTCTTACAACTTTGTCTTTGCCCTGAAGAGGTGGGGGGTTTTATCGCAATCTAAAAACATTTTATGCCAGGTAGTATGTCCAGACCTCTGTATCATAGGAAGAACAGAAGGACGAGACTTATTTTTATCTAGATTTTTAGAATTTGTGTTTAATAAGAAAACAGCACAGTTTATACTACAAGGTGATAGGACCTTGTACATTGCTTGAACAATCATATTTCTGTTGGCAACTGAGCTACATTTTACAATATGACAAAATATTGTCTGGACCCAGATAGGTGCCGTGTTTTCCACATAAAGAACAAATCACAATTTGTATATATTTCATGGGTTTTTTTGTCAGCTGATTGTTGGTGGAAGGTCTTGATGTCATTTTATACTATAGGCCTCTTTTTTAGGCCTGCACATTTAAACCCATTGTTAACCCGGTCAACCATTTAAACAGTCATAAATGTAATGTTTCACTTTTCATATTTTTATATTTTACTTCCAATATTGTAAGTCATATTTTAACCTTGGTTTGTTATTCAAAGCACGTACCATATAGATCCACTTAAAGACATACAATGGTAAGCATAAGGGTCCGTCCCTTCTCGGTTTAACTCACTTGAATAATTATAAGTTGTTCTGTAAATACAGATGTCCTGTTGAACAAACACAATAAATTATGGACAAATAAAACAGTGTACGCACTTTCTAACAGACATCTTATTCGCTGTTCTTTTTATAAATAAATAAAGTAGTAGCTATGTTTTTCTTTTCTAATGTGTTAGTGTTTTACTTGGTGGCGTGAATGGAGCCGTGAGGTGTATTAATCACTCAGCCTATTCACTTTACTGAAATAATGTACAGTATTAAAGACCTGAAAAAAGGCAATGCGACAGAGCCAGAAGCCAGAGTGGTAAGTTTTGTATGCTAGAAACTATTGTATTTGACACCGCTATGGTGACTGTTTGTTTGGGCTGAGTGAAAAGATACCAAAGAGAATATAATATCTTTGGAGATACCCAACAATGCAGGAAGTTGGTCCCTCCTTAATGTATGCACGACGTTTTTAAAGGTTTCCTTAAATGGGGAAAACCATACATATTGAAAGGGAAACATATCTATGCGGAAAACATGCAAAAATAATTTTAGAATATATTTTACTGTTAAGTTGCGTTTAAACGTATAATACAAATTTTAAACAAAAATATTTTTAATCCACGTTTAAACGTTTAAACCCTTACAGCCCTTCTCTTTTTGGAGTGTCTGTTGCTAAGTTACTGTAGTCTGAATTATTATCAAAAAGTCTTACACTTTCATGGTCATTTAACGAGGAGAGTGAAATTGTCCCCACCCCTTCAGGGCCATCATTCTGTCATTAGCCAATCATCTTTATTTTTATATCACACCTTTCATAGTGAAGAAGTGCTGAACAGGTGAGGTGTATGCAATTATGTTGTTAGCTACAACCACTTTAAATCAGTTACAATAAATGGTCTAAATTATATATACTAACTAACTTTATGCTGTAGACTATTATGATTTTAGACAATTTTGATTAGCCAATAAGCAATTGCTTTATTCTTAAACCTGAAAACTGTTTTTAATCTGTTTTTAGCCTGCAATAGTCAAATAATACCCTTTCCATATTTCTACCAGACAGTAGGTCGCTATTAATTCACAATGCTTTCACACAGCAAAAAGCAGGTTACTGGTGTTTCAATACCGTCCCATGATACCAGCTGGAAAATAGAGTCATGTCAAGTGCATTAGGGAAAGCATGATTGTTAAAGTATAACACTCTTGGGTTGCTTTGATTTGCCAATGGGAATTTAGGTAACATAAAGGTGAAGTGTAAGTTCTTAAAAGCTTTTTAGTACTACTTCAAAGAAACGTCTATCTTTTACCATTTAACCAAGCAATCTGAAAAATGTTTAATTACCAATGTATGGGTTGCTTGGGTAATACAGTATGACTTCGGTAGCTGCAGTTTTGACTGTATTAATGTATTTTCATTGTAGACCTCTAACATAGCATCACTCCTTTTTATTTAGCTGTAACCTGTTCTGTTCCTGGTACACTACATATTTTAAAACTTCTGCACACTATGAACTGCAAGCTATTTATTCACAATAAGAACCAAGACCCACTTACATGCATTTCAATTATACCATGCAGACTAGGAGCACATTTTTAATTCTAGCAGTCTTGGTCTGTCAGATGATTTGTGAGGGGCTGTGCGCTACAGCTTGCCAGGCTATACGTCTCTCACTGCCTTAGAGACCACCAGCTGTGGGCAACAATGAGAAGAGATTGCAAATCTAAGTCTGGGGTGAGCTCTCTGATGCATCCCTGCACTATAAACAACTCTTAACGTGATCTACTCCCAACAGAGTATTTACTGATCTTATTTTACCACAGTGTGAGAGAGAGAGCAAATCATTAGGTGATATGATTTTCTGGAAAGATATGTTGGTGGAACTTATTTACTTTAAAAGGGCAAGTACTTGCTAATATTTGACCTTGCTGCCACATTTATCTTCCCACATACAGTACTGTACGATATACTTTTTGTTGTTTTGTTTCAGGCATATTAAGTAAAAAATTTATTTATTGGGCCATACAGCACTTCTTTTGGAATACGAATACATGTTTTACTCCAGTGCAATGTTTGCATTATTTTTGTATTTTTTTTTTCTCCTTGGTGCAAAATCAAGGCAGTTATTTCTCTCACCCTGTGACTGTTAAACAAATTGACAAACAGAAGGATGCACACAATCAGCATATAAAAGGCCCCCATTTTTTTAATAAGGACCTTCAAAATGTGTTGTTTGGTATCCCTTTATGTCAGAATCCAGTATTTAGCTGTGTGCACACATCCACATACCTAACATGCAGTAGAACCCTTGCATGCCAAACAGAGACGTATCTCAAATTCCCAGGCCAAATGTATTGTGTATATACAGTATGTGGAAGTGGGTATTTATAACCCTTTACAATGCACTCCCTCAGGTTTACCATTATAAAAACAATATGCCTGAGAGTTGCCAGGGAAAACAAGTGGCAGCATCCTTGCTATCTTGGGGCAGGAGATCCACAGAAATAGCAGCCTGCATCACACTACCTCCTCAGACGCCTAGGGGTGTAGGTGGTCAGCCATTACGAAGGCTGCCTGGATCATGGTTTTGAAGAGCTTTGTGTTTAAGGAGTGGAGTGAGTGAGGAACGTATCGGTAGCTGATGTATCTCAGACAAAACTGAGATCAGAATGCAAGCAGCTGCATTTTAAAATCAACTGCGATCTGCAAATATTCATTAAGTGTAAACCAGCAAAATGGACATTGCAATTAAGCAAGATGGGGCCAATGCCCCTGCATCCGAAGAAGACTCTGGTAATTAACGACTGTAATTAATAGAATCTCATTTCACCTGTCCATGAGTATTTCTAACTGCAAAGAGACTTTCTGCTTAGCAAAGACCAGCCTTTTGGTCAGGGCTGCTCTAGTACAGTAGTATAAAGTACCCTGATAAACTTTTCATAATTAAGAAAATGCAATAGAAATAAAACGTTCAACTGCACAACATATTTAAGGAGATTCTGGATAGTAATACTGCCTTGCCAACACTGTATACAAAGCTATTCTATCTTTGGTTTAATTAACGGAAGGAGCATATGAACTGGTTTGTTGCTATATTGGATTCAGTTCTATAATTAAGTCATAAAAAGAATATGCCTCATAGTTAATCTGTGTAAATACATAATTACTGATGTAAATATTGCACTGTACGGTGGGTAACGTTTTGCAGGTTTGCCTTCATCCTCTGACTTTCATTCTCTGATTTTCTTTCTTTTTCATTGCTATATCACATTTGAGGCTCACATTTTTATATTATTATAAATACACTGATGATTGATACTACTTTGCATCTTTAAATAACTTTTGGGAATGTTGTCTGTGTTTCTTACATACATAGCTGCTACTGTAAAGGGGGAAAAAAAAAACTTCAAGATAACGAGGTCTATTTTAAAGATCTAGACCAGGGGTGTCCAATCACGGTCCTGGAGGGATATTCCATTCCAGGTTTAACAGGTAATAAGAGATAATTAACTTCTTCAGGGTCTGGATGGAGGTTTAATTGGTTCAGTTAATCAATTTAGAACTGGGCTGGAACAAAGACCAGGATTGGCATGGCCCTCCAGGACCATAATTGGCTACCCCTGATCTAGACAAAGGCAGATCTTAAGGTCTGTATTAAAGAAATTGGATAACCAATAACAGGAGGTGGTGTATTTTGCGATGGAATTTTAGGGGCAAGGATGCTTGAATCAGTTACATTAACCAAGTGACCCTGCCAAAGCACCGTTTAATGTTACAGTGTGCAATTAATATTTTTATAACTACAGCTTAAAACACAATCTTTACATGTTAGTAAAAAGTAAAGGGTCAGAGATGAGACTGTACAAGGCTCACCTCAAAGAATCAATGGCAGCCAAAGAAACTGATCCCGTAGCCATACATCATTTCTATCAGCTCTGGATGATCAAACTCAGTGAGGGCATGGAGACACTGAGCCAGTTAGTGAGGTGAAATAGAAATCAGCAATGAATTCACTTTATCAAATACTGTGCTGCAAGACAGTAAGGACAGAGCCAGAGGTTTCATGTGTAAAGTGCACTGAAGCATTTCAATTACAAATTAATATTGTAGAGTGCACTGTCTGTGTATCAAAGGTCAAATACACACAAAGTAAAAACCAATTTGATTCAGCAATGAGAGCACATCTGATCTTTCTTTTCTTCGCTAATCCTTTGACGTATTTGAATAATAAAAAGAGGAGATGTAGATTGCATGGTTCTATTGCACATGGATGAACCAATAAGACATTTACAATATATCAATAATTTGGGTGTTTTGTCATTAAATGCTGTCAGCATATTGCAAAATGAATGAATATAATTACTCAGTATGTTCTAGATGTAGGCAACTGGTGGAAAATGTTCTGTACGACAACAATAATAAAGACCATATTAGGTGTTTACCTGATCATCTTAAAAACCTAACCTGATCCTAACACTATAACACTGTATGATCTTTTATAAGCGAGCCTCAGGTTTTCACAATTAAGAAGAAGCTCCTTAAGACAAATATCTACATATAACCCAATTTCATTTTGTAAATGCACTTTTTTTATGCAAAACAAATTAGATGATTTTTTTTTCAGAAGTCTTCAGAGAACAGATATTGAATAGGTATGAACAATTCATATGATAAATGGATTGAGAATTAAACCTGGGAAGACTCTGCTCTGTCTGTATTAATACACAGTAGCATTTGTTTTCGTTTTTGCAGCTTTTGAAATCTAATGAAGTACATCTATAATTGTAACTTTTATGAACTGTACTTAGGGTTTTACTTTTTTAATGTTAAGAGAAGTAGAAGAACAAATTGTTGTGAGCCAGAGTGGCAAGCTGAATTACTGTGATACATGATAAGTGTATTATTTAACACACACACAGACACACACACACAATGCTCAAGCCTACTTTATAGATAGAGGGTCTAAATGCTCCACTTAGTAGGAAATGCTTTGTATAATGTGTGTGTGTGTGTGTGTGTGTGCTCTTGTCTACCTATCTAAGTGGGGTCTTAGGTGTTGTTACACATCCACCAAGTGGGGACTCGGTAGCCAGGTGGGGACCAAATCCATGACCCCACTTAGCAAAGTCTTTAAATTAACTTAAAATGATGCCTAGACCCCCCTAGTGAAGTTTCTTTGAAATGATCAAGTGGGGACCTGGGGGGTCCCCAAGTCTGTAACATTTTTTCTCAGTGCTGCCCCTGTAGGCTGCTGGTGGTAGTGCAGTGACTTACACACACATGTGGTTTAACACACTGCACCTTTGATGTTGATGGCTGAGCCAGCTGGGAAAGCAGCTCACTGAGGTATTTAATTTGTTTGATTGCGGAATCACCTGCTTCACCTAATTAGTCTTAAAACATAGGTGGTTATTTTGACGCTGAGTGCGGCCGTACTGAACACGCACATTACGTGGCTTTTTACAGTCAGTTTTTCCCCTTTAGAAATTTGGGTCTGGGTGCCTTAGGGTTGATATATATAGATATATATATAGATAGATATATATATATAGATATATATAGATATATATATATCGAGAAAGAGAGAGAGAGAGAGAGAGAGAGAGAGAGAGAGAGAGAGAGAGAGAGAGAGAGAGAGAGAGAGAGAGAGAGAGAGAGAGAGAGAGAGAGAGGAGAGAGTACATCCGCAGCTGCAAAATAAAAATGTTACAGTAGGCTACTGGCATCTTAAAATGCACAAATAAATGCAAGAAAAATTCTCCTATGTTAAAATAATCACTGCTCATTTTAAATCTTTGGTGTATAGCTAACGTTGAACAGATGTTGGCACTCACATACACTGTAGGAGCAACACATTACAGCTCAAACTAGTAATGTAATTTACATTACATTTCATTTTGTATAATACAAGGTAATTGGAAATCTGCAGCATATTTTTTTAGAAAAAAAAAAACAGTACACTATGCAATTTTTTTCCATTTACCCTTTTTTGTACATATTTTAATTGTTTAATAATACCCTTTTTTTTACTTCATTATATTCCTGTAAATGTCTAGTGATTTTTACGGCACCTTGGAAACTCAAACAAAATATAATTCTATAACATAATAGAAGGTATAGGTATATTGCACACCTTGTATATCACTCACAAATATTATCTTATTTAAATTTGCATTGCCACCTCTAACTTTAAATCACAAAATGTCCAATTCAGTAGGCATCATTATAGATGAGGGCAGAAAGCTGATGTATAATCTATTAGGTTTAATAAAGTCCTAGTTAAAACATGATCACATGACAGATTATAGTTTGCAGTGTAGCCCCCGAAGTCCTTAACAGCTCTGACCTAAACTGACTTTTTCTTTCACAACACAAAGAAAAAATATGACAGGAGCCCTGTTTCCTCAGCTTTCTGAAAATGAGCTTCAGCAAATTCTAATTGAAAAAGACCCTGAAAACACAAAAGTTGTACTAAAAACATCTATTGTCATTTCCTCCTTCAACACTACTTCCAAGCCAAAAACAGGCTTAGCCATGGAGAAATCCTCAAGACCTGAACTGCCTTCTACGCTATATAAGCATATACAGACTAGATATTTGGGGTTTTATGTAAAACTATATGCCTCAACTCCAGTACATATTTGTAAAATGTTTCTTTAGTTTCTATTTGAAACAATAACTTAAAGCTGCAAAGGATCAGCTGTCAGATATCCCTTTGATATATTGTTTTTTTTTTACAAAAATGTTTATATTACTGATCACATTTGTAATGATTTTAGATAAAAGGGATGTCTAGGATAACGAAAAATAATCTGATTGTTTGCAACAGTATTGATACCTGGATCACTGTAATTTACTTAGTCCACCTACCTCAAGATCATCAAGTGCTCCCCCAAGAGTTCCAGAAGCTGATGTTGGCTGAACCATGGCTTCTCCAATTCCCTGGGCAGCATTGGAAATAGCAGTGAGAGCGTTCTGTATTTCATTACAGACAGAGTCCTTGCTGGATTTCAAAGAAGCAACATTGGGATGCTCAAGGCAGGCTGAAGAGGTTGAGTAAAACAAGGCTGAGTTTTGCTTCAGTGATGCCCGTGCACCTGCTATCTCATCACGTTGATCAGGGGATTTCAGATCCTTAAAAAAGAAGAATGGAAATAGCAAACATCAAAGGAGAAGGACCTATGTAAATAAACCAAGAAAAGAACTTTGTTTACATTTAGCAAAACATTCGGGATGCTTGTATATGAAGAGCACCATGATTACCATTTGATTTGATTTCCAAATAATAACGGTGGGGGCTCTATATACTGCCGTACTTTAAACCACTTTATAACCTTGGTACGCTGGTTTTTACTATCTAGGTGGCAGGATTTAGATTCACCACTGTTTGGATCAATTGTACAGACCCCCATAGCAGACTGAAATGTTTATGCATGATTTTGTTTTAAACATAGAAGGATTAAGATATAATTTATATATTTATCAAATCTCAGTGTTTAAATCACTCTAACCCCAGTTTAATGATCATACACACACAAGGCAAAACAAACAAGCCATGAAAACACTGGGTGTGTTAAGTGAGCAGCTCAGTGAAAGAACCCACTTAACAGCATGCTCAGTCCCACTCCTACGGAGCAGCTCAGAGCTGCAGGACAGATTTCATCAGTGATCCAAGTAAGTGAAAAAATTCTCACTCTGAGCTGCTCAGTTACTTAACGCACCTAGTATCTACAAATAAACAAAATAATAACAATATGAACATATTTCAATTTTAAGTAACTCATATGTTGATACTGTAACAAAGTAGGGGTGCCTTGCTACAATTCGGGACCTTCTTGATTATAAAAGAAACATTTACTGGACCACAGAGGTTATTTAAACAGGACAGGGCCTGTATATTTATTCATAAACCCCAAACAAAACAAACAAAAGCCTAACTCCTCAAAGGAGTACTAACTAAACACACAGGAACACCCTGACTACTAGTGGGACAGCTAGGCCGTTTCCCCACCAAACAATAAACAAAAAACACACAGGTTTAATACAGCACACTTTTACCTCACGACTGCCAGGAAGCAGAGCACTCCTTTCTGCCTCCTTCTCCTCAGCAGCCCTGAGCAAACTGACTGCCTCTCTTAAATACCCTGCACCTGGTTCTAATTTAACAATGGCTACCAGGTGCAGGGGATAATTAATATTAAAACAATTAACAAAACCCTTCCCCAATTAACAAAACTACACATTTTACTGCGGGGAGGATTTCAACCCCCTCCCCGCTGTGCTACACATCCTCCCCCTCAAGTGTGCAACACTGATCGGCCATTCCAAGGCCACCCCCTCCCCTAAAACACAACCACCCACTCTCAAGTCCACAAATGTCCATTTTCGCCCTCTTCCACGGGCGGGCTTGAGGGTGGGTCGGTCCCTCCGGCACTTCCAAGAAGGGACTGTGAACCAGCAAGGGGGAATCCGGATGGCTTGACCAGGGCGACTGGAGTGCAGGCCGGCAACCGGGAGCAAGCAGTGACAGGCAGAGGTGTGCGACTGTGGACACACACAGCGACGTCTGGAGCTTCAGGGGGAGCAAAGAGAGGGAAAGGGGGAGCGCACCAGTCAGTGCCGGAGTAGTTTGTGGGGCTGGTGGTTGGGGCTGTGGAGGAAGTAGTTTCCTCACCTCCTCCCCCTTGATTGTTGCTTCTCCCTCGGGCGCTGGAGACAGCGGGGCTTCTCCCTCGGGCGCTGGAGACAGCGGGGCTTCTCCCTCGGGCGCTGGAGACAGCGGGGCTTCTCCCTCGGGCGCTGGAGACAGCGGGGCTTCTCCCTCGGGCGCTGGAGACAGCGGGGCTTCTCCCTCGGGCGCTGGAGACAGCGGGGCTTCTCCCTCGGGCGCTGGAGACAGCGGGGCTTCTCCCTCGGGCGCTGGAGACAGCGGGGCTTCTCCCTCGGGCGCTGGAGACAGCGGGGCTTCTCCCTCGGGCGCTGGAGACAGCGGGGCTTCTCCCTCGGGCGCTGGAGACAGCGGGGCTTCTCCCTCGGGCGCTGGAGACAGCGGGGCTTCTCCCTCGGGCGCTGGAGACAGCGGGGCTTCTCCCTCGGGCGCTGGAGACAGCGGGGCTTCTCCCACGGGCGCTGGAGACAGCGGGGCTTCTCCCTCGGGCGCTGGAGACAGCGGGGCTTCTCCCTCGGGCGCTGGAGACAGCGGGGCTTCTCCCTCGGGCGCTGGAGACAGCGGGGCTTCTCCCTCGGGCGCTGGAGACAGCGGGGCTTCTCCCTCGGGCGCTGGAGACAGCGGGGCTTCTCCCTCGGGCGCTGGAGACAGCGGGGCTTCTCCCTCGGGCGCTGGAGACAGCGGGGCTTCTCCCACGGGCGCTGGAGACAGCGGGGCTTCTCCCTCGGGCGCTGGAGACAGCGGGGCTTCTCCCTCGGGCGCTGGAGACAGCGGGGCTTCTCCCTCGGGCGCTGGAGACAGCGGGGCTTCTCCCTCGGGCGCTGGAGACAGCGGGGCTTCTCCCTCGGGCGCTGGAGACAGCGGGGCTTCTCCCTCGGGCGCTGGAGACAGCGGGGCTTCTCCTGACCTCACCCATCTCTGGAACATTAGCTGCAGCTCTGTTGGTTCTGGGTCTGGAAGTCCCCGCTCCTGTCTCCGTTTTCTGTTCAGTTCCTCCTGAACAGCGGTGGCCACTTTCATTGCCCGGATCATCTCGTGCAGCTCTTCCATTTTTTATTTATTTATTTATTTATTTTACTGTGCTGGGTCAGTAGGGCGCATTTCTGCCTGCATTCTCCACCACATGTAACAAAGTAGGGGTGCCTTGCTACAATTCAGGACCTTCTTGATTATAAAAGAAACATTTACTGGACCACAGAGGTTATTTAAACAGGACAGGGCCTGTATATTTATTCATAAACCCCAAACAAAACAAACAAAAGCCTAACTCCTCAAAGGAGTACTAACTAAACACACAGGAACACCCTGACTGCTAGTGGGACAGCTAGGCCGTTTCCCCACCAAACAATAAACAAAAAACACACAGGTTTAATACAGCACACTTTTACCTCACGACTGCCAGGAAGCAGAGCACTCCTTTCTGCCTCCTTCTCCTCAGCAGCCCTGAGCAAACTGACTGCCTCTCTTAAATACCCTGCACCTGGTTCTAATTTAACAATGGCTACCAGGTGCAGGGGATAATTAATATTAAAACAATTAACAAAACCCTTCCCCAATTAACAAAACTACACATTTTACTGCGGGGAGGATTTCAACCCCCTCCCCGCTGTGCTACAATACACTGTCCTAAAGTGTTGTGTTTACACACTATAGCCTAATGATGCTGGTACTCGCTCTTCAATCTGGTAAACTCACTGAAACAAAGTGTCTGTGGGGGTGTTTGTTTAAAGTTCAGGATAAGTTGCTGGTGAAGAAGCAGCCGTTTTGTTAAAAAAAGTTATAATAATAATTTATTATTACATTATGACATAAGTGAATGCTGGTGGACTCAAGTTAGTCAATTAAAAAATGCTACTTTGTGGGTCAAAAACGGTGCACACTCAAAATTGTATGTGCAATCACCTTTTTACAATCTAATTAAGTAAAAACAGGACAAGAAACTGTGTTCCTTCCACAAGGCTAGCCTCACACATCATATCCCACTACACTTTCCCTTCATTTATTTACTATTTTGTAGATCATTAGTCAACAGGGCTGACAGGAATGCTGGGATATCCATAATAGAAACGACTTTTTCATAAGTTTAAGTTAATTAGTATCTACAGGAGTTAATAAGGATTTTAACACAATGCCAAAAAAAATCAATAAATAACTTTCCACTTTCCATTTATTCTTCTACTTGCATTGAACACTAATGGAGCCTTCAGAACATTGCTTTCAAGTTTATTTATACTTGTTTATTTATGCTTTTACTTAGTAATCTTATGGATCAAAGCAGATATAAAGTTATTATAGTAAGCACAAAAATGAGCTACTGAATAAATACATTCATTACTTAGATTTTTTTTTCAGCTAGAATAACAAACAACATATGTTATATCATTATTGATTGATTTAATTTTAATTTCTCTCTGCTGTCATGGAATAAATGTTCACTGAAGAGCAATGCAAATGAACTGCTGTATATGGCAACTATTTGTCTCAAGGTGTTGGTCTACATTCTTGTAATTAACATGACAGTGGTGGCAAATCTTGGTGCCCATTATCTGATGCCTTCGTCTGCTATGCTTGGTTGTGCAGTTTACACACGGCAAAGTGGATTCCTGCATTCCTCATAATGGTAGTGGCAGGTTTTCCTCTGTATTAGATATGTAAACTTATATGGTTTATTTATGTTTTATTTATTATTATTATTTATTTCTTAGCAGACGCCCTTATCCAGGGCGACTTACAATTGTTACAAGATATCACATTATACATTATTTCACATTATACAGATATCACATTATTTTACATACAATTACCCATTTATACAGTTGGGTTTTTACTGGAACAATCTAGGTAAAGTACCTTGCTCAAGGGTACAACAGCAGTGTCCCCCACTGGGGATTGAACCCACAACCCTCCGGTCAAGAGTCCAGAGCCCTAACCACTACTCCACACTGCTGCCCTTTTAAAGGCAAAACATTTGAAAGATTCCAAATTATCCAAGTAGAAACTTTAAAATATATGTACGATCTGTGATCGACTAATGTTGTAATGATCCTACATATCCCCCCCCCCCCCCCCCAAAAAAAAAACTGAAATGAAAAACATGTCTGTAAACCATTTACATTTCATATTTAAACTGGTTAGCCGAGACCTGCAGAAGCTTTGAGTCTCTGTGACTGACTACCCTAAAATACACTTTAGAGGTTCATGTGTGCAATAAATCAAACAAGACTGCAACTCTCCAGGGCAAGAGAAGTGATGAACAAGCTAACAGATGAGACAAAACAGGGAACACTACATCCAGTCTACCATCTCTGGTGATTCAATGTATTTCATTCCAATACAGTACATGTTTTTTAGAAGTCCCTGGAATGACAAGTTTGCACCAGTATATTTAATCTAAGTTTCTGAAATGTGACAGTGACTGTTATGCTCAGCAAAAAAAAGATAAGGTACATTTGAAGCTTTTGACCTTACAGTCAGGCTGAGATTCAAGTCAGACCCTTTCCACACAGTGCACTATACTGTACATTTTCTAATTAGACCACTGCACCATTCTGACCAATACTCAATACTCAGTCAAAATTAGAGCTACTTCATGCAAGACTAGATCACTGTCACCTACACAACCTACACCCACCATGTGTAAAAATGTGTGGCATGCATTCCTACCTACCAAGACTATTGCTCTTAATCAGCTCTTTGGATTGTTTCAATTTGGCTTATTGGGAGAGAAAAATCATCACCAGTTAGTTATCTCATGGCTAAGCAGATATCATTAAATGCTCATGGAATTGGAGCATGTCATGTAATATTGCTATGCAACTATAAAGGTTAAATTGTAATATCTTTTGTATGTCCATTTGTGACAGAGGCGGAATGATTCTTGGTGATAAATCTCCCTCCCGACCTGTGAGGGCACTGTGTAAAGGGAACTGAGTGCCCTGGACTGGACGGCCAGACAATTCATTCCCAGGGTTAGGCGGAAGTCGGACATCTAGAAAGGGGGCGGAGCTACAGTACACTAAGTCATCGACCCGGCAGGGAAACGATGTGGCAGCTGTGGATTGGAGGAGCGGTTGCACTAGTTAACCAAGGGGGCGTGATTGACGGTATATAAGGGGACGTAGCAAGGTGATCTGTTCCTTTGTTATGGTTAAGCTGAACTGGAAGGAATCCTTTGAAAGTATTGTGAGTGGCTTGTTTGTTTGTCGTGTCTAAAAATTCTACTTGGTAGATGGCTAACACGATCCGGAGCTGCCGCTACAGGACAGCACTAAACCCTTGGTCATGAATAAATTGTAAATCACTCTGGACTTGTGAACGTGTGTCTTTGTGTGTGTTCTACTGTGTTTATTATTTACAAACTGTCTTATTATTTCAGGACTGCAACCCATTGTTTTATGGTCGCCAGACCAGGATTATAACAATAAAACCTGTCTTCCGTTTCACAATCACATCATCACTACACCTGCGCACTGAAAACCACTTTGCCACACCGTTTAAAAAAATATATATTTAAAACATCCTTTGGAACTCAATAAAACTTTGCACTTCTCACTGGAGAAAACATGTTTCCCAAATATCAGCTTACTATTGCATTCATTTATTTTAATTGTAATTATTTAATTTGAAGAAAATTACTTCACCACTTTGGTAACAGTTCTATTATTATTATTATTTATTTCTTAGCAGACACCCTTATCCAGGGCGACTTACAATTGTTACAAGATATCACATTATTTTTACATACAATTACATTATTTTTTACACATTATTTTTACATACAATTACCCATTTATACAGTTGGGTTTTTACTGGAGCAATCTAGGTAAAGTACCTTGCTCAAGGGTACAGAAGCAGTGTCCCCACCTGGGATTGAACCCACGACCTTCCGGTCAAGAGTCCAGAGCCCTAACCACTACTCCACACTGCTGCCTTATAATAATAGTTCTAATATTTTATATCAATTTCAGATTATAATGCATCTTTTGAATATTGTAAAATAAATAAATACATAAATAAATAAACTCTATATACAGGCTGCATGCTGTATACTTGGTTAGTAATGTTGTTTTTGACAGGGTGGTATACAAGGGATGTAGCCCAAGGCAGATGAATGATGTGTGTTATACACAAGATGCAAGTTATATTCTGAAGTTTACAGTAAATGTCATTTTATACAGGGTGTCAACATCAATGTGTCAATTTCAAGGACAATTATATACATACTGTGGTTAAAATCTACAGTATAAAATAAATACTCCTAGAAATAAACCTATTGTGTGGCTGCAGACATGGAAACAGGAGCAAACTGAAAGCAGCTCCAATCACACCCATCGGACCAACAGGGGAACACAAATAAAGACTAGGTTTGCTGAAATGAACCCGGAAATTTGATTATTTTATTATTATTCAAGAGTTTATGTTTTGAAAAAAAAAAAAAAAATTGCAATGTGTCACTGCATTATATGCATCTAACTGTGTGTAGTGTACACCAATTATAGGACATATTATAAAATACCTGGTTATTCTTCATAATATAATTACAGTAAACTAAATATCACTACGTCTCTGAGGAGGGAAAATGAAAAAGCACTAAAACTCTTAAGCTCCCACTGAATGTTCAAATATTTGTACGTGACAGATTTAATACAGAACTGAGAATCGATGGGTTCCAGCAGTTGCACTACGGGCTTATAAATCCTTCAGAGTGCTGCAAAATCTATGCAGGGAAGAACACTAGTGTAATTTACAGCAGTGCCATTTGTCAGGAAAAAAGCTGCACTGTGAAGAGTTCTACAGTTCAACAGGAAAAATAATAATAAAGAATAGTACAATATCATTAGAGAATGGCCCGGGGCACACACATTTCAGCCACTACATTTTACATTTGCATTATCCTTGTTAATGTTCAGCAGCTACAAAGACATGCACCAATGCATATACTGAGTCAGTGTTTCCATAATTGCTGCACAAAAAAGTGAGCACATCCTGAAATTGAGTATTTAGATAACCTACTAACCAATCACACAAAATAGATCAAGAACCGTAATAAACATAAACAGTTTATAGAAACAACATAAGGTTATTTATGGCCAGAAAACGTGACCCATTTCAGCATATGGTGCAAGTTCTTTTTTTCCTTATATAGCAGAATGAGTCCTGGAACAAATAAATCATGCATTATATGGGATTATTATTATTATTATTATTATTATTATTATTATTATTATTATTATTATTATTATTTATAGCACTGAACCACAAACACATTGGCCAGCTAAGCTATGACATGATGCCTATAAAATCCCGATCTGTCTAGGTTTAATAACTTTTTATGAACTTGCCAAATTAGAATTGATCAGCCACAAGGATATATGTTCTTACATCTGTGGACTGTTTATTTGTAATTAAAAAAGACCAATCCGACTTGAAATAAGAAAAGCAATAGTAGCCATGCTGTGTTGTAACAATTTAGTTGGCGTTGGCGAGGAACTATGAATTCCCTTTTTATTAAACCACACAAAATTATATCTTATGTTCATTTTTCTGACAGCTGAGCATATGAAAGGAACCTTAGTTAATGGAATATCCCCATTTGAAAAATAACATATCAGGCCATTTATATAAGAATTTGACCCACTTGGCCAGATTCCTAAATGTTTTTTGAAAGAAACACAATACATAACTCAAACAAATAAGAGCTACTTATAAGCACCTAGTGTATGTTGTATATTTTTGGTTTAATAATTCTGTTGGGTGCATTGTTCCTCACTGCAAATGTAAAAGTTATCAAGCCCGCTATGTGTTGTATTCAGAAAGCATGCCAATATATGTATCTGTGTGCTGAGGCTTTCTGAATACAGTACTTTGTTGGTGTTTTTTTCAATCATATTCCCTACTTTTTGGATTGGCTAATTTTTGGTTTGTTTGTTTATTTTTCAAAACATAAGGAAAAATGCTATCAAACAACTTCCTTATCCCACAGCACCATCTTTTGGTTTATTTTATCATGAACACAATTAGGCAGACTAATGTTTATTTTATGATGTGAATGTCATTGGGAGAAATGAATGCAGTCACGGAAAGGGAGAGTCACTGTGAGTAAAGAATACCTCACCCTCAAAGTCCCATTGCTGCTTCAGGTGTATAGTGATTTTTAAACTTAAAGAGAATGAGACTTACAGACGTGCTCAAATTTGTTGGTACCCCTCCACAAAAAACGAAGAATGCACAATTTTCTCTGAAATAACTTGAAACTGACAAAAGTAATTGGCATCCACCATTGTTTATTCCATATTTAATAGAAATCAGACTTTGCTTTTGATTTTTTATTCAACATAATATTGTAAATAATAAAACAAATGAAAATGGCATGGACAAAAATGATGGGACCGCTAACCTAATATTTTGTTGCACAACCTTTAGAGGCAATCACTGCAATCAAATGTTTTCTGTCGCCCTCAATGAGACTTCTGCATCTGTTAACAGGTAGTTTGGCCCACTCTTCCTGAGCAAACTGCTCCAGCTGTCTCAGGTTTGATGGGTGCCTTCTCCAGACTGCAAGTTTCAGCTCTTTCCATAGATGTTCGATAGGATTCAGATCAGGACTCATAGAAGGCCACTTCAGAATAGTCCAATGTTTTGTTCTTATCCATTCTTGGGTGCTTTTAGCTGTGTGTTTTGGGTCATTATCCTGTTGGAGGACCCATGACCTGCGACTGAGACAGAGCTTTCTGACACTGGGCAGTACGTTTCGCTCCAGAATGCCTTGATAGTCTTGAGATTTCATTGTGCCCTGCACAGATTCAAGGCACCCTGTGCCAGGCACAGTAAAGCAGCCAAAAAACATAACTGAGCCTCCTCCATGTTTCACTGTAGGTATGGTGTTCTTTTCTTTGAAAGCTTCATTTTTTCGTCTGTGAACATAGAGCTGATGTGACTTGCCAAAAAGCTCCAGTTTTGACTCATCTGTGCAAAGGACATTCTCCCAGAAGGACTGTGGCTTGTCAGTATGCATTTTAGCAAATTCCAGTCTGGCTTTTTTATGTTTTTCTGTCAAAAGTGGAGTCCTCCTGGGTCTTCTTCCATGGAGCCCACTTTCGCTCAAAAAGCGACGGATGGTGCGATCAGAAACTGACGTACCTTCACCTTGGACTTCAGCTTGTATCTCTTTGGCAGTTATCCTTGGTTCTTTTTCTACCATTCGCACTATCCTTCTGTTCAATCTGGTGTCGATTTTCCTCTTGCGGCCGCGCCCAGGGAGGTTGGCTACAGTTCCATGGACCTTAAACTTCTTAATAATATTTGCAACTGTTGTCACAGGAACATCAAGCTGCTTGGAGATGGTCTTGTAGCCTTGACCTTTACCATGCTTGTCTATTATTTTCTTTCTGATCTCCTCAGACAACTCTTTCCTTTGCTTTCTCTGGTCCATGTTCAGTGTGGTGCACACAATGATACCAAACAGCACAGTGACTACTTTTCTCCATTTAAATAGGCTGAATGACTGATTATAAGATTGGAGACATGTGTGATACTAATTAAAGAAACTAATTAGTTTGAAATATCACTATAATCCAATTATTTATTATCTTTTCTAAGGGGTACCAACAAATGTGTCCAGGCCATTTTAGAATATCTTTGTAGAATAAACAATAATTCATCTCTTTTCACAGCTTATTTGCTTTATTCTATGACATACCAAAGGCATGCAAGTATACATGATAAAATAGCTTTTAATTTCATCACTTTTCAGGAGGAATGAAGCATTATTTTAATGAACTGTAAGGGACCATCAAATTTGAGCACGTCTGTATATCTTCCCATCCCTTTAGCTTCCGTTGAATCATAAGGTTTTCCATAATACCATTTCACATCCTGGAGGGGTAAATAGAACAGGACAGGAAATGGCTCACATTCTCTCAGGAAGCATTCAGGTTTTATAGACCATCTTTATTAAGCATGACAACCAACAAGCCCCATCCAGAGCTGAGCTCACTAATAGCACTCAGTCGAAGTAGGGATCATAAACATTACCTTGCCTTCATTTAAACTTTCCAATCCTATTTTAAGTTACATACAAAAGTGGTGGCATGAGGCTCCACAAACACAGTTTCATAATCATCTTGCTGGGGTCCAGCATCATATATCTCATCATATATCCCTTTAAAAAAACATTTTTGCCAAGGTCTAGGAGTAAATTAGGATTTTTAAGACTATGATATAAAATGCTGTCTGTTTGGTAGTGTTTTACAAAGACTATTTGCTATATTGTTGATGCGTTTCATAAGCGTTAAATGAGTAATTAATGCTGATGTCTGCAACTTTATTTCCAATTAAAAGCAGCAAGGCAGTCTTATTTAAACACAGATTGCGACTGGTGAAAAACATTGTTCTCTTATCTAACATAAAATTGAAATTAATAGATTTGTTGAGAGATAATCATAAGAGATTTGTGTCTGGTTGTAGATGAAATTAACAGGCAGCAGTTTATTTACTTTGGAGCTCAGGTGTAGATTTATACAATTGATAATATTATAATTCATACAATTAAGCTATAAAAGAGAAATTGATTGAAATTGACATCCCATATCACTGGGCCTAATGAGCGCTTCCAATCCTGAACCCAAAATGCACAATTTAAATAAGTCTGTACTGGCTAATCCAGAATCACAGATGACAGTTTAACAGCAGGCCGTTAGAACCATAGACGTTTAAAACCAAAAATAATAAGGTTTGTTTCTATTTAAGATAAATGTTTCTATTTAAGATAAATGCTATCAGGTCGATTCAATGGTCCTTTCGTTTTTCGTTTAAAAAATCTTATATATCTTATAACTAAACTCAATTGCAAGCAGAACTGAATAGCTCATAGCATAGGAAAAGGGCGTGCTTCATTGAAAAATCTGCAAACACGGTCCCCAGCCTAAACTAAGTCACGCAACGCTGGGTGATGCGGAAGCAATAAGATTGCAGTCTGAAACCACTGAAACACTATTAGCCATTATAGAGTTTCTTAATACTTTAAAATGTGCTCACTGTTTCAGAATTCCGAGCATTGAATCGACCTGTATTAATGGCCCAAGGTTCAATCAATGTACTTGTCCATGGTATTATGGGTCAGATTTATCAAGGTCTTTTTGATACGCCAAGGAGCCATATACACTTTATAAATGAGGTTGTGTGGTCCAGGGGTTACAGAAAAGGGCTGGTAACCAGGAGGTCTCTGGTTCAAATTCCAGCTCACTCATTGTGTGACCCTGAGCAAGTCACTTCACCTCCTTGTGCTCCGTCTTTCGGGTGAGATGTAGTTGTAAGTGACTCTGCAGCTGATGCATAGTTCACACACCCTAGTCTCTGTAAGTCTCCTTGGAAAAAGGCATCTGCTAAATAAACAAATAATAATAAATAAGCAATTTAGGCACACCATTCTTAGTTTGTATTATACTGTACATTTTACTAAGAGATGAATGGGAAACAGCTGATTAATATTCCATTGTTTCACATAAAATCCATTTACCAGCTCACAGTGTGTCAAATGTTTTGATTGTGGCTTTGTTTAAACCTCATTTACCACAATAAATGAAATGACTGACTAGAACTAAAAAGAAAAACTTTCATAAAAATATGAGAGACTAAACGGAAGATTTTACTGACAGTAATGACTAATGACACTTTTTTTATTTTGCTGTGAAACAGGAAAGTTAATATAACTGTCCTCTGTCATTGGCAATGTAATACTTTTACACAGTTTTGTGGGGAACTAGCTAGGTGACCACTGAGAAAGGTGCTACATGTAGGACTACAAAACAGCATGTTACTTTTCCAGATACACGATTCAACAAGGTAATGCTTATCCAGTGAAGGCACTTGTGTGCTGGAGTACAGGGTGTATCACATGACCTGAAGGTGGCTGTGGTTTGAATCCGGGTCAAGCTCAGCTGGAGATTTACAGGCAGCTCTGTACTGGCCTTTGTCGGAGGAAATTCGTCTGGCACAGATGACCTCATTCCGCAGATGGACTAGTTTGCCTCACCGAGCCTCAGTGACCCTACTGGTCAGATGTCCCACAAGTCCAGACTTGCCAGACTGGGCCCTTGGATCCAGGGAATATTAGCTTGGTAACATCTGTTGCTTTGGTTCAGGTTTTAGGTGAAAAGAGACGATTGACTTGACAGTGTGAAAGGAGGTTGAATTTGAAGTGGATATTTCAAACTGGGTTGATGGGAGCACATGGGGCAATGCGGAAATCTCTGTCGGCCCCCAGCCAAGATCGGCAACTCGTCATAAACAGGATTCGAACCAGCACACAGGAAGCCTGCTGATTGTAAGACACTGACAATTGCTTGGAGTGGATTGCCACATTTTCACAAGCCCTTTGCTTCAATTTTGCATGAACTAAAGGTGTGATTAACAACATCTCTCCAGCGCAGAACTATCTGCTGAACAAAAACAAAACATTTTTTAAAGGTTTTTACAAAAAGCTGAAACATTCGATGGTCATGACCTTGGAGTGAAATGGAGCCCTTTACTTTGTTTATGCTATGAATAAAGTTTTACAATTAACATATGGATAATTAACCTTACTGAAAGACAAAAGAAACTGTAAACATAAAGCCAGACAAAGAAAAGATGGCTCCAGCCTTTTCTTGTTGGCTATCAGGAGACGTGCCAGGATCAATACTTGCACCATTTAAAATGATCTATAGAGTACTTCTGCAATGACTTCTCTATCAGACAGCCTAAAATATTCCAAGAAAGCAATCACTTCTTTCAGGCTGTATAACTCACAGAAACGTCTATAACAACAAAATAAGTCTCCTATAGATATACTGGCTTTATACCTACTAGACTTGAAATAATGATTCAAAAAAATAATTGTGGGCTGCTTTGTAGCTTAAAACATGTTTTACTGCAGATTAAAAAGTAAATACTAGTCCTATATATTATTTAGGTTGCTGTGTGGCAATATCATATAGCGGATTGACCTTTAATCAAATTAATTTTCAAAATGTAATTACAGGTAATAGATAAGTAGTATTTAGACATACATTTTATATAAGCTAAGACTGTTATTACATTTTTAATCAGAATGCATTGGTAGCATGACTAATAAAACATGTAATTCCTATTAGCCACTTCTAGGGTCTTTTTTAGCATAAATATTTTTATTGTATTCATACAAAAAAAAATGGAGTTGACATTCTGTAAACCGATTATAAATGACCCAATTGTAACTCTTATTATTATTATTATTATTATTATTATTATTATTATTATTATTTATTTTTAGCAGACACCCTTATCCAGGGTGACTTACAATTGTTACAAGATATCACATTATTTTTTTCATACAATTACATTATTATTATTATTATTATTATTATTATTATTATTATTATTATTATTAATAAAGCAAGTAAACTCAAAAGATAGGTTGAAAAGTCATTTTAATGACATTTATTTTGTAAGAAGTGTCCCTATAGCTATAGTAAAATACTAGTAATGCACTTCTATAAGAGGTGTATTTTCACCTTCAAACTCTTAAACCCCAGTAGGCAACATCATTTGCTTAGCGAACACTGAATTCTGCTTTCTTGTTTGGGAGAAATGTTATTGACCTCACAAAACAGAAGCTCATTCTCTTGTGGAACAAAGCTGCTTCCTTTAGAAGCCAAGCACTGCCAGCTACCTCCGCTCCACTGAGTTATAAATTCACAGCACGCCCCAGTGTGGGCATTAACCTGGCTGCAGGGAAACTGACTGCTTCTCCTTTCACTGTCCCTCTGCAACAGTCATTGCAAACAGTGCCGTATGGGGCGGGCACCTACATGAAAAGTCAACGTTTGAAGGGTATTTAAAGAGAAAAGATCCATAGCAAACTTCCCTTGATATTTTTATTTGAGGAACCTGGGTTTAAACTGCTATACAGAGACAAAAAGTAAGTATATCCAAATCCTCAAAATGTTATTTTAATATCAAGTTAAACAAGCGTGTTTGTAACAAGCATATGGATGTGTGTTTAATATGCAAGTGCATCTGCTCACTGTGCGAAAAAATCAATCTGCGAGGAACACTAAAGAACTAACACTACCAGAACAACTAACTGTGACACTGAATGTATGTGGAGTGAAACAGTATAAAGTAAAAGACAACTTGCAACCTTGTCTGTTTTTTGTTTTTTTTATATAAAAATGCTGAATCTAACAAAATATAGCATTTCATACAAATATATAAGATACACCAAAGCTAGAACAGTTTTTGTTTTCTAAAAATTGAACTGCCGAAGAGAGGTAGAAGAGATACAGTAAAAAGATTAAAGAAAATATTCCTATAGCAGGATTTGTGTTCCATGGACTGGACCAGAAGCCAAGAAAAATGAGCTAGTGGATGCGTGGAACAGTGCATTTTAATGTGTTATCCCACCATTTATGGGAGTACAAACTGAACAGTGACTCAGTCAATGGAAAATTGTTTGCTACCTACTGTATTTAGGATACAAAATAAAAGCTTGTGACAATAGTGACCTTGAAAAGGATAACAACTTTTACGAATAAGAGGGTAGTAAGGTTGAGCTCTAACCTGAATTGAGCAAAAGCTTTCTGAGCACCATCCATTCCTCAACTCCTCTGATCATTATAAAATGAGATTTTAGTTCTAAATACACCTGATTGGAGAACCATATATTTTCCCCATTTAAATTCTACTAACAGATGTTCACGTTTATAGCTCACTCTACAACAGTGACAAACATGCTTAATATATTTTTACACATGTCCAATTTCTTAGTAAAAATGTGCCTAGTGCCAAAAGGTTATATATCAGGACAGCTTCAAAATAAACGACACCATTGGGCGAACTGGTGATTATTAATAGTACACGATTCAAACATTGTCGATGGAGATTGACTTAAAGCTACAGGGAAATTCACGACTAATTACAGAGAGATGTGCTGATCAAGTCTTTGCCAGCATTCAGATGTTTGATGTTCGTGTGCCTCATTAAAACCTTTAATCTCAAACGAGATTAAACAGATTTCAGTTTCTTTTTCTAAAGGATGTACTGTAGGATGCAAAATATGGATCCAATTGCTCAACAAAAAGCCAAGAACACATTTACATGATGGGTAATCACTCTCTAAAATTCACAGGAATCGTTTTGCAGAATCTGAAATCCCCACAACAGTTCCTGGATTTTCATAGTCAGACACACGTGATTGTCCAGGTAAAAAAAATATATATGTCCATGACTATATTGTGCATCTGCAATACCTGTCAGCTTTGTAGAGTTATTGCTATGGAAGCTCAGCCCTTCATGTATTACTTTATTAATTTAGGTTAATTAATTTATAAAGGAGTTTGGGAGCTACAGGTTTGAGCAGACAGCTCTTTTAACTTGAACAGTTTGTCTCTCAAGCAGTAATTCAAGCAATCCTTCTCTAATCCCACCAGTCTTACCTTACAACACTTTGACAGGGTTAGGCTTCCCCAGACTGTATTTGGGATGACTCAACTGATTTACAAAGCCCATCTGTGGATGTGAGACACCATGCTAGTCTGGTTACATTTTCCCTACTAGCTCCAAAACAAGTCTAAATGAGAGGTTGTTCTCTGTTGGTTCAACCAGGTTAAATACATTTGAAGGTTGGCATCATGCATTATTTATTGGAGTTTAGATTTACATTGCATTTTAGGCACTACCATTTAAAACCGTGACAATTGGAAGAAAGGCTGCTGCTTCCCTGTTTTTGAAGGGCAGCAAGTCCAATAAGACACTACAGCAAGTTTGCATCTGATCAGCAGTCAACTGCACAGTTGGCAGCAAAGGATCTATGATAATGTGCCTCCCCTCAAGCTCCCTCTGCCTATTCGACTGTGAAACAGTTTCGCAGCTCCTATCTGGATGCTGTCCAAATCCCAGGACCTGAGCTGGTTTTAAGCCTGAGAGGTAGTGACCACAGGGTTTTGAACTTCTGATTGTTAGATGCAAAGTGGTAAATATACTGGTCACTTGAGTATACAAATTGCATCTAATGAATATTCAACTTCATTATTTTTTTTTTAATTCCATGTAGAAGTAAAATTTATGGCCCAGCCATATGTCAGCAGCTACATTTACCTGACAAATTTATGGCTGCCTGCCTATGACAAAAGAAAAATAATGTTTTTAATTGGGGTGTGCCAATTACTCTGAGTTGTTATTTCCTGTTTCGATTCCAAATGGGATTCTTAATTAAAGCAGAGATAACTTTGTGAATGACGCAGCAGGATTTGCAGCTCAGCTTCTGTGTAGATTTCTTATAGTTTGCCTTTGGAGTAGAGTTATCTTTAATGTTCACATCTTCAAGAAAGAGTGATTATGTAGTTCCGATTGAGCTATTTGAATTAAAAAATACAGTAACAGAGACGGAAAGATTCTGGCTGGGGATCTCAATCACAATAGAAAGAAAGAAACGCTGATGTACAGGTAAGTAAGCTGAGCTGAGTTGAGTGAGGGACGGAGGGGGGTGATGCTGGGACACCAGAATCACCGTTGAGCCCTCTTGAGGTGTTGTGGGCTAGTCGACGAAACACTGAGGATGGAAGGTGCCCACTTGAAGACCCCAGAGATGTACCCTACTTAGCTCAATCCAGACGGTTGTCATGCTGATGCGCTGGGGAGGCCGCACTGTGGTTGATCCCCGGAGCCAGCATCGCAGCCGTTGTGTGTGCTGATGCGCCAGGGAGGCAAAATAAGATGATCCCTGGAGCCAGCATTACACTTCATCCATGAACACCAGACAGAAGGATATCGACATCATCATATGGAAGGAAACGTAAATGGATGGAGACACATATGGATCACATTAGTTTACTGTAAAGCTACGTCTTAGTTGATGCTTATCTTGGCGAGAGCCGAGTTCAAATCAGCATGAAGTTTTAACATCTACTCTCATGTAATGGAAATCATTAATCATATATATATATATATATATATATATATATATATATATATATATATATATATATACAGTGCCTTGCGAAAGTATTCGGCCCCCTTGAACTTTGCGACCTTTTGCCACATTTCAGGCTTCAAACATAAAGATATGAAACTGTAATTTTTTTGTGAAGAATCAACAACAAGTGGGACACAATCATGAAGTGGAACGAAATTTATTGGATATTTCAAACTTTTTTAACAAATAAAAAACTGAAAAATTGGGCGTGCAAAATTATTCAGCCCCCTTAAGTTAATACTTTGTAGCGCCACCTTTTGCTGCGATTACAGCTGTAAGTCGCTTGGGGTATGTCTCTATCAGTTTTGCACATCGAGAGACTGAAATTTTTGCCCATTCCTCCTTGCAAAACAGCTCGAGCTCAGTGAGGTTGGATGGAGAGCATTTGTGAACAGCAGTTTTCAGTTCTTTCTACAGATTCTCGATTGGATTCAGGTCTGGACTTTGACTTGGCCATTCTAACACCTGGATATGTTTATTTGTGAACCATTCCATTGTAGATTTTGCTTTATGTTTTGGATCATTGTCTTGTTGGAAGACAAATCTCTGTCCCAGTCTCAGGTCTTTTGCAGACTCCATCAGGTTTTCTTCCAGAATGGTCCTGTATTTGGCTCCATCCATCTTCCCATCAATTTTAACCATCTTCCCTGTCCCTGCTGAAGAAAAGCAGGCCCAAACCATGATGCTGCCACCACCATGTTTGACAGTGGGGATGGTGTGTTCAGGGTGATGAGCTGTGTTGCTTTTACGCCAAACATAACGTTTTGCATTGTTGCCAAAAAGTTCGATTTTGGTTTCATCTGACCAGAGCACCTTCTTCCACATGTTTGGTGTGTCTCCCAGGTGGCTTGTGGCAAACTGTAAACGACACTTTTTATGGATATCTTTAAGAAATGGCTTTCTTCTTGCCACTCTTCCATAAAGGCCAGATTTGTGCAGTATACGACTGATTGTTGTCCTATGGACAGAGTCTCCCACCTCAGCTGTAGATCTCTGCAGTTCATCCAGAGTGATCATGGGCCTCTTGGCTGCATCTCTGATCAGTCTTCTCCTTGTATGAGCTGAAAGTTTAGAGGGACGGCCAGGTCTTGGTAGATTTGCAGTGGTCTGATACTCCTTCCATTTCAATATTATCGCTTGCACAGTGCTCCTTGGGATGTTTAAAGCTTGGGAAATCTTTTTGTATCCAAATCCGGCTTTAAACTTCTCCACAACAGTATCTCGGACCTGCCTGGTGTGTTCCTTGTTCTTCATGATGCTCTCTGCGCTTTAAACGGACCTCTGAGACTATCACAGTGCAGGTGCATTTATACGGAGACTTGATTACACACAGGTGGATTCTATTTATCATCATTAGTCATTTAGGTCAACATTGGATCATTCAGAGATCCTCACTGAACTTCTGGAGAGAGTTTGCTGCACTGAAAGTAAAGGGGCTGAATAATTTTGCACGCCCAATTTTTCAGTTTTTTATTTGTTAAAAAAGTTTGAAATATCCAATAAATTTCGTTCCACTTCATGATTGTGTCCCACTTGTTGTTGATTCTTCACAAAAAATTACAGTTTCATATCTTTATGTTTGAAGCCTGAAATGTGGCAAAAGGTCGCAAAGTTCAAGGGGGCCGAATAAGGCACTGTATATAGTAACACAGCAGGATCAGTGAAGGCAGCTGCCCAGCCTGACAGTAGTGTTATTTGTGTTTGTGACTTGTTTTTGTTTAAAACTTTGTTTTGCTTTGTGAGAAGTGTGTTCTGTTTGTTAAAACTGTCACCACATCAGCCAATCCTGTGACACATACTTATCAGTGATATCTGTCACCACGTATTCTAGCTTAACCACTTGAATTTTATCTATACAATTATTTATACTATCTTTCAGCAGATTTCTTACAAATGTACTTTTGCAACGCCTCATTGTCACAGTAATCACGCTAGACAAGAGAGTAAATAATGAAAGATTTTTAAATTGCTGGAAACATGTTTCTGGAAAGGCACCTCCGTCAAGCTGGGTAATTGTATGATTAATTTTAAAACGAGCTGGGCTGTAGTCCATTGTGTATGTTTTATTTATTATAATGTGTATCCAGGATAGACAACTGAAATGCCACATCTAGTATACAGTAAGGTACCGTGATATGTAAATTATAAGTCTTGTAGCTGATATTTACTACATAGGTTAGTATATAAATTAATTATAGCATCTCAAAAGAAAATATTATCTAACTTATCAGTCAATGTAAATACATTAAATTAAAATACCAAGATTTATTTATATATATATATATATATATATCCTTTTTATGTGCAAAGTATATAGCTAATTTCATATTTTAAACAATATTCCCCATTAACTCAATAGGTATCACATCTTAACAGTGCTTTTAACATGCAAGAATAAAAGTAAAAGTACTTTTGTTTATTTCAATGTTACAAAAGTTCTATGCACCAAGAAATTCAATAATTGTAATATACAGTAGACTCCCATTAATCTGTGTTTCAGTAATTTCTGTTTCGATAAGCTGTGTGGTTTAATACAGTACATTATCAAAATGTATTATTGCAGAAATCATCTGATCTATGCAGAAGCGGGTATTTGCACGCTTTATTAGTGCGGAAATCAGTGTATTTGTGCAGAAGCGGACGGTCATCATTTAATTTAATTAAATTCAATTGAGCACAATATATAGTGCAAGCCAACTGACAGTACTGTATTAGAGTTACTGAAAACAGTGACAAGAGAGCAGAAATCAGACTTAAGACTCTCTTGGCCTGGCAGTCTGAATATGAAGAGCAGTTACAACAATTAAAGACTGTGACTTTTTTAAACCAGCTCTCTCTGCCTCTGAACAACGCTGATTATGTACAGTGTACAGAGCCGATGTTAAAAGCCAGCTTATTGAGAGAATTAAAAAGAAGGGAAGAGCAGACCTTCAAAAAACAGGCAGTTCTTACAAATTCTCCAATCACATAGCTACATCCAAGACGCAATAGCTTCACAACATCCAATGAATTGGTTACTTTGAAAATAAACAGAATTGATCATTGTCTGTTAGAATACCACTAAAAATGTTAATGTCAACAGATACCTTCAATCCACAACTGGGCCAGTCTCTTTGAAGAACCATCCAAACTAATTATCTTAAGCTTTTTTTATTCAAAACAATAAAACTAGCTTGTACTCCCAGCAGGGAGTCTTTGAAGATAGCATAAGTGGGGTATTTTCCTGTTTAGGAAGAGAAGACAGTTTGAGAACAGACAGGCAGAATTCTCCAGTACAATGGTGTAACAGGGAAGTGTTACATGTGTGGGTCGTCACTGAATGATAATGAGGCAGTGTGACAGGGAGCGAGAGGATCGGAGCTGTAAATCTCCCTCCCGACCCAAGAGGGCGCTAAACAGAGAGCAGCCGGCTTGAAGACTGAGGCGAAAATGGAAGTCAGCAGTCTTAGTGCAGGACATATTAGGGGACGAGATTACTGTGATCAGGTGTGTTGCATTAGACAGTGGGCAGGTGTGTCGAGTCGCGCTGATCATGGGGTGGAGTCTCCTGATATATAAAGGCTGTCATTCTGTGAGTGCAGGGGTTTTTTTGAGGTTAGATGTAATGTCTAACCTGAACCGCTGTGTTTTGTTTATTTGTCCGTTTGTCTAAGTGTTGTGCTTTGTGTTAATAGTACCGTGAAGTGACTGACCCCAGGGAACTGCTGCACCACTGCCAGTTCACCCAAACCCTGGAGCGGTTTACCTTTGCCCTGAACACCCTGCACTTGAGCACACGCACTTTCCACCACACCAGGGAAGTGCACCCAGAACTGAGAGGGACTCGTTCTGTTGGCTTTTATTTTTGTTAATTGTTTCAGTTCCTTTGGCCAGTCAGCCCATTTTGACTAAAGTACACCCCAACTAACACTGCTGGTATCGGGGCTGTTTGTACTGAACCCGTGAACTTTGTGACGTCATTTCTACCACCGCACTCATCACACCATCAAAGGCAAGCACTAGTCTCACTAAAAGAGACGTCCCACTGCAAGAACCTACTACACTATGAAAACCTCCTCTACACTGTTTGGGAGTAACATCTCCTAAACTAACTTACTGCTTTTGCTGCCGAAGTCCCGGCCTCCCAGCAACTGTGGGTCGTTGCAACGGGCCTGGCTGAGCAGAGCCTTCACAGGCAACGTCTTGCAGTTGATGGGTTCTGTAGTAGTTATCCTGCAGAGTAGACACTCTTCTCCTGGATGCATGGTGGTGCAGTTGCCTCGAGCTGTGGCACAGACACCCTTTGAGCTGCGCGCAGCCTCCCCGGGCACGCCCCCCAGCCAATCAGGACCTCCCGATCAGCTCAGCGCCAGGCGAGCCTACTTGCTCAATTGGTTGCCTAGCAACATGCCTCCTGTTACACGTTCCAGCTGCACACATCCGCGCAAGAACCAGCGATAGGTTTCTCCCTGTCACAAATGGTTACATTTAGATTTGGTCAAATCCTTATAACTTATACTATACATTTAAACCTTAATAAATTGTATAATTTATCCATCACAGTCTGAAAACTGACTTTTTGCATTTAGAATTGTTCTTTTAAATGCATGGTGTGATACATAAATGGTATATTAAATGTGTCTGATGAATGGCAATGCAATTATAAGCCAGTTCAAATGATAAATGTCTAACGTGCTTGAACGCAGGTCATTTTAAGCTTTGCATTCTGAAGTAGCAGAGACCTGATCCCTGGCCTCTTTCCTGCTAGAAGGGTCAGTCAGTAGAGCAGCAAACTGTAAATGTCGGGGCATCCGAGCAATCCACATCAATACACATCAGATCAGTGTTTCCCAAGGCGGCCACCAGGATGGATTTGTGCGGCCACAGCAGACCCCCAATAACCCTTAATCTTTCAATCATGTTTGTAAAAGGAACTGCTATGCTGCTTCTATTCAGCCCTTCTCACTGCTGTTGTCATGGTTCGGCCTGTGTTTAGGGCAGCAGTGTGGAGTAGTGGTTAGGGCTCTGGACTTCTGACTGGAGGGTCGTGGGTTCAATCCCAGGTGGGGGACACTGCTGCTGTACCCTTGAGCAAGGTACTTTACCTAGATTGCTCCAGTAAAAACCCAACTGTATAAATGGGTAATTGTATGTAAAAATAATGTGATATCTTATAATAATTGTAAGTCGCCCTGGATAAGGGTGTCTGCTAAGAAATGTAATAATAATAATAATATTTGCTTTCTGTCTTTGTGACTGGGCAAAGGCCCTGCACACAGAAAAGTATGTGTTTTGTGGATGGCAACCATCTTGGCTCAGCTGTGGAAGTACAGCCTGGAGCCAAGATGACCGCCTTTGCACAGCCACATGGTGTAAATTGGATTACTGAAATGTATTAATTAAATAATGAGAAAAGTGTGGAATGTAGCTAGGTGGGAATGTAATTACGGATTACCAATTACCCCCGGTCACACCCTATAAAAAGGGAACAAAATAAATGTTTCTTGTGGAAGAAGATGGTTCAGAGAAGCACTTTTGAGGAAGAGGAAGAGGAAGAGGAAGAGGAAGAGGAAGAGGAAGAGGAAGAGGAAGAGGAAGAGGAATCTGTAGAAGAGTTTTTGTTTGCAGTGTTCAAAAATTTCAAGGGCACAGACCAGCCTTAATCGGAACGCTACACCACAGTCTTAAACGACAATATGGGGTATGAAACAAGCCATCTCACTAGCTGCCACACTATATGCCTAGCCAGTGCATGCAGTTTCAAGGCATTTTTCATTTTGATACAACCACATTCTGTTTAATGACGCATGAGGAACAGCATTAAAGGCAGCGTAGCTTAGATTTGTCATTAATTGTAAAACCTTATATTCCCACTGCCCAGTCATCTTTTAATCACAACAGCTGTGAAGAACCTTTTAAGAAAAGGAGGCCATTTGTTAAAAAAATTACAAACAGAAAATCCAGCACAGCAGTACTTTTTCACATTTTTTCACACTACCTATTTGAATTTCCACCTGCAATTTTATACTCTGTTAAAATCCCAAACAGTAAAAATGTGCATTTGTATATATATATATATATATATATATATATATATATATATATATATATATATATATATATATATATATATATATATATAATTTTTTTTTTTTTTTTTTTTTTAACACTCACACACACACCGTTTGATTATGGGGGAACACAAACTTGCAAAGACGGAAATCTTGAAACATTTAACTCCTAAATAAGCCTTGTGTTAAACAGTATACAATAGCACCAGAGATGTAATGCATTGCACAGCATTTTAGAGACAGCCAGTAAATTACCTTCCTGAAGTTTCCAATTTTGTCTAGTGCTGAGTGGAGCAACCTTTTACCAGTTACACCAACAGATCAATCAAAAATCTATTTGTGCACCTCCAGCTGGCACAGGACATGGGTGAATACTTTGTGTCATGGATTGATATGAGTTGGATTTCATTTAGGACCAGTTTGTCCACAAGAGTCTAATAGCTGCCGTGCCTGGAAAATCAACTAACTTAATAGTAGACTTTCTGTAAGTCTACAGTGAAGGAATTAATACAATGCGTACTGTACAAACTGACTCTTGCCATTCTTTTCTACTTCCAATCTGGAATATATTGACAGACAATACATTAGAAATGCTGGACAGTTGACTCAGTACAGCTCACTCTGTAAAATGAGTAGGGAGAAAATGATCAACACTGCCTAAATTAAATGTGGGTATTTTGGCATTGCTGTGTTTTGTTAGTAGGATGGCCTATTGCAGTTACTCGATTCATCAAGGACTAGAATGGGGCATTGAATACATTGCTTTATATTACTTGGCTTGGGCATGAAATCAGTAGAGGTCAGTATGGAGCCAAGTGGTCCAGGAGAAAACTTCTGAATTCATGCAGATTACCAGGATATGGTCTCTTGTGATGGAGTTGTTTGTCAAGCTGTTAAATCTGGATAACATTCCTTCTTCTAAATTTGGTAAATGAGTTAATAATTATCATTTGATGTACCGGTATAACACAAATGAATGTTTGATTTGATTTAACCAACTGTAAGATAGCAGGAAGGGGGTTAATATCCTCAAATGCAAATGCACATGGGTTGAATTTAATTGTTTAATTTAATTGTTTTATTGTTTTGTTAATTGTTTTATTAGTGATTATCCTCTGCACTTGGTGATTATTGTAAATTAGAGCCAGGTGCAGGGTATTTAAAGAAAGCAGCCAGTCTGTTCAGGGCTGCTGCTGGTGTTTTATAGGAGCCCGCTTGAGCGTGTGCTCAAGCGTAAGAAAAAAGGTAGTGTAAAAACCTTTTTTTGTTTGGTGTTAAACCTGTGTGGTGTGTTTTTGTTTGGCAGGTAAACGGCTTAGCTGTCCTGCAAGATGGTTTAGGTTCCTGTGTTTTAGTTATTGCTCAAGAAAGAGTTAGGTGTTTGTTTTGTTTTTTGTTTTTGTGTATTATTAAAATAAATAGCGCAAGGGTGCTTAAAAAAAACTCAATTTCTGTGTTTGGGTCTGATTTTAAAGGGGCAATGAACCTTGAGTGGTGAGGATCTTCTACACAACAAATACAAACTGTTATGTATAACCAAAAGAGCTGGGAGTCTAGCTGTGGGTGTCCAGCAAGGGGAGGCCTGCGCTGAGACGCTGTTCGACTAGATCCGAACCTAACTGGGCTCTAGAAGAAGCTATCTACTAGTCAGGTCTGTACCCTCCACCCCACTGCTCCTACTGTGCCTTTTGTCCTGCCTGTCCTGCTATGACTGTCTCTCACATCCCTGTTCTGTCCTCCCGTCCTCGTCCTCTGCCCTCCCTCCGCTGCTGCTCCTCCAACCCCGCTAACCTCATTTCTCTGCCTCTCCCCCCCCTCCCGCACACTCTCTGGTGCACTCTGGAACTGTCACTCTTCTGCTAACAAAGCTGATTTCATATCTGCCTTTGCCTCCCACCTCTCGCTCGATTTCCTTGCTCTCACTGAAACCTGGCTGTCCCCTGATAACACTGTTACTCCTGCTGCCCTGTCCTCTCTCTACGTCCTGTCCCATACCCCGGGTCTCACTGGACGGGGAGGTGGGACGGGTCTTCTCCTCTCTCCCTCCTTACTCTTTTCTGTCCCCTCCGATCTCTCCTCACTCTGTCAATACCTTTGAATTTCATTTCTAAACCCTCCCCCTCTCCTCTATCTCCCCTGATGACTTCGCCTCCTTCTTCTCTTCTAAAATCTCAGATATCCGCAAATTCTTTAACACCTCTCCCTCCCCCGCACCTCCTCCTGCTCCAACACCCTACACCCACTACATCCCCTACTAACTCGCCCTCCTTCTCCACCTTCTTGCCCCTCTCAGACTCTGACCTCTCCTCCCTGCTCCAGGGTCACAAACCCACCACGTGTGCCTTGGACCCCCTCCCCACTCACCTCTTACAAGCTGCTGCTCCTGCTCTACTCCCCTTCATCTCCTCCCTCCTCAACACCTCTCTACTTTCTGGTGCCTTCAAAAAAGCCTCCATCACTCCCCTCCTCAAAAAACCTACCCTCGACTCCACCTCCCTCCAGAGCTACCGTCCCGTCTCCCTCCTACCCTTCCTCTCCAAAACCCTCGAGCGGACTGTACACCGCCAGCTCTCTGCTTTCCTGTCCAACCACTCTCTGCTTGACCCTCTCCAATCTGGCTTCCGCTCTGCTCACTCCACTGAAACCGCCCTCCTGTCTGTCACCAACTCACTTAAGTGTGCCCGAGCTGCCTCTCTCTCTCTTCTGTCCTAATTCTCCTTGACCTCTCTGCTGCCTTTGACACTGTTGATCACTCTATTCTACTATCATCTCTTGCTGACCTGGGGATCTCTGGCACTGCTCTGGCCTGGTTCTCCTCCTACCTCTCCAACCGCACTTACCAGGTAACCTGGCGTGGAGCAACCTCCACACCTCACCCTCTCTTAACTGGAGTCCCCCAAGGGTCAGTCTTGGGTCCTCTCCTGTTCTCTCTCTACACCCGCTCCCTGGGCCCCCTCATCGCATCCTATGGTTTCTCATACCATTTCTATGCTGATGATGCTCAGATTTTCCACCATCTCCTCCCGTATCTCTACCTCTGTCTGCTATTTCCTCCTGGATGCACTCGCATCACCTCAAACTCAACCTCTCTAAATCTGACCTCCTTTTCTTTCCCTCCTCCTCCCCCTCCTCTGATCTCTCTATCTCTGTTCCTCTGGAATCTACCACACTCTCTCCCTCTTCCTCCGCTAAGAACCTCGGAGTCACCCTGGACCCCTGCCTCTCTTATTCCCAGCACATCTCCACTCTGACACGCACTTGCAGATTCTTCCTGAGCAACATCCGAAGAATCCAACCCTTCCTCACCAACTATGCTACCCAGCTCCTGGTCCAGGCCCTGGTACTCTCCCGCCTAGACTACTGCAACTCCCTCCTGGCTGGCCTCCCTGCGTCCGCCACCCGTCCGCTCCAGCTCATCCAGAACTCTGCTGTCCGCCTGGTGTTCTCTCTGCCTCGCTTCGCCCACGCTACTCCACTACTCCGCTCACTCCACTGGCTCCCGATCACCGCTCGCATCCAGTTCAAGACTCTTGTACTAGCCTACAGATGCCTTGACCAGACTGCACCCAGCTACCTCCAGACCCTCATCTCTCCCTACACCTCCACTCGACCTCTCCGCTCCGCCTGCACTAGAAGACTGGCTCTACCTCCGCTACGCTCCCCTGCCTCCAGAGCCCGCTCCTTCTCCACCCTTGCTCCACAGTGGTGGAATGACCTTCCTACAGATGTCAGGACTGCCCAGTCCCTGACCACATTCCGGCACCTCCTTAAGACTCACCTCTTCAAACAGCACCTGTAGAACTCCTGTTTGTATCCTGGGACACTATCACCCTTCATTTAAATGTGCTTTATTTTGCTCTTATCTGCCCCCTATTTTACTGCATTTAATCCTGTACTTCAGAATACTGTAATCTGCCAAGTGTTTAACCTCTAGTATTTTGTCTTTAATCATATCCTGATGTAACTATCACTATTATCTGCTGTATTATTGAATTGTGGTTTGTCACACTTGTACTTTGCTTGAACAAAAGTTATTGTATTTCTTGCTCTTATTGTATTACTTGTATTGTAACACTTAATGTATTTGCTTACGAGTGTAAGTCGCCCTGGATAAGGGCGTCTGCTAAGAAATAAATAATAATAATGTTTACCATCAGTCAACCTTAATCCATCTGCTTTTTTCTTTTTTTTTCTTCTTTTTTTCTATAAATCACTGTGGTTTCTTTACCGTGATCAC
The DNA here is from genome assembly GCF_902713425.1 of Acipenser ruthenus. Taxonomy (NCBI): domain Eukaryota; kingdom Metazoa; phylum Chordata; class Actinopteri; order Acipenseriformes; family Acipenseridae; genus Acipenser; species Acipenser ruthenus. The sequence goes on from NC_081195.1 coordinate 4,119,063, forward strand.
ACTCAGAGTTACTTTAATTCTAGCATCCATCAATAATCACCTATCACAAAAAGTCACCAATTTGACCTTCAGAACAGAATAGGATGACTCGATCCAACTATAGTCTTTTCTTTTCTGTCTGACATGGCCCAGTGAGCTACAGGAAATACAGTTTTGCCTTGGCCCCTTAATGCACCTGCCTTTCTGTGGTGCAAATATTGTTTTTTTGTAATCCAGCCAGTCTGATTTATGACAGACATACAGAAGGTCACATCATTTCATGTTGTGTCCAGATGTCAGACAACTTCTGAAAGAAGGAACACATATATCCAGTATCTAATATATGCTATATACTGTTGTTACCTCCTATATTAACTGTCTCTATATCTAGTTGGCCAAAAGACCACTGTCCAAGAGGAGGTAAGCATTAAACATTACCAGCTACGGATAGACATATACACTTCCATTTCTTTCATCTGCCTGACCTTCAGTACCTGAAAGCATCCAGTAAGTTATTTATTTAGTTGACCAAACCTGAATTATACAGAGAGGGGGTGTGTGGCAATGTGCAGTTTGCTTTGGTTAATGGCCCTTGGAACTAGCTCTAAAACTGGGCAACTCCCAATGTGAATAGTCATAAAGAACGAGAAAGAGCTAGGATTGACTGTCAGAGATCTCATGAGAAAAGGTGTTTTTTATATCTGCAAGGATTGCACAAGGATAACCTGCATTCCCTAGAAAGGAATCCACATTACAAGGGAACATGCACAGGTAGTGGAGTTTTTGGAAACTCCCTGACTGAAAGCTGCATCCTTAAAAGTACTACTGCAATTGCATGCAAGACTGTGCAGCACCAGACCACAAAGCAGAATGCTGGTGTTGGAAGATGGCAAAACTGAATGAGAATAATGTGAGAGAGACAGTAGATTTTAATAGAAAAAAGGCTAGGTTTACCCAAATGATATTTTGGATATTTTTAAAGACATTTCTAGATTATGTTTAAGTGCCTTCACACAGCCATATTAAATACTGACACATCTGAAACTATAACAAATGGATTAATGGTACACAGTAAAACAGTCAGCAGTTTACTGGCAGAGTCACCACATTACATGTTACAATTCATAGTTTATTTCCATGATGTCAAAATAAATCATGTGAGGCTATCTAGACAATCAAAAGTCGTCAATCAGGGGAATTCGGTTTCATGTGTGCTGAAACTGAAAGTAGCTTTACAGAAAAAGCCTGATGATAAAAAGGGTAAGGCCATACAGTTATCACCCCATCTTCCACCTTTCACATTTATTTTACTCTAACACAAGAAAGCATCATATTGATTATATTATTATGATTTTTCTTTTTCTTTTTTGGTAATGGAAAACATAGTAAGATTACTCTGGCTTCAAGTAAATTCTTGAGTAAATCTCACCTAATATATGATATGTTGCTATAATTTCAATGGTCTCAGATTTTCCTATATGAAAAACGCACACATTCTGGTAAAGGTGAATGTGGCAGGGCAGAAGCCCCGCTGGTGAAATTAGGGTGTGGGGGTGTAAGGTTGGCAGGGATGGGGTTAAATATGTCCCTGCCGGCAATCACAGGTAATTGAGTGCTAATTGGGGAGTGGCCACATGTATATAAAAGAAGCAAAATCATTTGTTTGTTGGAGTGGGGAGTGGGGAGTGGGGAGTGGGGAGTGGGGAGTGGGGAGTGGGGAGTGGGGAGTGGGGAGTGTTTGTGCTGATAGTGTTGTATTATTTTGCACGTGGTAGTGAAGGCTAATGCCCAGCCTACAGGTGTGTTGTTCTTTAGTTTAAACATTTTATTTTGCCCCTGTCACAGTGAATTTGATTTTTTAATGGTGATTTATTTGACGCTGTTAGAGAAGAATGTTTATCCAACGCTCACTGCAGTACCTCAATGCTGCAGTTCCTAAAGTCACGTGAAGTTAGCAAAGGAAATCTCCTTCCAACTACTTATTATGAGACTGTCCAATATACCTAATATGATGCAGAATACAACATTAGCCCTATGGTGTATTGCATACAGCAGGCTGTTTCTATAGTAAACCCTTATCATAAACATGCATGACGCTGTCAGTCAGAAAAATGTGTTTGTTTATACCATACATGGCAGGAATTCTGTTTCGTGGTATAATCTGTTGGATTATGGTGCCAGTGGTTTGGGTCAGAGTGTGTCATTGCCAAAGGAGTAATGTTGGTTATTTTTGAAGAAAGCAAGCCCAGACAAAAAAAGGATGGATTGTAGAGACAATTCTTGTTACAGGTGCACTTTGAATGAGTATTTACTATATGTCAAATTGAAACGGAGAAATAGAACACTGAAACCATAGCAATACAAACAACTGTGTCTTGATAACAGGGAGCGAAACCAAGGTTGAAACCACTGACATTTAATTTTTTTTTGCTCAAGATCTGGAAGACGTGCTTTTCACAATTGCTGAAGAACCAGAATGAGATATGATCTGCTGAACTGAGTTAGCATAGCTGTTCTTTCAGTAGAACTGGCAATTATCTTGTTTATGATGTACAATATACTGGATTAGACTCCTGTAGTTCCAGCAGTTGTCCTCCTCTGTAAGTTTTACGCAGAATGATTTATTTAAATGGCACGTTTTTTGTATGTATATTGGTGGTGAGGAATGTTCTTTTATGACAATTAATACACTCCCACCAATAGTATTATGGGTTTCTGTGATACCCAATCAATCAGACCCATAGAAAGACCTCTGAAGTTTTACAATCCAGACACAATAAACTCCTGTAGCAAAAGCATATCAGCACTGGGCTGAAAATGTATGTTTGCCATAACATATGTTTCTTTTAGAACTGAATATCTGAGACCTATATAATGGATGGATGTACATGGTAGAGAAATGTAATATAAATATTAGTCACATTTTATTTTAAGGGACACTTTTCTAGTTTATTAACTTTAACAAACATTTTTTTCTTTTGAGGTAATGGTTATACATTAAGATCTTTATAAACTAATGTAAGGGGCAGTGTTGTGTGATGCACTGCCATTATTCTGCTCTCTGTCGATGAGATGAGTTTAAAAGCTCTATCAGCATGAATGCATTGTGGTTAAGACGCCTGCTAATAAGAACCTGATTTAATTTACTAAACATTACTACAGTAACAACTTCAACTGATTTCAAATACATGATCGACTGGACTCTGATGTTTGCAGTTTTATATTTTAACTAACAATTAACAGAAAAAGAAATAATGTATATTAACATGTTTATTATAGTTAATAGGCAGCCCTGAAAATAACACGTGACCAAATTATTTTGTTAGCTACAATTACTTTAATTGAGGAGGCTGAAAACTGCATATTCACAAACAAACTCATTTATAGCCCTGAAAAAAATACGAACTGACTGCGTATTTTAATGTGTATATATTATTATAATAGGGAATAGCCAGAAATTCAAATACAAGGAAAACATCAATGCACATGAATCCAATGTTGAATACATTACGTACCACTGTTTACAGTCTATCATCTGTTGTCTGTGTCTAAAATCAAAGTATTTACTGTGATGTATATGTTATACTAAGATACTAAAAACAAACCACTATTTTAAGTGTCACCAATACATTTGTAACTTGTGCAAAAAATGTGAGGGTCACCTAAAATATATTTTTTAAAAAGGGCCTTTTCACAAAGCTTTAACATTGTTGTTTAAAGAATGCTGAGTTTGTGAATATCCATTGAACTGGCCAAGACTGTGTTTGGCTTCCCTGTCTTTACACAACTCTTAAATCAAATACTTAAATCATTCATGAGTTCAAACTTTGTTTACAGGGTTCACACAGTCCCACATCAACAAAAGGTAAGCAGGATTCTGCAGTAATCCTCACATTGTATGGAGTCTTTATTGACTGAAGAGTTTATATTGCTGTCAAATTGAAAAACTCCAAATGCAGAAATATCTGCTTGGGTTCATTTCACAGCTGACCCAGGGTAAGTGAATAATAAATATCACAGTAATTGTAATTTTGTTGTAAAAGGGAATATTAAGTAAAGGTGACAGCAATATAGACACTAACATTGTGTTTATTGCAGTTTACAAACCAAGTTACTGAAACATGGTGTCTTGTTATTTGCTACTGTAGGTATGTACTTTATACTTTTTATGTACTAGACAGCAACTTACTAGGGATTTTCTTGCCCACTTCCTTCCATTCCAAAGGTGGTCGGATTAGCTCACTGGAGTATAGAGTAAATGGCAGCAGCTTTGAAAGATAACTCAGGCACGTACCATGCATATCCACTCTCATCAGATGCTGCTGAGAAGGGAAATCTAACTCAACCCAATATGGCACTCTGAAAATCCCATACTTATAGATGAAGACCACAAAGCTAATAAAATGCAAGCAGAAGCTAGTTTTAAAACCTGTGTGCCAGCATATAGGATTTCAGGTTTTAGAAATACGCCCCATATCAATTCTAAAGCAGAGTGTGCAGTTGATCAGCTCTCAGATAATTGTAGAATCTATATAAACTCATAACTGACAATTGTGATGCCATTTTGCACAAGGCAGTGGTATCTATAGAAATATTCATAGAACATCTATACTCTCGCACACTAACCCAAACTGCCCTACTGTAGTTAGCTCTGCGCTGCTATCATAATAAAATGCATACTGACAGCAACTGTACAATCCAAATTTCCACATAATTATTCTGTGCGTGCAAAACATTTACAGTCGTCTCTGTATTTAGTATGTAAAGGGTTATCACTGATTTTTGTTGAACTATAAGGATTCAAATCATAAAAAAAGGACTAGACAGGGTCTGGTCCCAACAGGTTTCGATGAGCAAGAGTCTGCTGTATCTGGACTAATTCACGATTGACAGTGCATGTCATGCACATACTGCAGTGCTGTGGTTAGCACACTCTTCTATGGGCAGAAACAACACGATGAAAAAAAAAACCTGTCTGTTAGCACACCATCTCTGTAAAAGGGCGCTTCAATAAATGATGTGATTATTCAGATAAAAGTAAGCCCTAGGCACCCTGTCTGAGAATATATATTTTCAGTAGATACAGGAACATGTCTATGTTAGCAACAGAGGAGAGTCTATTCTTATTTTGCATTTAAAGTTTGTAAAAGCTTTGACTTGGCATTAGTAGGTCTCAACATCTCTGTGGGAAAATGCTCACTGAACGACCCAGTGCATTGTACGATGGTTGCACATTTTAAATGTTGCATCTTGGTTCATTATTTTACTGTTATATTCCCTTATCAGATGACTGCTGCACTTTGCAGCTGTACATCTTATTTCACTATGACTTCAGCCATACACTTTTAAATAAACATCATGTTGGCAACTCTTTCAGCTCACACCACTCATTGAAATGCCCCTTAAAAGCTTTCAGTTTAATTTTTATTTGGACGACCCTGACATCTAGTGGCAGAGACAAATATTCAGTTCAGTGTCCTGTGTTGTTGTTGTTTTTGTTTTTTTAAATATTTAAAATAAACAGATGCTGTGATTTGGTATTGTCACCAAAAGCAAATAGTATTCAGCATATTGTATACCCAATCTTTTACAATAATGTCTGACAGTCACTGCATATATGCATCCATTTGTCATGTATTGTTTCTGTGTGCTTATGTGTATCTCAAATGAAGTGAAATGCAATGTACTTTTAGCCTCGAAACAGAGCATTCTAACTGTCTGTATGGAGTCTGGAGACCACTGCATCTCCTTACCGGATATAAGGAATAGTTCAGCTTCAGGTACCTGGCACTGACTGCCGTTTGCCCCATTCCAGGCTTTTCTGTGCAAATGTTGATATTATATTTTACTTTCACCCAACTAAATCAAACTCAGTGTTGTTGAGTTTACAGATCCATGTCCTTGTCTTAATAGCTCCTCAAAAAACCCAGTTTTGATAATATATATATATATATATTTAAGAAGGTTAAAAAGTGGAAATACCATTCTAAAACAACACTGACCTGTGCATTGTTTTCTTCAAACAAACACACATCGATGACACATCAACCAAAGCTATCCGTGAGAGAACATGCCATTTCAAGTTACCAGTCTTGAAAATAGTGCATACATCAAAATCAACTGAGTAATATTGTGGTGGCAAGACAGAACAAAAACCTGTGCAATTCAGATGTGTTTTTCTTGGTTTCATAAAAGTGGGACTCAATGATTAGCTATGTATCTACGTATCTATATACAGTAATTCGTCGCATATCCGACTGCAGTAAGACCAGAGTAAGGGCAGATATGTAAAAAGGCAGATGAATAAATCCTGTTTTAAATACCATTTAACAATTACTATATTCACACAATTATTGTTTTGAGATTCATGTTTTATTAGGAAGCTCCACTAAATCCCTTGTTTCGAAAGATACAGGGTATTAATTCTTGTGACAGGGTAGCCGGGTGGATGCATGCATTCGCTGCTGAATAACAGGTAGGAGATCAAGACGGAGGTTGAAGTTGATACGCACCACAGGTGAACAGGATTTATTTACATATCACGTGACACTACCAAGGCAGCGCACGGATCACATACAACGCAGTGTATGAAAACTTTGGTAGGATCTACAATATCTGAACTAATCTTCTCTGTTCAATAATAAACTAACGTTGCTGAAGAGGTTGATCATGGTGGATAAACGGCTAGGGTGGATAGGCAACGGATTACTGTACTTTAGTCTATATCTTACCTGTTGTCGTTTATAGGCCAGTTTATCAAGCAACTCCAGCTCCTTTACAAATTTCTGATTAGCCTTTTTTAGTTCTGCTTTGTTGGACGTGGTTCTCAAGAAGTCAAATGTTTTCTGCACCTACAGTTTATACAAAACAATATCTAGTCATGACAGGTAAATACATCTGATTTTAAAAAAAAACAGAATTAATGTACCGCAATATAGAGAGTCTTGGTTACCTGTGATTTAAAACACATTGAAAATGTGCTACTATGCAAAAAATTGAAATAAAACATTTGCTTATTAAAAATAAGAAGAAAGGCCAAACATCACAATGTACATGCAATTTGAAATGTCATGTAATGAGCTATACAGTGTTTTCATGCATGGATGGTACTGGTTATGGGCTTTACAGTCTCTTACTAAGTTATTCTACATTTTATTAAGCCAGACTAAAAGATTAAGGGTGCCACTAACTGAATCACTAGCAAGATCAATGTTTCTCAAAGAATTGCTTTGTAAGTGGCTCTATAGTCATTCTCACTTGTTTAATACCAGGACCTCTTGATGATGGAAGTGCCATTTATTGAACAATCAATGAAGACTGAAGCTAACAGAGTTACACTGGAAGCCTCAATGGCCAGGAGCTGGACATTTAAAGAATAGAAAATGATGCTAACTGGAAAAATGGTATTCAAAGTCTTTTTTTTCTTTCTTTTATGGACTACATGACTAAAGCTTTAAGAAAAGCATTTTCAGTATTAATGACTGGAATTTTTCAGGAGATGTGTTATTCAAGGAAATTGGATGTAATTCAGTTTTCTTTCTAAAAGAACACTACCAAACAGAAAGAAAAACAAACAAAATAAAGAATGTAAAGAAAAAAAATAGGAATATATATATTTGTAAAAAGTTATGCATCCATAACGTTAAAAAAAAGCACTTTGTTTCAAATATGTTTTATCCGATATGCAGCTATACTTACAGTGGTTAGATATTGCAAGAGAAAAATCACATCTATTATATCCGCAAGAATGAGGAGTCTGGTAACTGCTGCAAGAAGAGCGCGGGCCGCTTGAACCACAGCCTCTCGTTTGGAAGGGTGACAGGGATCCTCTGTAAACTCTCTCGCTGTCCGAGTCAGGGAAATACCTTGAAAGGACAAAGCACAAACCAAGTTAGTCAAAGAACCCAGCGAGGAAAACAGTACAATGTAAAAGGAATACTGCCTTTTGGTAAAGGATACCAAGATCTTAAATAAGCACATGGTTTGCATGGGTTTAATGGGAATTAAATGTGCCAACCGGGTTGTTCGTCATTTTAAAGATTGCTGGAAAGTGTTCAAGAGCTCAAAAGCAATTCATCATTAATGCTGGATTTAAGCTTGGGACTTTTTAAAGGGTTTAAAATGCTCAATGCAAAGCACCTAGACCATCACAGAGAGCAAAAACATGGGAAATTATTAATGGGACACATAAAAACTATGCACTCCCAGTTAGTGCTTTTTATATCATAGGGATCAATCACTGAATACACAGCTCTGAAAAGGACCCACCCATCACCACCAAAAAAATCAACTGGCAATGTAACAAAACTAGAATGACTAACAGGAACAGAAATGGTATATTCTCTGGAAACTGAGAATTTTGTTAATTGTAGATCTTTGCAATTTTGCTCATGCTTTTGCTTTTGACTGCTGGAGATCAATACCTTTTTTTAAAAACTAATCCTGACCTTCTGACACCTCTTTAAGTGGTCCTTTTAAAACTGGTAAAATCATCTTAATGTGCCTAAACCAGCCCGTCATGCTTCTCATGTTTAGTCTTCTTTTATTCTACCTACTTTACAGCCATTTCTACCATCTCCGCTATTACAGACCATCAACTGGGCACCTACAGTTCCATTAGCAAGCGATTGTTATCCCATCGGTTCATTAGCACGCAGGTGAGCCATTCCTCCACTACTGAAGTGCATTCACTTTAATGACTTTAGGGTATCTGGTGTCCTTGACAGGCTTTTTTTTTTATTCACGAAAGGTCAGCTTATATTAGGCAATAATTGCAGACAAATTGCTGGTACTGAAATTGCTCATCAAATTGCCTTCCAAGTAGGAATGCAAAACTTCTTGTGATTATTCTGCCTCTGATGCAGTTTCCTTCACCCTTTCAAGTCGGCTGCGCCCTAGGAGAATTGGAATCGTGGAAGAAAAAGACGATTTCATTGAGTTTTGAAAAGTTAATAACGCACTGTGGGATACTGCAGGACGACAAAAAAAAACTACTGTTATGAGATTATACAATCAATTATTATTGACTGTCACTGGGAACTTGCAACCCAACTCAACAGAACAGGCGGAACTAAATGAATCCAGTAGTTGCTGTTACTGTGTGTAGGGTGCCTCTAAGGATGTTATCTTGTGCAGTTTGGGCGGTTCTGCTCTAAGTGTACAATATGATTTCTGTTAGAAAAAGAGGCACAGCATATTCAATTATTATAAATTTAAAAAAAAAAAAAATTGAAATGTGTCCTATTTTCTATCCACAGGATGATATCTATACACAATATGATGTAAAATCGAATCCTGATGAATCCTTAACTGTGATTGGTTGATTTTTCCTGCAACTAGTGTGGAGTAGTGGTTAGGGCTCTGGACTCTTGACTGGAAGGTCGTGGGTTCAGTCCCTGGTAGGAGACACTGCTGCTGTACCCTTGAGCAAGGTATTTTACCTAGATTGCTCCAGTAAAAACCCAACTGTATAAATGGGTAATTGTATGTAAAAAATAATGTGATATCTTGTAACAATTGTAAGTCGCCCTGGATAAGGGCGTCTGCTAAGAAATTAATAATAATAATAATAATAACAGCGTTGCTGCCTTCATCGCAGGCCCTGTTGAAAAGCTATCTGGAGTATATGTGTGAATGTTAATATTCTAGTGCAATGCAAATCTCTGTGTGATTGAATGCAGTGATTACGGTTCCAGGATGTCCATGTGAGTGAGATGACAAATCTCCATGGGTGGGAGCTTGTGCAGCTGCATATTACACAGTGCTGCACATGGCATGTCAGTTACAGCATTATGCTATTTAATAATCTGACTAATTTCCATTAAATATTGCATTTTGGCTTTGTTTACCCACTTACGGCTACATTATGTATTTACTTTTTTACTTGTTTTGACTGTTTCCAGCACGAGGCAGTCATTAGCCAGCCTTAATGTCTGAATGCATCCGTACCTCTGAGGTTAGCGTCTACATGAGTTAGAATGAAGACAAAACACATCAGTAAAGCAATGCAGCACCTCACTATGCAAGATGAAAGAAAAACAACTCTTTAAAAACTTCTGACTACTTTTTTTAAAAAAATGTCTATTTATAAAGCAGGGTTGATGCTATTTGGTGAAGGGGCAAGTGGTCTGTAGACCCACACAGCATGCGCTAATATAGAATGACAAAATATAGCTTTTACTTGCAATGCGACCAGCAGTTTGCAGGGCAGTCCTTATATTCAGTACAGGACATTGTGCTTGCTGAAACGTATTTAGTTTATTGATTGTATTGTCCGAGAACATGATTTTGATGGCTTGTTGATTATAATACCATAATATCGCATTTGATAATTATTTATTTATTTATTTATTTTGGCCCAGGGCAAATTTGTTTGATGGTTTTCATCAGCTTTTCCTGTTCAAACACACTATTCCTATTCTACAAGAAACCTTGTCTATGTTATTCATGAGCACCAATGTGAATTTCAAGTGCAATGCAACAGAAAAGATGCTAGACAAGCCTCAAAGTATTATTTTCTTTAAGGACATATTGTTAACTATAAATTGACATTAAAAATTGCGTTTTCCCGAAAATAAAAATACATTTCAAGCCATCTGTGTGCCAAAATTGTGTTCCTTAATGACACAATTTTAAAATTTGGCTGTTATTGTTCACTAGGTTCCTCTCAGACAGTATACAATAGACTAAACTTAAATACTGCATGAGAATATTTTAATCACTGCAGGAAATCAATACATGTTTAATACAAGCCCAAGCCCCTTTACTCCATCTTGCAACTGCCCTCAATCCAGAAGACAGGAAGCCAGGTCACCTGCCTGGCTCACATCACCTGCCTGGATCACATCACCTGCCTGGCTCACATCACCTGCTTGGATCACATCACCTGCCTGGCTCACATCACCTGCCTGGATCACATCACCTGCCTCGCTCACATCACCTGCCTGGATCACATCACCTGCCTCGCTCACATCACCTGCTTGGATAACATCACCTGCCTGGCTCACATCACCTGCTTTGATCACATCACCTGCCTCGCTCACATCACCTGCCTCGCTCACATCACCTGCCTGGTTCACATCACATGCCTTGCTCACATCACCTGCCTCGCTCACATCACCTGCCTCGCTCACATCACCTGCTTAGATCACATCACTTGCTTGGATCACATCACCTGCCTGGCTCACATCACCTGCCTGGCTCACATCACATGCCTTGCTCACATCACATGCCTCGCTCACATCACCTGCTTGGATCACATCACCTGCTTGGATCACATCACCTGCTTGGATCACATCACCTGCCTGGCTCACATCACCTGCCTGGCTCACATCACATGCCTTGCTCACATCACCTGCCTCGCTCACATCACCTGCTTGGATCACATCACCTGCTTGGATCACATCACCTGCCTGGCTCACATCACCTGCCTGGTTCACATCACATGCCTCGCTCACATCACCTGCTTGGATCACATCACCTGCCTGGTTCACATCACCTGCCTGGTTCACATCACCTGCCTGGCTCACATCACATGCCTTGCTCACATCACATGCCTCGCTCACATCACCTGCCTCGCTCACATCACCTGCTTGGATCACATCACCTGCCTCGCTCACATCACCTTCCTGGCTCACATCACCTGCCTGGTTCACATCACATGCCTCGCTCACATCACCTGCCTCGCTCACATCACCTGCCTCGCTCACAGACTAAGTACATCAATTTAGATTATTTGAATAATAATGTTGTCTTCTTTTAAATCATGCAGTGTTGGATTACTAGGTAAGGAAGTAAATGAGATATGATTAATGGAGTGATTTTTTACTGGATTTATTTACGTTTTAACTGGAAACCAGGAAGACTCTACACTGAAGGTACTTAGTTGCAATACTGTGTGTTAGTAATATATATTTGTGGAGACGGTCGGGTCGGGTCGGGTCGGGTCGGGTCAGGTATTCAAATATTTCAAAGGTCTCTGGCTCGGGTCAGGTTCGGATTTTCTTTGGTCGGGTCGGGTTCGGATCGGGTTTTAAATTTAGGTTCGAGCAGACCTCTACTGGGAACCCCCTCGCCAGCGTGCAAGTATATTCACCATATCCCAGTAAGCCACTGCACATCTGAAAAACCAAGGTTATACAATGTTACAACCCTAACCCTAACCCTAACCCTAACTCAAAGGAGATCCATGTGGCTAGCTTAGTAAAAACCTTTGCCTTCCTGCTCTCGACAAGTTGCTGATTGTGGGTGGGGATCCACGAGGAGCCTCTGTGTACCTGCGAGTTTACAAAGGAAAAGTGCAATGGAGCTAATATGCTTTTAATTGTGGTAAAAATATATCTGCATGCTGGTGCTTCGGCTAGTAACCACAGGATATAACTTTCATGTAAGTGGTCACTGAATGGCAAGATAAATAGACCAGAAAAACAAAGGTGATGAAATACTACACCGAAAGGAAAGGCAAGCTTTACAAATCATAACATTCAGGGACCCAATTAAATTACACCCTAATACATATTCAGTTTATATACAGTGAGAGTAACTATAGGTCTGAACCATAGGTTGCATAAAAAATGTAAAGGCTTCACTTTATCAAATGTGAATGGCTACTGCTACCTAGGGAGGGTGAGCGGATCCAGATACTCACATTTAATTAGCACAGTAGATAATGAAAAGATGATTCATATACACAGGGATAATATGCAGTTGTTATCTGGCTTTCACCTTTTTGACATCATGCCCTGTGATTTAAAGGTTACTGTAACCTTTCACAGCCTGATGGATCCTGTTCCTCAAATGACTGATTAAAGTATCTACAAAATATCTCAATGCTGGGTCACTATTCCCTGTATAACTGGCCTCATACAATGTCTGATGGCAGGCATGGCCCAACACTTTGAGCTGATGAGTACTATACAAGTAGTTTCATGCTTACAAAACTATTTTTAATCCTTAAAAATGGACTTCAAATAACCTACAAAAGGGCCCATTTATATATAAATATTAATCAGTTTGCCTCTAATTCTTATTACCTGAAGATGTGTTGTTTCATATATCCACAAGATGTCCAAAAAGAATGATCATGAACAGCTTTTGTAGTAAATTGCTGGTTGCAGGTGCAATTCATCTACCACAAGCAGTGAGCATCTTAAGACTTGCTGGGTTTAAATTTCTTGTGCAATGAATCACATCTAGAAACCGAATATACAGTGTTTATTTGGATAATGTTAAATGATCAATTAATTTACATAAGTGTTATAGATTTGATTGCTAAGATAGCAATTGTTTTGTGGCACACAACTGATAAAGATGTCTACTGGCTTCCCACAACTGTGTTATGGAAAATAAAAAGCTAATTATCTGAAAACAGGTCTTACCTACACACATGGGCCCAGTAAAAGCATCTTGCTCTCTCAATTATATCAGAAGCAAAAGCTGCTATTTTGCAAATGATAGATGACTAATGCTTCATTTGTGTGCTTAATACATATAACCAATATCTTCACTCATTATTTGAAACCATGTTTTGTCATTGCTTGTTTGTCAGTCATTTTGCCATATGTAACCAGAATATTTCTCATCTATAAAAAGAATATAGCAGCTAGATGACAGAATGTTCTAGCACTACAATGTAACACAACAACTTAATTACAGCAGCGCCATATAAACTCTCCAAGTGATCATTTTCTAATGTTGGCAATTCAAAAGTAAAATGCAGTCACTCAGGACTTTCCTTCCATTTGATTTTTGCAAACAAAGACCTACAAAATGTTAGCAAACCAAAATATAACATACTTGCAGCTAACAATGCCTTATATTAGTTGTGTGTGTGTGTGTATATATATATATATATATAGTGTAACACAGCAGGGAGGGGGTTAATCCTCCCTGCATAAAAGAAAATGTGACAAAGCACAACTCACTCGGGTTCGTGCCCCTTTAAAAATACGACCCAGAACAATGAAATGGAGTTTTAAGCGCTGGTGCGCTATTTTTAATAAACACAAAAGTAAACAAAACACACAAAATACAAAAGCAAAATAAACACCTAGCTCCTCTTGGAGCACTAACTCAACTTCCAGGAACACCCTTCCTAACACGGGACAGCTAAGCTGTTTTCCCGTCCTTACAAAACCACACTGGTGTCACACTGCACTTACTTCTTCTCTGGCTACTCGGAGACAGAGCACCTCTCCTGCCTCCTTCTACTCAGCAGCCTAGAGCAGACTGACTGTTCTCCTTATAAACCCTGCACCTGGCTCCAATTTACAATCATAGCCAGGTGCAGGTGATAATTAACAATAAAACAATTAACAGAAAACAATTAACCCAGACAAATGTGCATTCCGCACATGTTTTTACTGCAGAGAGGTTTTAACCCCCTCCCTGCTGTCTCACAATATATATATATATATATAAACAAATAATAAGATTGCTAGATTATGATACTCTCTTGTACATGTTCTGTTTTTTATTTTATGCTCCAATATTTTGGTCACTTAAACCACACAAATGCCATCAGGATATAAACACCCTGGGGTGGATTCTATAAGGGAAACACCATAGGAAGGTTAAATGGCTCATCATTCAGTCTCATTCAGAAATAGTTAGTGGTACCTCAGAACAATACCTTTTTCACACTGGGATCCATTCCAGTGCACTTTACTGTTCCTCAGTTTGTTTCATATCTCCTAAATTGTATCAGATAACAAAATATTGTTCACAAGGCTATTTCCATCTAATAACACAGCTCTTACTACATTATAGCAGGAATCTTTGGTCATGTCCCAGTTATTACAAAGTAATTACATGGCTATTCATGCCCTATAATCTAAAGTGCTACCGTTTTATAGGTCAGATGTAATTTTCTTGACTTAAGAGGCATGGGATGTACTGTATGTCTAAGAAGTTTAACTGAATAGGGAAATAAAACAGAGAAATGCACATATAATTCCTGTGCCGTCTATATAGTATTCTATTTCAAATAATATGAATTTCTATCCTGATCTGACACCTTTATGAACAAAACCTGATTTATACAGATTATTATTTTAATTGATTTAAGGTTTTTTTTTTATAGGATTAATGAGGTGATAAGGCCTCTCTTTGGATTTATTTACACATACAGCTATTCCCTAGCAAGTAAAAATAAAGTATGCATGTTTAGTAAACAGAGCTGTGCTACATCCCACACAAGAGCTTATAATCAGCTGACTCAGGAAGACAGGAGACTATATTTAGTGATCTGCATTTCACAAACCACAAATTGTCTTACATTCAGTTGCCAAGCTTAAGTCCTGATGAAATGTGTGTGATATTTAAAACTCTCTTCTGTCAGAACAAACCTACTGGAAGTATTAACTGTGTGGTTCAAACTGCTATTCGCTACCGCAAGCCACAGCAGGTTTAAGACATGAATAAAAAATGAAGGTAGAATCTTCACAAATCACTCCTGCCCTGAGAATATAAGAGGGGGTGCAACCACACAACAAGCACAGAGCTTGAATATGGAAGCAGAAGGTCAAAAAATCTATTTATACTGCATAGCCTTTGTCTGCTTTTTCATTACATTTCGAGTATATTTTATATAATGCCCTTCACTTAACTTGATCAGTATTCAAACAATAAAATAAATTGCAATTGTAATCTTTTGGGCCTCTTCCTGTTCAGGTAGCGTGTTCAGTTTTTTTTTTTTTTAAGGTTATTTTTCAGGTTATTGATAAATACCGGTAGACAAGAGGTTCTTTTAATGGGATGCTTCCCCTTTTTTTCTTTTCAATGCAGTGCAATAGACATTCCATCACAACCTGGGTTTCTTTTTAAACTAGATTATAGCAGTCACAATAATTCACATATACAGCATTAGATTCAGAACACACTTCCCAGGTCTGAGGGCATCTTCAGTTGTTTAAACTCTTATGACTCGAAGGCTTACGTTGTTTTTGCTCTCTCCCTGTTCTCTTTACTTTACTTTTTTCCAATGTTTTTTTAATTAACTCTTTACTGCATGACTTTTTTCTAAATATTAAAATATTTAGATATCCCTTTGAAAACTTCTGAACATCATTTATTTGCAAAATAAGTAGAGGGACTGACTCTTTGGAGGGGTGACTTGGTAAACCATTATCAAGGCAGAAATACAATATTATGTGTAAAACAGCAGGTGATTAGAATGAAGTGTCCTTTTTATAGTGCTCTATGCAGAATTCTCATAACCCTACATTTATAATGAGCCTGACACAATGTCACCCAGTTTTAAACAATGTACTGTACTTCTGCTCACTTAACACCTTTAATCCAAATGCCTTTAAACCAATATTTGCATTAAAAGGGGCTGCAAATACATATTAGTACTTCTTTACCTTTTCAGTTTCATTGTAGCATCTTTGCCAATGACAAGATTTCAGGCCATTTCTCATACTGTAATAAAGGTAAGCCATATTGCAGGAGCAGAGCCTTTAAAATGGAAGGGATTTAATGTCATTTTTGAGGACTATTTAACATTTCTTTCATTTCATCCCACCCTAATTGGAATTAAATTATCCTTTGTTGAAACATTTCCTACTGAACTGAAGTGTGTCTTCAAATTTATTCCAAATGAATCTGTAGTTGTGGTGATGAGAATTATATCCCATCTTTTGAAACTGAAGACGAAAGAGAAACAGACCCACTTTTAAATTGGGTCACATGTTGGAAACCTCATCCAACTCTGTCATGCCAGTATCCAGCTCCACATGTTCTACAATAGCATTGTATTAAAATCATTTATATACCACCTGCCCAAAGCAAATGAAATGGGATAACAGAAAACATGTTGCTTTAAATCTATAATACTGGAAATTGTGGATAAAGTTGGGTAATTATTTGTGTGACATTTACTCTATAACGAAGCGAAACAGACGCAATCAATCAATCAAAGTTTGAAGCATGAACTGTAGATGATTTGACTGGGATAAGCAGTGAGCTAATGTACTGCAAAGCCCATCTATCTTCAATGACTACCAATTCACTGGAAAACATACAGTTTGTAATAATGTCAACAGTATATGAGTATTTTTTAAAGAGATCATAACCTACTGAAGTCTTGCCTCGGGCTAAAGTGGTGCACATAGAGAAAGCATGAGAGACCGGAAACCCACCACAATGTGAGTTTCTAAAGAAACTGTGAATAGAAAGCCTGACTCCTGTAAATGTCGTCACACTCTGCAATACAGATTCCATTTTAATCTGGAGAGGATGTTTGCAAGACTGTACTGTGACTAACACCTAGGAGCTCACATTTAACAGAACTGGGCTTGTTAACAGAAAAGCCAGCGTCGCATTCTTTTAGCATATTTGGGTATTGAAGACAGTCATATCCATTTGTCAGTGTGCAAATGAATTGTGTATATAGACCATTAATGGACTGCAGATGACTCCAACTTTGCTGTGATATTTCAGACCCTCATTAGCACTAATCTTGAACTACCATACCTAAAGTAGCATCATATAGTCCAAGATCATTTACAAGGGGCTCCTGAGACAAATACAGTACTCACAAGCAAATCAGATCTTTGTCTATCTTAATCTATCGAGCCAATGTTAATCGGTACAATAAGATCACATGCTTAGGCCATGTGTTAAACCACATAAATACTGATTGACTTCTAGTGTTTTTAATAAAGCATCTGCATCACTTACTTTCTCTTCGAACCTCCTCCACAGCTGCAGTCAGCTCCTCCTTTAGTACTGCAGTATCCCTTGCAATCTTTTCACCCTTCTCAATTAAATTGAGTGTAGCTTCTTCCACCGATTTCAAGAGCACACGACCCCTTTTAGAACGGCCCTTTTTATTGTTAGAAGGGTATTTTGGGCAATTCACGAGTGTGGTGACCTGCAACAACAAAGTGTAAAGACATATGAAATGATTCTACATACTTGAAACTGCTTTCAATATGCGTAAAGGTTATCAAAGCATGACATTTTGATATAGATGTGCATGAATGATCATGGGGTTTATGGAATCCCCCTTGCAATGATCTCCAGCGGTCTGTTAGCTGGAGTGCAATGTTGCAGTTATCTCCTGCCATGTGTATTTACCACCATAGGGTTTGACACCTGTACCAGAGCTTGGTGTGGCCTTTACCACACAGTAACTCCTTTGTCTGGGAGGCATTTCAAAACTGCACCTGCCCTGAAATTGCAATCTGCCCTGAAACACTCACAGAACTTGAGAAGACTCCTCCAGGCTTCTTCGACGATCATATAATTATTTCTATTTAAAACAAAGACTCTTCTTTGGACTACTGGTGCTTTATTTTCATCACTGGTGCTTATAAGAATCACTGTTTATTATCTGTAAAAATGGTGGCTGTTGTTTCTGAACAGAATGAAAAAGATCTGACTTACATGGACTGTTGGATGTTTGATTTTCATAACCTTGGGCCCTGTATGACTTTTCTAAACAGTGGTGGTATTTAGATCTGTCGCTGTTTCGATCAATTGAATAGACCCAAATGTTTTTTTAAGTGGTTACAAGGCTACTCTGGTATACAAATAGCGGACTAAAATAATGCAGTGGAAAGGCAAATTCCATAGTGGATGACCGTTCAAATGAACCCCCTATTTTATTTATTTATTTATTTATTTATTTATTTATTTATTTTACAGGGATAACATAACATTTTAAACGTTTATGACATGTCATAAGATGTATTGTACCCAAATAGACTTTAGATAGGTTGACATTTTTTGTATTATACTTTCAATTACAAACTTGCAAGCATATACAGTAAACCACGCACTTTCATTCAATTTTTTATTACAATGTGACTTCTGTCTAAATGTTTTCTGTTTACAGTGTCGCTGTTCAATCTGTTAACGGCTTACTTATGTTTAACCACCTACTCACCTTGCACTGTGTTAACAATACAACGAACAATGTTCTTTTAGCACAGCCATCTGCTTTGGAACAGAAATACTGTTTGCACTATAATATATATGATTGTGTTTTACAGCTGCTCTGTCTATGCACATATAATTAATCAATACATTTCAAAGGTGGAAAAAAAAAAAAAATTGCGTTTTGGCAATGCACATGGATTTGTCTGTTTTTTACAATGGTATAACAGATCTGCCACAATTTCTTAAACACCTCCCACAGAGTTTACAATTAGCCAGAGCCAGTGCGAAATGTCATTTGTTAAGGGACTGACACACATGTCTCATCTCACCAATACACTTGCCTTCATGTTTGATTAGACAAGGTAGCCATCAAAAAAAGGTTCTTTTAGTGTTTATTTTTGTCCTGCAGACACACAGGGTGATACATATTGACACTCCATCATTATTAATTATTAATATCCCTATAACAGTAATAAACACAACACGTTGTATTTTTATTTCCTAGTACTGCTATGACTATGTTCTAAACCAAAGAAAAGTACTGCTCAGAATCAGGCATGCAAACACAAACAAGAAAGACAGCTTGTATGGGCTGAATTGTAACACAAGAGAAACATTATTCTCCCTTTAGTCAGTTATAACAAATCTATTCAGAACCAAACAAAGACGGCAAACAACAGAAGAGCACATCAATTTTACACCCTAATGTAAAATCAATCAGTTTTATACGTGGCCTTGGAAAACTGGATTTGTAGCCGTCCATAACAAAGCCAGCATTTTTATTTCTGAACAAACAGTCTTTGAAAGGAGAAGCGTCCCTGCGTTTTGTGTTCCCTGTTGCTTTCAGACCCTGCCAGCCTGCTGCAGGATGTGCATGGAAACATGGAACAATGAAACTATAATAGAACATAGGGCTCTGTAGTGGTCCACATGTTTGTCAATGAAGCAAACAGAATGTACCTCCGCAATAATTAAAGATTTCTCTCTCGTGGCTAGAATTCTGACTTCATACTAAAATATATAAATATGCTTTTAAATGGATTTTTTTTCAATAGCATATGTGCACAGAATGTTGCACTCTGTAATTGTGCACAATAGTCCAAAAAGGAGAACTGCACAGTGGTGGGATTGTCATTATATTGTGTTACTATATATTTACTTGTTTATCAGCAATTCCACTGGCACGGTAAATTACCCTCATTAATTAAGTAGTTGCAGTGAAAATCAAACTATTGTTGCACTGTTGCTGGAAGTTGTCTCTGTGGGTACAGTGTATTCCTTTTTAACACAGCTCCTGGCTCACTCCAGTCCAGTGAGAAATGCAAAACATGCAAGAAGCTAGTGATGGGATCCAGCTGCATCTTAATTCAATTATTTGATAAACACTTGAATGGCTGTTCAGCAGGCCATGTGGAATCATTACCATTGTGTAAATTAGTTGAATTTAATAGGGACTTCTCCCAAAAAAGATAAATACTCCCTTGAAATAAAACATTTTCATTTGGTAATAAAAATAAATTTTACATTTTTATTTGATTAACTTAGCTGGCCAAAATCGTGGTAATTCCCTCAACCATAAAACGTAATTACTTATTGCTCCCATGTGATTTGCTAATTAATGAGCATTCATTAGGAATGCGTTGTCATGGGTACTGGGAAAAGCTTGGAAATTCAGTCCATTACTCTATGCATAACAGTAATAGTGGAATATGGGTGAGAGGGAGAAGAAATAATTGACCTTAAAGGGTTCTATTTTGTATGCATATACTACTGATCAACTAAGAGATCACAATAAGAAAGTGCATAGGGCACAGTATTCTACTGATCAGCTAAGAGATCACAGTGAGAAAGTGCATAAGGCACAGTATTCTACTGATCAACTAAGAGATCACAATGAGAAAGTGCATAGGGCACAGTATTCTACTGATCAACTAAGAGATCACAATGAGAAAGTGCATAGGGCACAGTATTCTACTGATCAACTAAGAGATCACAATGAGAAAGTGCATATGGCACAGTATTCTACTGATCAACTAAGAGATCACAATGAGAAAGTGCATAGGGCACAGTATTCTACTGATCAGCTAAGAGATCACAATGAGAAAGTGCATAGGGCACAGTATTCTACTGATCAGCTAAGAGATCACAATGAGAAAATGCATATGGCACAGTATTCTACTGATCAACTAAGAGATCACAATGAGAAAGTGCATAGGGCACAGTATTCTACTGATCAGCTAAGAGATCACAATGAGAAAGTGCATAGGGCACAGTATTTTACTGATCAGCTAAGAGATCACAGTGAGAAAGTGCATAGGGCACAGTATTCTTCCCCAAAGACTGCCATTCGGGTGCTGTTTTGAGACCCCATTACTGCCATCTAGAACAGTTTCCAGAATAAAGGGCTTTCTATTGTATAGTTTAATGTTACTTACATTATCTCACCAAAAAATAAAGAATACAATGCAATTAATGTGGATTCTGTAGTATAACCAATGTGAAATGTACCTGAATTATCAGTGGCTCAAGTAACCTTTCCACAGTTATTGTCCTGATCTGATGATCCTTAGGGTCAATTTTCAGCTGAATGTTTTGAAGAGTCGACATTTTTTATCTTAAAAAAAGCACACACACAAAAGCATTACATTTTAAAAAGAAAAATATTTTGTTTCATTACCATGACATATTAATAAAGATCTAGTTATTATAATGCACAGATAAAAATGACTGCTTAAGAATAACTACTGCATAAACTTCAAAATACAGGCACAGTCACTTAAATGTAGCTACACTGTAATTACACTTCTGTTACACACAACACAATATGCTCAAAATATAAATAAAGTGAGACATTTCAAAGGGCAGTGAAGGGACCAAAAAAATGTGACCTTAATATTAACACTTAAGTCAATATACTAGAGGAGGCCCTGATGCAAGGCGTTATTGTTCATGTTGTTAATCCATCTTCCATCTTCAAAATCACAGCATTGTTTGCAAAATGCATACAGTGGATATTAACAAATGATGACTATAGTGTACGTTTTTGTGCTTGTGGAATGCTTAACACTAACTGGAAAATTAGGAAAATGCACTTCCTAATTTAACTATAAGAACTATACGTTTTGAAAATACATGTACACAGTAATAGGGTGAAACTTTTGAAAAGCCTGGCGTTATAGCAGAGCATGATGCCAAGGATTTCCCGGCGTTGTGTTATTGATAGGATCCATATAGCCTCCGGGCATTACAAAAATAAGACCCTGGGGAGGTTCACCTCCCAGAGTTCTATTTTTAACTCACTTAAAAAAATCAAGTTAAAATCACCAGAAGCGTGAAATATAAAGAAATGAGTTATACATGATACAGAATTAAACTGTGTGAACTTCTGCATTTTTACACGTCAGGTGTGATATTCAAATTATACTCTCGTAATATCTGAGGGTAAAGGTTTCGATTTCACCATGTTGCCTGTCACATTAAATCAATTCAAAGCTAAACAAACACCTTAACTCTGACATTTCTTTACAAATACTGGCATACATTTCTTTTGTTAGGTTTGTTTAGCAGCACCAACAACATTTGGAAGAACGACCTTTTAAAACTGCTTTTAATTTGAATTGCCCTGTGGACTTATACTTTTGTACTGTGGAGCAGTTACTTATTTTACCTAGGTGGAAAATAACAAAAGCCATTCAAAATTCTCGATTGATAACAATTCAAGTACCTTCTTAAGAAAGAGGCGGTTCTGATATATTTCTTGTCAAACACTATTTCTTCACGCCGTTTATAGCCAAAGCACTAAGCATATCAGCGACCTTGCCAACTTTACATTCCTGCCATAAACGAGTGCCCGTTTCTAAATACTGTACTGGCAAATCACCTTTTAAAGCTTTTCTTTTCCATTCGTGTTATATTGTCTAACGTGCAGTATTAATACGAATAAGTGTTACACAGTTTCATCAGAAAAGGCCACTGTGTGCCACGACAGAAAAGGTAACCCAATTTAATTTAAAAAGATGCTTTTTTTCATGCACTTACCTCCTTGTTTCTCCTTTTTCGTTCCTCAACTAAACAAAGCAAAACAAAATCCTACAGTAGCAGCCAAATATGAAGTGAATGTAAACATCCCCCCCACCCCCCCTCAGCAACACTTCAGCAAAAGTTTAGTGCAGTTTCAGTGTGTTATGAACTGGGAAAGCTCCCCTCTGCCGCTTGTCACTCAGAAGTGCCTCTCCTCATTAAATAGCCAGCTTCGCTACAGCTGACACATGATCGCATTGTCATCTACATACTGGTGCTCAAAATATCCTGACGGTCAAAAATGCCTCAGAGGTGTGGAACAGGTCTTTGGAAAGCATGTTAGTCTGCTGGATGAAATACACCTGTTTGCATTATTTATTTACTTGTTTGTGTTTGTTTGCTAACACAGAACTGTTTTATTTTCCCCTATATTATCTTGTCCACTGGTCTTCTGAAATCACCCAAATGGAGGGTACAGGATAGGTAAGCAGCATGCCTTGAAGTCCTTATATTAGTTCAGTCTTTTGAAACAGGTTCCATTTGTGAAACTGCCTTTGTTTTTATGAACTCTTGAGTCTTAAGAACAGAATAAATTCAATAAAACAACAGTGTTCCTTAATAAAATATAATTTCAACTTCCCCTGCAACACTCTAAATCATGAATGTTGTAAACATGTATCTACAACTACACATTCAGGGTAGTAAATATAAATTCTGGGTACTGATTGACACCAGCGATGATGTGACTCCAGCCTCATTAACTTCCTACAACAGCTCATCTCAGCAAATGCCAGTGCAGTGTTCTGTGCTGCTGTCCGTTTCATAGACAGTGGCTTGGTTCCAGCAGTACTGGATAAACGTCTTTATATTTTAACACTATGCCTCTGATATATCATTGTGAGAATGATTCATAAAGGCCTACAGTGTTATCAAAGCACAGCTGCAATTCATATAATCACGATGCAGTTATCAGCATATCCTTTGTTAAATCATATATATATATATATATATATATATATATATATATATATATATATATATATATATATATTTTGGACTACACATTCACTTTGGTGCCTCATGCTGTAGTATATTAGCTGCAAGCTTACATCGTGGGTAGCTGGCGATGAAACTGAAATTGTGCTGCGCATACCAAATTCAACATCAGCTTTAAAGAATGTGAGGCAGAATTCAGTAATGTGCAAAGGAAGAAACTGGAAGCAAAATCCTGATCCTTTCACTCAGATACAGCTGTACAATCTGAAGTGTTCTGTGTCCTGTTCTATGTGTTAAACCTGTTTCAGAACTCATTCTCCAAAAAAATGTGTGGAAATGTTGTTCTGTGGGGCTTTCCATGCCATGTGTCCTGGTGTACACGGAGATCCACAGAAATCTTTACAGTCCTGCTTAGTTCCCCAAATTTCCCTATGCATTTACAATATAGACA
This sequence comes from Acipenser ruthenus, assembly GCF_902713425.1. Taxonomy (NCBI): domain Eukaryota; kingdom Metazoa; phylum Chordata; class Actinopteri; order Acipenseriformes; family Acipenseridae; genus Acipenser; species Acipenser ruthenus. Next base: position 4,143,391 of record NC_081195.1, read on the forward strand.
AGGGGAATACAGAAACAATGGATTTGGCATTCCTTGTAAAATCCTTGCTGTAATTGCAAATATCTCTCACATTGTGGCACTATTTGGTCATCCTGGTACATTTTCCTTTGTATTACCTCATTTATGTCATAGGGGTCAGCCTTGCACAGACTCCTCGTACCCTGTGCCACGGATATATATCAGCCCTGATATTCTGAGTTCTGTACAAACATTACATTCTGAATGCCAACAAATCCATCCATCCATTATCTGTAACCGCTTGATCCTATAGAGGAACGCGGTGAGCCGGAGCCTAACCCGGCAGACACAGGGTGCAAGGCAGGACTACACCCTGGATGGGACAACAGCGCTAACCACCGCGCCACATGCAGCCCATATGCCAACAAATGCTTTCAGATATTAGATTTGCAGTTTTTATTATTCAAAATAAACCACCCAAGAAGACACATGTGCGTTTTAAACATCACTTGCTTATTTACTAGAAAGGTCGAAGTGTTCAGCTTTGTCCCACACAGAATGCCCTTATCATTTCTTCAATGTCAGTTCACTCTCCAATGTAAAATAACCTCTTCCACTCCTATGAAGCCTGAAAAGACATTGAAGAAATATTAAAGGATATATTTAATGAAATTTGAGTACGACAGCGGCTGTTTCGCAGAATGTCATTTCAAAAATGATATTATGAAATCCTCTACATAAAACTGCCTTAAAACTGCAGTCCCATCAACATTCAGCTGTCCCCATTGCTGTGCTGTGTCCAGCTCTTTCTTGACAATATCTATACACTTCATGCTCTGCCTGCCTTGGGAGTTATAACCATGTTGTCTTTCATGATGCGTCATAATCAGTCTTTCCACTTGACTGAAAAAAAACTCATTCCATTAGACTTCAGACTGTCATTAATAGATACTCTTAACCGATATTGTCACCCTAATATCCTCATTTTTGATCTCATCTCATTGTATAATATCTCTTCAGCAGCAGATTTGAAACATTACTTCTGTATTGCTCTGGGAGGCAGGAGCAGTGTGGAAAGCAAACTGAGGTCAGGTGTGATCCAGGAGAAGTGTTTGCATTGCAAAATACTTACCTGTTTATTTTAATTTGTATTAAATGTATCATGAAAGTTTATTAAAGATCCACTGATGTGCACATAATAAAAGCATCTTGTGTGCTGTGCTACCAGTTGAAATCCATGTTTTTTTTTCCAGGGGGTTAATTTGCTTTTATATTCCCTCTGGTCTTTTAATCCTAACCCATTAGGTACGAAATTCATTTTTCTTTGAAAAAAATCACAACACAAGCTGTATTTATGTCATTTCATACAGTACATTTAGACTTAACTTTTGCAGTTAACAAAATTAGATTTAAAGAGATAATTAAAATAGCAGGTAGTTTTCGTTAAATGCCGTTAAAACGTTTTACAAAGTAGCCTGTCCTCAAAGGAGGACTATGGCACTTAATGGGATAATAAAGTATCATCTTATCACCTCCTAGTATCATCTTTCTCCACTAGATGGAGCACCTTGCTCAGAGTTGTTACCATTTCTCTAGAGGGGATGAGGAGTCCCCATACCTAAAACTATTGACCTAGCATTTCTAAATAACACTACAAAAAGGCAGTGTGACTGTACTAGCACCCACGGTCAGTTGTGCAGTAAGAGCACATTGAATTTAATCATTTTTATAATAGCACCACCTCTGTTTCTGTATCACATTTTTCAAGACAATCTTTTCTCTGCTACCTTTTTGTTCTCAAAGTCACATTGTTCGGTTGACTTGTCTCTTTTTGGACATGTGAAATCCACATCATTGTTTTAAGTATGGTTTACTAATTCTACCAGGTGGATATACAACAGAAAGCAGAAGAGATAAGGCTGGCAGCAAACTTTGATGCGACTAATTTGCCTGCCTGGAGATAGCATGTTTCTTGACAATAAAAGTGAGCTACCCAGTGCTTAGCTGCAATTACACGTGTGTGCCTACCTGCCTTGACTTTCCAAAGAATCGGATGTCCTGACACATTTATACTTTAAAAGGTAACACACGGTTCATAATATAGTCCCACTACATTGTGTCTGCTAAGAAGACTAAAAAGTAAAAAGGAACTGAATGAATGCCATATCTTTTAATTAATATGTGGATGAGAATACCAGGCCAGAATCAGTAACATAAAGCAGAAACAGCAAGTGACCCAGAGCCAGCCCTGTGGCATTCCAACATCACAGCGTTTCAAAGCAATGCAGGATTATCAATTTCAACAACTTGGATTCTTTAGAAGAGATATGACGTTTAACTCTGTCCTATTGAACTGCTCTACTCCTAAGATGTCCCGTGCCTGGTGCTTGAAAGGAGAGGCAGGGCTGATGTTTAAGTCAGGGATATTTTTAGACCTAACAACAGTATCTGGACATTCACCGGAATGTCTGCTGTTCCACTCCAGACCTCCCTTTCAGAGAGCAGTAGAATTTGAAGAGTAAGTGGGATGTCAGAAAAGGTCACATGTTAGACTGGAATAGAGGAAACATGCATTTCAGATAACGGTTTCGCTCTCCCAAGTTACATTTTAATAATCATTAGAGGAGGACATATTTGAAAGCTGTGGTACTGATTCTGAACAGAGCTATTCATTCAATTCCTAACAGAACTGACTAAAGGTCTGAAATTCTGAAAAAAAGGTGTGATGAAATATAACCAGTTGTATTTGTTTTTTAAGCAGAGAAACACAACAGTCCATGCACTTAGCCTTTTTTAAAGAGTAGTGTCTCACAGTGAATGCCTTTGAATAACACATCAAACACAAAGAAAAATCCAAATAAACTGCAAAATTCTTCCTACAAGCTGATTTACTTAAAAGTCAAATGTTCTGCTGAAAAAATGAAGACCACTAAGTGGTGCTATTTATCCTTGCAATGCAGTTATCGGCTGTCATACTGTCTATCCCACATATTGGCAGTAAAATTTCTATTTGAAACAGTTATTTTAACATTAAATGATCTGTCTAAGTGCAGTAATGTCTAAAACCTGCCAGTGGGGAGTCATCAGAAGCACAGCGCATTCATCGTTTTAGTTAAACTGAGCTGTCAAAGTTAAGAATTACAGACAGTCTTTAACACTGATGAAATGTTGCTTCTGTCCACAAGGTGTCCTCGTTATCTTCTGTATTAATTATCACAAAAATATGCCCCTTTATTTTTTATAGTTGAATGATGAAGTTCAGTTCTTTGTTAGTTAACTGTTACAACACATCTATTGTTTTTGTAACCTTAATTTATTTTTATGTACACGGTGGGCAAAAATATCTGATAAAAAAGTGGAAATCAGATGGCTAAAACCATTATATTATATTACATATGGGCAGCTGGCTCTTTGAGCTAATATATGTTTTTAAAATAACAACAATTCTTTGAAAGCAAATAACGTCCAACTACTGTATGTTAAATGTAATGTATTGGATTCAATTACAACAATTATAATCTTATTATTTTTCAATTGTTACAATCAGATCTGCAATTGACTGCCCAATGTCATATCTTTTATTTGTTTTAATTATTCACTGCCATTGCTTGATTAGCATTTAACTATGCATTTACAAAGTGGAGCCATGCTGTTCAATCTCACCATGTTGAACTGTGCTAAGCGCTGTTTGCCCCCCGCTGTTAAGTTACTTTCATTTTGCATTGAAACTGACAGGGCATTTATTTAGTTAATCGTGTGTATATAAACATTGTGCTGTTTGGCATAAACTGTGCACTGTGCTGCATGATTTATTGATTTGTTTTGCATATTTTTTTGTTTTTAATTCGCTTTAGCTAAATGTATGCAGTTTCAGCCCTAGTAGAAAAGCAAAAGCATAGGATGCAATGGTATGTAGTCAATAACTGCAAAAGTCATTCGTTAAGACTGACAGCTGTTTTCACGATGGTTAGATGTATACTAAGTATGTGTGGAGTAGTGGTTAGGGCTCAGGACTCTTGACCGGAGGGTTGTGGGTTCAATCCCAGGTGGGGGACACTGCTGCTGTACCCTTGAGCAAGGTACTTTACCTAGATTCCTCCAGTAAAAACCCAACTGCCTATCCTTTCAGTCGGGTGCTTTTAGATTTAACAGTGAGCAACAGCAACTTCACAAGGTGACTGATGTTGGTAACTGATCTGAGCCAAGATTGATCAGAGGGAAATAGAGGCTTTGAAGTTACAATCTCTGATGTATTGCTCTCCTTTAGAGGTGGCGTAAAGTGGGTTATGAACAAACATCGTCTTGTGTGTGAACTTATTGACATACATCCTATTTTAAGTGATGCCCGGGGCCTCCGTTTTCTTGCTGCTCCAAAGTGGGTCCTATCCAATGACATTTTTTCTTGAGGTCTCTTTACTTGAAATGTAAAAGCCAGTTAAAGGAAATTCTGTCATACTGCTTTTCTAAAGAAATACAGTATGAAACATATAGTCTGCGATGCAGCCTTAACAATAAATAAAACAAAACAACATAGCTAAGAAGGACCTAGAAAAATGAAACATGATGTGGTTTCTACTACTATCACAGGTATGTCTGGATTACTATGGGAAACTATGGGAGGTATAAAATGTTTTACATTACATTACATTAAAACTTTCTGACAAATGTATTGTACTTTCAAGAATGAAGTAACCTAGTAGACATGATCAGACCAGAGTTACAAATAATGCATATGAGAACAACTCTAAAAAGAATGCATTACAAAATGTGTATGCAGCTTCCTGACTTGACCCAAGCAACACATTTACCCCAGTTCTCTTGGCTTTGCACTGGCCTTCCGTTGAACCTTGCAATGAATTTGAAGTCCTCTCACACACAAATCGTGTTGCCCATGGATTATCAGATTACTTCAATGTCCATCTTTACTGGTGTTTCTATAAAATTTTAACAGAATAATTGTTTACCATATCTGTCACAGTTGCTGTTGATAAACATATGTACATACTACCCTCTAGCAATGACTGTATCTTGCACTGTACTGTACTGTAGAACAACATGGTGGAGGCCTCTGATGTTCAGAGACCACCCAGTAAAGGGGTTAGAGGCTAGTTAAGCATAGGATACTGGACTTTAAAAACCACACCTACATGTCAGACATTCATTTTGTGAGCACCTCTCAAAGCTCTAAAATATCTATTACTTACAGGAGAAGAGAACACGATGGCCTTGCTAGAGCTCTAGTAATACGTAACACGTAACAATTCTAAAACAATTTCATCTTAAAGCAGCAGACAATTTCCCTATAATCACAAACTAGATTAAAGAGACAATTCACATAACAGTATTGAAGTACATCAGTGTCTAGTGAGGTGATGCAGTTTACATGAGAGACATGTCCTACCAGCCTCCTTCTAAGACACTAAAAAAACCCTGCCATTTAGAAATGTGTTCAGAGCCTAATAACATGTGAATTAATGAAAGATGGAAATAACACTTTACATTAAGTGTCTCTAATTACGATGTATTTACATAGTAGTTACTTACACACAATTGCAATGTTATTATGCAGAGTTACAATGTACTTAATGTTATGCAAGTATACAGTTGTATCAGAAAAGGGTTAGGGTTGGGATTGGGTTTATAGTTAGAGTCAAGGTTAGGGTTATATTGTGCAAAAAGATTTACACATTAAGTACATTGTAACTATGCATAATAACATTGTAATTATGTGTAAGTACACATGGATTTACTAAGTAACTATTATGTAAATATACAGTAATTAGAGACACTTAATGTAAAGTGTTACCAAGATGGGTTTATGCATACACTGTCACTTACATCAAGATTGTAAAACCCAAACTCAGTTTTATAGCAATGCTTATAATAGTTTTGTTTTATTTCTGCTTAGTTATCTTTGATACATTCATAATCTTTATTTAAGAATATGGTGGGATCAACTGAGGAGATATTCTCTTTTACAGTGGTGACCTGAGGAATAGGGAGGGAATGGATCATTATTTTGTAAGATTTTGTTAAAGGTAGTGGGATTTAGCCAAGACAGAACTTACTTGATCTTAAGTGAATGTGTATCCATGACAACAGTGTTAACACAACAGCTCTTTACAGAAGATGTCAATGGGATCTTTCTAAAGAGTATCATACAGCGGACTGAATCAAAGAAACATTGGAAAGGTGATCTCAGTTTAATATACTTTGACATTTCAAAACAATCCCATCAACAGAACATTCAGCCACCCACACAGCACATACTGATAGATAGAACAGCTTACAGAACCAATTAGGTTGAAAGGACGTTGGTATCGCAGGGTTTCAAACTGTTCCAGCTTTGTGGAATTTTCTACATCTAGAAAGGTATGTCCTTTGGCATTTTTGCCCTTGCATCAAATTAACTACAGTTTTATACTTTTATTTTTTAGGGAAAAAAGGTGCACTGAGATTTATTTTAGACATTGGGAGACACAAGAAAATAACATGCACAGTGTAAAGGTAAAAAGCATTGGAAGAAAAAATAAAGAAAGCATACATGGTTCTAAGACTGGTTTAGTGGTACAGATGAAATCGTGACAGAAGAATCTACAATAGGCACTTATTGGTGTTCTGTGATCTTAAGAGATGCTTAGCAGTGTTTATTGTGGATAAAAATAAGACATAATGGCTTAGGCAGTGAGAAATGGATTGCTTCCTTTAATAACAAATAAATGTCAAAGACGTCTGTATTGCAAAAGCATTGCCACTTCAGCTGAAATTGGATTAGACTTCCAATTATTCTAGTTGCCTGCAGGAATTAGTTTTGAGACTAAATGAAATAAAAGGAACATGTGCTGAATTGCATCAAGGTGTAACCCCTAATGGTCTATTACCTCTGGAACATGGCTTCAGGCTGGATGAGGTACAATTGAACTATCTTAATGATTTTCAAAAGCAGAGGATTTACACAGAGCAGTTCAGCCTAGCTGCTATACCGGGAAACAGCTTCATTGTTCACATGAGTAAAACCCCAGTCACATTACACTTGTCAGTAGTCAAAGGACAAATACTGCACCTTTAAAGACAGGACACCAATACAGTGAACCCACCCATTACTATGTTGCCGTTTATATTTCCTAAAATCATCTGTAATAAGCCATTGTACCTCATTCAGGATTTACAGTAGAGTTTTGTAGCTTTGGGCATTATCTTACAATTTCAGTGTGCAAACTCCTTTGCCCTCAAAGACACCTGCTAATTGTTAAACAGTATCTACAATGGATATCAGTATTGCTCTTTTAACTAGGCATTTGACAGTAATTACCATGTGATTTTGAATTACATATTGTATTACAGCCTCAGTGATAATTAACCTACCCAATTACTATTACATAGGAAACAGAGAAAATAACATAATTACTCTACTAGGTATTTCCTGTAAATTATAATTATAATATAAAGGTTAATATAGACTATGAGCTCAAGATTCCTACCAAGTTCTAATTCAGTGTGTAACAACAGTTCTAACAGTTTAATGTAAGGATCACATTACATTAAATTAAATGTAGGCATATCTGAGCTTTAGCAGGTGACAGTCTTAGAGGTTTTCTTAAAGCAAGGAAGTAGCCTTGCCAGTTGCGTTCTGGGAAGTTTGCCATTCCTTAAAATGCACAACAGGATGGTTTCCCTTTATTAACTGGTCACACAGATTCAAATCTTTGAGAAACCTGACCAATAGGCAATATATTCCATAAAATACACACATAACGCCAGCCTACAAAAACAGTGCTGTCAATGCTACTTGCTGCTTACTTGCTGGATTGTAGTGTATAATAACTATACACATAATGAGATATCCCAAGGCTCACATTTATTAAATTTAATATGTCAAAATGTCATTGCTGTGGTTCTCTGACATAATGAGGTAGGATCTATATTCATTTTAATGTGATCTGACCACATGTGATCTGTGTTATTTCACTTTTTTTTAATTGCGACGTACCAGTAAGTTATTATTTTCATTTCTTAAAAACCAAAACACTAAACAAAACAAACCAACAAAACAAACAAAAATAACATTGAGAACAAATTCCAATTCTAAGGTACTATGCTTCTCTTAAAGTGGTTTTAGCTAATTTATAGCCATAACAACATAATTCCATAAATATTCTACATCCATTAACTATAGGTCACAAAAGAGACTTATTTTAAGAAACACATGTTACAGCAAACAGGTATGTTCTTTAAACTGTATTTTTTATTGTGTCTTATGCTGCAGTAGTTTAAAGAATGTTCTCAGTTTGCATTCCTTTCTCTCAGGAAGTCTGTTACTGTTTCAGTTTATAAGTAATTTAACCAAAGTAGTGTAAAAGTTATTGGCAGCAAAGTATGTCGTCAATACGGGAATCAGCTGTGTAGCTGTGTAGCTTACAGGCAAGCCCGCAGACGCCCGGACAGAATACAGGGGTGAGCCAGAGACACCCTTGCCGACCTAAAAATTGTCTCAATTTTTAAAATGTTAACTCCTGCCTGTGCATATGAGTGCACTTTTGTGTTGAGAATTTCACCCCTGATGTCACCAAAGCCAGGAGTTTCAGTAAAAATTTCCATATCATCCTCTTCAAAAAGCAGCTTTAAGAGAATATGCAAATGAGACACCTGTTATTTTGATGTAATCAGGAAAACATGTTTGTAAATGTGGCGAACGCATATTAATGAAGAAGAGTACAGACATGTATGTGGGTTTTTTTTGTCATAAAACATCAATGTCTTAGTAACGGAAGACAGTGATGAATTTATTTGCATTCATTTGTTTACTGATTTTTTTAAAACTAAATTGTAATTCAGAATGAGTAAGATTGAAAGAAAATATGAAAATAACCCTTTTATATGAAATAATCCTTTCTTTGCTACAACAAGTGTTTGTGTTAAGAATCTTTATTGTTACATAGAACGCCCAGAAATTCTGTGCACTCTGCTAAGTAGGGTATCGGATACAGAGAGTGGCCACTATATTACAAAGGTTATGTGGTACGTGTTTATGCAAAACCACTACAACCATCAACAGCCCAATTGGATCACTAATCAGTGCTTACATTTTGGGGTATTTTTACTGTTCCTTAAAAACAAACAATTGATCTCCCCCCTTCACCCCCATAAAAATGATATGAACAAATTGCAATCTTCAAGTGTTAAGATAATCGTATAGCTAGTCTATGTTGTCAAATCCAGGGTTAAATGCTTGACCTGTTCAGTGCCATGGAGGCTGATTGATTGAGTTTGCATTGCTCCCTCCAATAAAGATGCAAACCTTGTGGATCTGACATAGGCTAATTAATTGACATCGTCTAAATCTTTCCCATAGATCAAGTTGATTGGCAGGGTTTTCAGTTACGCAGTATAACTTCTGTGTTTAAAAAATCAGATTTTGTCATGATTAAGGGAACATCATGAATATATGTCAATAATGAACATCCAATTTTATCGGGTTCATATAAACCTATTCAGATTTAAGGCGCCGCTTAGCTATACTTTATAATGGATATGGCAGCCCCATCATTTTGATTTAATCCAGGCCCTGGCTGTATATGAACCTAGAGCTTATGAAAGGTGCTGTTAGGAAAACTAAATCAGAATGTTCATTTTTTTAAACATTCAATTTTAGGTGACTTTGAGAGTTAATCCTGTACAATATTCGGACATGTTTCCTGAACACTGTGTTCATATGACTGTGGAAATTGGATAATCCGAATTACTTTTGAGAAAACCAAGGAGCACTGCATGTTAATTAATTCACAAGGTTTACCAATGTTGATTACTATAATCAAGCTAATTGAAAAATCTAATCCCATATTGAAAATGTTATATTTTTAAATCTAAGGGGAAATTTTGGTTTACACCTAATTGCATTACTTATACTATAAAATAAAATCCATACAATGTATATACAATGCAAGAGTTATTGTAGAAATACAATGGCTTTTTTTAATATGTCTGTAATGAACTCTTTCCTATAAATTATTTATTTCCAAGTTCTTTTATCATATCGAAAGTCTGCATCACTCCAGCAATGTTGTTTAAATGTTTTATGTGAAAAGTAGCATTTTGTGTGGCAGTGTTTACATTTTGAATGTTTTTTTGTGGCCTCTGTCCTCTGCTGGGAGGAGCCACAGCTGGAGCATTCTACAGTACCTGTGCTTCCACCTGGATTGCAGAAACCTCTTCTTTTTAAGGGCAAACTCATACCAGTTAAATGAACCACTTAATGTCACATAGCTTTAATCTAGTATCCATAGCAACACATTCCTGAGAGCCTTGATGATGAAAAAGTGTCAACAAATCAGATCGATTTTCCTACGATATGTAAATATTAAAAATTAAATAACAACAAAACTGAATTGATTCTGATAACAAAGCTGACGTCCAGCAAACACACATCTCTATTTTTAATATATATATATATATATATATATATATATATATATATATATATATATATTATTTTTATGAGACCGAAGCCCTGAAACGGTACACAAGTTAAACTCATTGCTGTTGTCACCTGTTGAACATGTTCTGGAAACGTGACGCGTGTTTGAGGAAGTTTAGTAATTTGACTCACTGTTTCCAGTCTTTTAAAAATGAAATAGAAAATGAATTTGATGGTAAACGCGTGCTGTCACTCGAAATGAAAAATGTGAAGTTGCAAAGATTCCCAGAAGCAGCTGCAGGAACTGTCATACCAAAAAATGTTTTAATACAAAACAAAGAACTGAAAGAGCTAGGAAGCAGCTGGCAGCTGTTAACAGACTAATTGAAACACAACAGGTATCTTCAGGAGAGCAGGATTCATGCTGAGATCCATTTATGAAAGGGGAATGTTACAGTACAGGAAGTTCACTTTATTTCTGCCTGCATTTTGACCAAATGGGTTTTATTACAGGTACACTGAGATACCTACAGGAGCTGTAGTAAAAGATGTATGTTTTAGTTTTTTTTAAAGACACTAAAGCTCAGTATGGTGCCACAAATCCTGGTCCACCTAAAAGGTGTGAGTTTGTTGTAGACACGTTTAAAACTCCTTTGCCAGTACAAGACCGACATTGGCAAACTAGAACAAAGATGAAAATCATGACGGTTGATCATATAATGTTAAATAATCTCAGGCCAGTAGTAATATATGTGTAGATTAAACCATATATAACAAAGTCTTGTTGTACCTGTGAGAAGCCACCTTCAGAGAGGTGAGGCAACCAGCCCACAAAGCCAGAACAGTGCGACAGAGGTTCACCCATAACTCAACGCTCAAATATACTAAAGACACTGAGAAAGGATTGCAGTCAAAACATTTATCTTTTAATATGTCCAAATGATGACAGGGGTGCTAAACGAGAGGGGAAGCACATTAATAAGGTAGGCACACCTTCCTTCTCAAAGGCAATTCATTTTGACATGGAGGAGGAATCATTGCTCTGCTTTGGCTTCAATTACAGTACTGACAACTTTGATGCTTATGCATTTCTTGCACATTTCTTCTAATATTTACAGCTATGGCTATATATATATATATATATATTGGTCATAGCTGCACAGTGAATGCCCTGTTCTTTTTGTAATAATCTAATTACTTTTTGGTGCTGCCTCCTGCTGTGGTTTTTAAGGTCTTGTAATGTTAACTTTATATTTTAATTTCCTGTGCTATTACTTAGCGTGGACACCAATCCTGAATCTGACTAGAGATTGCAATACCAGCTTCAGGGTACCATGGCTAAGGGGGGTTGTCTTGTTATACAGACAGTATGTTTCTGGGTATGTGTCCATCACCTTCCCAATGTCTATGCACTGTTAAGCATTATGGATCTAGGACGGGAACATGAACCATTCAAATTAGCTGCAGGGATGTGGAATGGAGCAGAACATTCAATGTATCAAAACAATTTCTTTTTTTTAAATGACATAATCGAATGATTTTATCCGAATGAATAAAAAAGAACACTGCATTCTGTAACACTTTAGCAGCAAAATATTATTCATTTTCATTGAGTAAACCTATTTACAATGACACTAGGTGTGTAGAGCTTTGGTTTGGTTGGATTTAGCGAATCATCCAATTTATGGTTAAGACTTGTGGCCTTTATGGAAAAGAGTTATATATAATGTTAAACACTTCAAATATTTTATACAATTCCACACACACACACACAATAGTTGCTGAGCTAATTTAATCATATGAAAACTGCACATTTTAGCAACTTTAATTCATGCTTGTTTTCTCTGGTTTTCAAATGTTCCATCTTTTACTGTCATCTTTTCATTTGTACTCCGCCTTACCAGTACTTATAGTCAACTGTACAACATGCAGCACACATACAATTAAAAAAAAAAAAAAAAGTTACAACTTTTAAGAAAAATCTTAAACTACTTAAGGAAACATATTGCCAACTGAATCTTCTTAAGGAACAAGACATCAAAAGCTGTTGTGTGAGGGTTGGTGATGATGTGTATTCACAACGTCTTCATCAGGTCAAAAATAAATATACAGTATGCCAGTACTGTACTGCTTTACCATTGGCAGTTTGATAATCGTGACGTAAATAGAAAAGCTCCGTTCATTCTCCAGTACTCTTCAAGAGATTATGTTGCAAAAGTATCAGTCGGCATTTTACATTGAATAAAGAGTTATTTAGTTTTAAAAGCTTTTAATTTATTTGAATCGCTTTGTTCTTTTTCTTTGGTTTCACCAGTTTGCCAGTAAACTACTGGTACTTCATTTTTTTTTTTTTTGTTTGAGGTATTATGGCTTTATAAGATCTCGAAATTAAATTTAACAAGTTACGGAGTTATGGAGTACGTAGACTTTATCACTATCAAGCAATACAACATTTAAGAACGAATTATTTAAAAGCCTGGGGAATCAAAAACAAATTTATTCTGCCTCTTCTGCATCTTCACTGGTTAAAGTAGTAAATGTCATATATTTAGACATATATTTAAAAAATGTCTTTCTGTAATAACCAAACAATTACAGTGCGTAACTTGGACATTTCAGAGAATTTAACTAATGGAAACCCCAGGACAGCTACCACAAGCACACAACGGGCTGTTATGTTAGGTTTAACTCTGGGAGCGTTCATTCTCTTCGCTGTAATAGGAAATATTTTAGTCATACTCTCAGTCGTTTGTCACAGGCACCTCCGGATTGTCACGAACTATTTTATCATTAACTTAGCCGTAGCTGACCTGCTGCTTAGTACCACTGTGCTGCCTTTCTCCGCGACACTGGAGGTGCTTGGTTACTGGGTTTTTGGGCGCGTGTTTTGCAATATCTGGGCAGCTGTGGATGTCCTGTGCTGCACTGCCTCAATTCTGAGCCTCTGTGTTATTTCGGTCGACAGGTACATTGGCGTGAGCTACCCCCTGCGTTACCTTACGATGATGAACAAAAAGCGAGGACTCATCACTTTGGCTGCAGTCTGGGTGCTCGCAATGGTTATCTCCATCGGCCCTCTGTTAGGTTGGAAGGAGCCCGATCCACAAGACGATAGTGTCTGCAAGATTACAGAAGAGCCCGGCTATGCTATTTTCTCAGCCCTGTGTTCCTTCTACGTGCCCCTCATGGTGATTTTAGCGATGTATTTCCGAGTCTACCTGGCAGCCAGGATAGAGACCAAGAGTCTGTATTCTGGGATTAAGAGAGAACGACTGAACTCCTCAGAGGAAAAAGTCATTCTGAGGATCCACAGGAAGATCTCAACAGGGGAGAGCTCCTTAAGCAAACACGTGCAACCTTCTAAGAGCAAAAGTCTGAAAAGCTCCCTTTCCTTTAGGATTCACAAGTTCTCCAAGGAAAAGAAAGCTGCAAAAACACTGGGAATAGTTGTGGGAGTCTTCATTCTCTGCTGGCTGCCTTTTTTTGTTGTACTCCCCTTAGGTAAGTACATTATTGTTTTTAAAAAAAAGGGATAAATACAATTAATTAAAAGATGCATGAAATGTGTTCAGGTTTGTTCTCTGCATTTAATTAAACAATGTTTCCTTTGGTACCAATGTGTTTTTTGTTTGTTTGTTTTTGTTTTGTATCCCTAGGTTCATTTTTCCCTCAGTACAAACCTTCTGAAGATTTATTTAAAGTCATTTTCTGGCTGGGCTATTTCAATAGCTGCATCAACCCAATTATATACCCCTGTTTCAGTCAAGAGTTCAAAAGAGCCTTCAAGTGCATTCTTAAGGGCCAGTTCAGGAGAAGAACCCCATTTCATGCGCAGCATCATTTCACCTCCAGAACCAGCATGGAGATGACAGTAAGCACTCTGGAATGTGAACCTGTTAAAGACAATTTCAGATTTAGCACCATGTCTGAGATTCGTGAGTCTCTGCCCTACCTGACAGATGACACTGAATGGAAATGTATGTCTTCACTGCAAGAGCTGCATTCATACAGAGGGTAATATGAAATGCTGGTCACATCTTTACATAACAGATTACTCAATGTCATTCTCATTGGGACCAAGATAAATCTGCTTAGAAGAATAGTCATTTTTGCTCACAGTCAGTCAAAAAATAGAACTAAAGCAAATGCTGGTACAGCTTTAGAATAATATAGATAGCTATAAAAAAAAAAAAAAAAAAGCTGACAAATTAATGTGAAAGCCTTGTCCGTCAGTAACTTTTGAATTTGTTGTATTTCAGGTATTCAACAGCTTTTAACATTATATGTAGATTCAGCTCTGTCTTATAACCTGTTTATTTTGCATTTTGAGACCGTAAATCAATGAAACCTTAAACTTTGAACAGCTGGATCTATTCCATTAGTAAAGCACTTTGAGACCTTGTTTATATACTAGACCACATTCATGTCCAGCTCATATAGATTTACGTAAGTTTTTGGAACATTTCAAATAGAATTGTAATCCTCAGACTTTGTCATCTTTTTGGTTAATGTGACTCAGAAACTGCTCCTGCTTTTTGTGCTATGTGTTATCTATCTTGTATGTATTGCAAACGTATTTGATTATCTGCTCAAAACGGCTATATTTGTATCCTATTTTTTCAAACTACACATATTTGTAAATGCTACAAAAGATAATTGTGCATTATAGTGCTCATTCGTCAAATAAATGTGCATTAACTGCCATGAAAAGTACTACATATTCATGTACAGTTTTATTTGTAACAAAGTATTGTATTTAATTAATAAATATTATAATTTTGAGAGTTTGCATTCATTAACGGTGTTGCATAGCTGCCTTGCCAGCAAACACTACAAAGACTGCAATATTTCACGAGAACTGCATGATGATTTCTAAAATATGTTATTTCGTTATCAGAACAGATCCACATCTAAGCTATTGGCATGTCCTGTCCTCTAGGCTATCAAAGAGTTGTTACCTGTGTTGAGGAGGGTATTATTATTATTATTATTATTATTTATTTCTTAGCAGACACCCTTATCCAGGACGACTTACAATTGTTACAAGATATCACATTATTTTTACATACAATTACATTGTTTTTTACACATTATTTTTACATACAATTACCCATTTATACAGTTGGGTTTTTACTGGAGCAATCTAGGTAAAGTACCTTGCGCAAGGGTACAGCAGCAGTGTCCCCCACCTGGGATTGAACCCACAACCCTCCGGTCAAGTGTCCAGAGCCCTAACCACTACTCCACACTGCTGCCCTATGAACTCTTGCATATGATTTGGAAAGGCATGTTTTCAAAACACTGTCCATATATAAAAGTATACTGTAATGAACCCAGCTGAAACCATTCCGTATCACCTTTCCTCCGGTTCACACGGTGTATTAGTTGAGTTAGAATGACTGACAAAGCAGGATGGAGAAAGACAGGCAGTTTAATTGTGAGGGTGAGGTAGAGGTAACAGTGTTTAGAAGTCAGTAAAGCAGGAAAGCATTGCATGTAAATGGCATGTGTGCTGCAAAGTATTCTGCCTACAGTTATGTATGAAGAAAGGTTTTTGGATATTTCCCAATAAAATCGGGGACCTGCCACAAGTTTCCAGCATCTGTCTGCTTAATGTGGGCCTACAAACACCTCTCCCCCCCCCCCCACACACAACTCTGACAAGTACTCCTTCCTGAAAATCTAATAGCTTCCACATACAGCACACTACCTTTACTAATCCCTGTTCAGGATAGCTAGTTAACATTCTGCAGCTCAAGCACCAGCTGCTGAATTCACAGCTGTGTTTGAAATTGAGCTACAGGAACTAGTTTGAGCTATTTTCCTTTAATGGGGCTGTGGATTGAATGAGTGAAACTCTATACACATCGCTGCAGGATTTGTTTGGGTTTATATTTCAGTTTACATACTCACTGGCATATAATTCCTCTTTATATTGTGATTGGGGTATATGTTCCAATATTATGAACTGCTTTTGACCCTACATTATACCCTTGATAGAGGAACACATATCAAAATGCCTGACCTTAAGGAAACTGGCTTGTGAGGAAAAAGCATGGGATACAAAACTAAAAACTCAACTGCATATACAGCTGTGCTGGGCCTGCAGGTCCAGACCTCAGAATCATCTCAACTGCTTTTTTCAAACATTACTAAACAACACTGTATTTTTCTTAACTTAATCTATCAAATCATTAAACTAATGAAAGTGGGCTGTTGTATACATAGAATACATACTGGGACTCAATGATCTATCAGACTTTCCCCCACTATATAAGTGTATATTTTCAAAACCCTTTGAGAGTCGTGTCCCTGGAGATAGTACAAGAAAAAAGCAAGGCAGTATTGAAAGGTTTCTGCACATTACATTCATGCAAACTTAACTTTCAAAGAGCAGAGCAGCAAAGCTCTTTTGAATCATGCATGGGAGGTTTGTTGCCACATCTTAAGTCAGTTTGGATAATGTGATTGATGTAACATTGGTTTGACTGAATTTTGTATTATTTAGAAATAGAAATGATGGACTATACTTAATCCTACCCTTTTCTCTCCCTGATGCAACTGTTAAGGTTCACAATAACACTGCCCTAGCGGGCCACACTTACTATAGTTCAGTTGCAGGCTTGAGGGTCCCACTCAAAAGAAACATTTGTGGTTCACCAAAATAGGTTTCTGCTATTCATCAAAGATGCAATGGAACCAATGCCAAAACCAGGCTTCTGAATCCCAGTCAACACAGATCAACAGAGTCTGCAGAAAAAGGGAAAAAAAAACATGTCAAAGCTTTGCTTTGTAAAATTGTAACACCAACTGATTTTTCATACACAGCTGAGAATTACAGTTCTTTTTCTTTTGCCTTAATCTTCAGACCAGATAACATGTTGGTTTTGAAGCTTGTGTATATTCCTCTAAGACTGAGCAGCGAGGTGTGTGGGAAGGGAATGCTTTTATTTATTTATTTATTTATTTACCTGTGATTTCCAGAGAACCCTGATTATTTCAGTGCTTTAAAAGAAACACATGTAAAATAGCATGGATTGTACATTTGTAGCATTGATCTGGTATAATGGGACTTTTGTGAATTACATTTTCCTTAAAAGCAATCATTAGCTTTAATGAGTATGACTGTCATTTGTTTATGTCAGTTCTGTAATGGGAGATGTAACGGGGGCGAGGCAATGAAGCCAAACCAGTATAGCAGTGTGCACATCTACAGCGTGGGCAACTACGCTCAGGCTAAGCCATCACCATGCCTTGCAGTAATCCGACTACGCCAGCTCTGGAAAGAAAGAGCAACTAAAAGGTAATGTTTCAAAATAACTTGGTGCTCCAACTAAACAAAACAAAACAAAACCTAGCTAGTCCTCAATCTCACCTCCAATGGAGTTCAGATACTGAGCATCGGGCACGTACTCAATTGACTAAATAATCCCATTCTCACAGCGATCAAAGAAAGGAAATTGATTTTCATTTTACAGGCGAAATAATCACATAGGAGCCATTCTAGATCTCCCCCACCCCTCTCACTACAGACAGAGCTGGTGCCAGGCTAAGAATGTAGCAGCAGCGACAACACATGAGCTGCAATTGCTATATGCGGATACAAACCACCGCCAGTATATGCTACGGTTCATAAACTTCACACACAAAGTAGTAATTTCTCAAAAAACCCCACCGCCGTTTCTACTTCCCAGCCCGGCATCCATGCTCACACGAACTGCTCATTATCCTGAACGTCCTCCAAGCTCTTGCTTCATTCTTCTTAATGAAGCTTTATAAAGTATTCAGCTACAAACAATTGGACTAATTAATCAATTACAACGCGATTTCCATACACACATTCACACGTGTTTTAAAGCATATCAATATAAAATAATCAAAGTGCAATAGGAAAACGACACATCTTAAATTATAAATGCAAAATAAAGTGCAAAGAAAGCTTAACCCTGTTACAGGAGACACAGTGGGCAAGATATGAAGAGGTGTATTCTTATTCTGTTTATTTTCCCTTGTTTGCCAGCTATGTGAGCGTGAAGACAGAACACTTAGTCAGTTGGATACTGGGAATCGATTTCTTCCTCTGTGGGAAAGGATTGTATGTGTTGGGGAGTAGTTTACTGCAAAATGATATGGAACCTACTACAGTAATGCAATGGTACCCTCTAGTGGATAAACTTTACCAAGCCACACAATTGTGTCGTTCTTAATCTTTTTTTTATGTACCTTTCCCATGTTTGCCAGTGATCTGTACTTGCTTTCAGGTTCATGGATTTAAATACAATTGAAGAGATTGAATTAATAATATATTTTGACCCAGGGTTTCTCCAGTGGGAGCTCTTAAAGTGAGACTCAGTCTGAGGTCTACCAAGGCTGACTGACTGGAACCATGAACCTCAATAAACTTCAGTACTGAGCAGCTGCCCAATGATTGTGTCTCACCACGTTCATTAGGATTATGTTCCAAAATGTAAAATGGTGTGTGTGTGTATATATATATATATATATATATATATATATATATATATATATATATATATATATACACACACACACTCCCAGCTTTGGTGCATGATGCTCCCACTGTCGCTCACTTTAAACCAACTCTCAAGACCCACCTGTTCTCTCTTGCTTTCCATGCTCTTTAAGCCTGATATCTGCTATTTGCTGCGCTGTTGCTACTATTTCATGTATTATGCTACTATATCATGTATTATGCATTTTTGTTACTGTGTATCATGTATTATGCATTTCTCTGTATTTAAAGTATTATGGATTTTCTTGTTGTTACTGTATCTTGTAAAGTGCTTTGTGATGGTGGTCCACTATGAAAGGCGCTATATAAAATAAAGATTGATTGATTGATTGATTGCACAATTTTTGTATCACTTGTTAAGAACTGAATTGGTAATGTCCCTTGTCTGCAGGGAATCACAGGTGAGAAACCTTAACCAGTTATGGGCACTACAGTGGCTCACCTTGTAAAGGCACTGATCCGTGGAGGGTGGAGGTGCATCATGCAGCCAGTAGCTTGCTGGTTCAAATCCTTGTGGGTTTGATCTTGGCTGGGGACCAACAGGGGGCGCTGCTTTGGCCTTTGCACTCTTCCTGGCTTGGGAGAAAAACTATGGGTTCACTTGACTGCGCCACAGATACCCCTACGGAGCAGGTGCTGAAGAGGCCAGGCTGAGAGCAGTCAGGCTGAACTCCCTCTTGCAGGGTTTAGAAACATCTGCTGTTTAGGTTCGCTGGGTAAAAAGAGGCGATTGGTAATGCAGAGGAAACCAAGGCTGGTTGTTGATCTTCTGTTCTTTTGAGCTTGTAAATTGTGAGCTGTGATTAGGTGATAAATGAGGCATTTCAAACTGGGTAGAAGCCTAGGCAAAATCCATGATTGGACAGTTCAAGCTGTCGTACACAAAATTCCTCCTCATCTCAAACTGCCACTAAGCCAATAAGGCTGTCCCCTGCTTCTACTTGCAGATATATTATGTTATCATTTTGTTTTTTCAAAAAAATATCTAATTTACAATTGCATTTTGGAGACAAAAAAACAAAACAAAAGGTAATGGAAAACAAAAGATGAATGGAAATACGTGATATTGTTTAGGATGTTTGTAACAGTAACCATCTGTTAATTCTTCACTTGTGAACAGTATTCATTTCAGTTCATTATACAGCAGATCAATGCGATTGTACAGAATGATGGCTAACACCAGATTACCTTGAGGATAGGAGGGAAGCTGTGCCTGAATGCTAATAACACGGTCAAAGAAAGATTGGGCAGTTCCCTGGAAATGTGGAAAACATGAGTCACTAAAATAAATGTCAGCCAGCAGGTGGGCTGCAAACAAATGCTTCCATACATCAATACAATGTAATAATTACAGTGCAAAGAACATATTTCCCAGTGTATATTTGTATTGTAATAAAATGATGTAGTGTTAATGACAGAAGTGCCATTTGCGTGTGAATTGACGTTAACATTGTAGACCAAAGTGTGTGTGTGCACTGTATACTCATGAAACAACAGAAAGACAGTTATATACAGTAACATACAATTAAATGAACAAAACAAAATTGATTGAATGCTGTATGATAACCCCCCTCTAATAAAATCTACCCAGGTGGATTACTAGCAGCGAATTGGAAGAAACATGCTCTTTAATCATTTTAAGATTTGAATGGCTGAGAATATTACAGAATTGTTCTTTTTTGTTAGTAGATCGTCATCGTCTATTGAATTCCTGTATTCTGATGTCTCACTCTCTTCCTAAAGATCAGTGACACCGTGGCCATGAAAATAATACATGGAGTACTTATATTTAGTTGATCAAGACCACTTTTGAGCTGTTAGTCCAAGCATTGGTTCAGGAATGTTGGCGTCACTAGAAGTCACAATCATAAGGTATCAAAATACAAGATTGTAACTGACACTAAAATCCCATTTAAATAGAGTTTATACAGTCACGTAATATATATATATATATATATATATATATATATATATATATATATATATATATATATATATATATATATATATATATATGTTTTAGTGTTTTTAGTTTTGTCCAGATTTAAAGTGGAGTTCTATTTTCGGAAATCTGCGTCATTGAAGTCAACCATACACTCTTGAGAAATGACTGAAAGGACCACTGGCTTTTAACATGAATGCTTCATTGGAGTTAAGAGATAACCAAAAAGCTTTAAAAGCTTTCCATACATGTTTGGTTGTGAAGCATCACTGAATAATATTAATATTAACCTCATTTCAAAATACATGCTTTTATTCAACTATAACAATGCTGGATAAACATCAATTGAGTTTTTAAAAAAAGAACCAAGCAGCTATATGTCAAGCAGCCACTTCCTATCAGTATTTTTGCAGAGATGACTCATAGTTTGGGTGGGAGTGGGGGGTGTTGCACTGCAGTGCTATGTTTAACAGAGACCTCACTAAGAACTAGAAATCTGCAGCATAAATGGGTGTAGGTCCTCAATTTCGAGTATCCAAAAAAAGTATCTAATTAAATAATTTTTAATACTTAAAGTTAATACAGCATGCCAGCACCCCATACAAACAGCTTATTTTGACAAAGAGAATGTGCACCAAAAGAAACTCTACATAGCAGCTGGAAAGATAAAGAAACATTAATAAAACAGTGAGGGTATATAGTAGAGCCTGGCACATCCTTTTGGATCAAAGATATGAAAAGCAATAATACTGCAGCTCTGTGTACAGCAACAAATATAGCATTCTGAAATCTGTGCTCTAGATCATAGTGACATCAGTTATCATAGGCAACATCAGCTTCGTATTGATAGGCCAGCCTGTTTCAGGAAATGAAAGGTTCTGTGTGATGATGAGTAATCTGCACCTGCTTCCATCGCTAGGACTCATTTCAGCAGGCTTTCTTTGCTCGTCAATACGTCAAAGCCTTTTTTAATTATCAGAAAATAAAAAAAAGCAACACATTTGCATTTCCCAATTGCCGTGCCTCTTAAATAGTCTAAGCAGCCTCATTTCTACTTGTAAAATGGAAATGCCATATACAATTCTTCTCTCCTACCTCTAAGAAATGATGATTAAGATAAAATACATGCATCCCTGTGCTGTACTTATCTGACAAATAACAGTTCATGCATGAAATTTAAGGTGAGGAGAGTAACATTTTCTGGAGAGAGAAAAGTTTAAGAGCAAAAGATCATGCTGAAAAAGCATTTAAGGTAGACTTTCAATTAGCATTAAAGTGGTCTAAATTGAAGCACTTTCTAAGTTGGTGACAATTTTTTTTTTTTTTTATTAAAACAGTTTGATAATGATTCTATGCATTTTCAGGATCCTGTGCTCCATTATGCTCATATATATATATATATATATATATTATATATATAAAAATATATAAAATCTTTTTTAAATGAAATGCCAAGTACAGTACAATATCTACAATACCAAATATCCTGTCTAGAAAATAATTTGAATACTTTTCCTGGTATGAACTGGCTATAATTTATTTGAATATGTTCTGGTATGAACTGACTATAATTTATTTGCTATTATGCATGATCTAGCCATCCTTTTCTTTCCACACACTAACACTGCTTACAAACATGGATTGAAGTCCACTTGACTGTGAAACAGCAATAACAAAAGAAAAAGTTGCATAAAATACAAGAATAATGTAACACCTTTTTCACAGATACAGAACAATGAGCTTGATGCACACTAGACAACACTGGAAAGCTGGGGCTTGTTTTAGATTTCGTAGTTTCTGAATTTCCTCAGAAGTTCAGACGGTGTGTCAGCTGACCAACGGAAACGCAAGTGCCAGTAGTTCTCATCTGAAAAACAGCATGAATTGAAAATGTTATATATAATAAATAATTGACCCTTGTTAAACAAATTTAAAGTTGATTTTAGGGTATAGCTATTGGGGAAAGTACAACAAACTGAGGGAATCACTGGTTATTACTTCATCTAGATTATACATTTTCAAATGTGTATTTTATTCCTCAAATGTACGTCCTTTTGGTATAAGGAAATAGTCACTGCCTTCCCTTTAGTTGTGTTCATTAAAAGAGTATTCAAGAACAAGTGGTTTTTCAAACAAAGGTCCACTAACAGCAACCTGCATCTGAACTGAAATTGCATCCGACATAAATCAACATGTGGGATACATTTGTGTGCAGTCTTCCTTTCATTCCCTCAGGCAAGTTAGTAAACTGCAGATATTCCGAGTGTTTTAAAACGCTATACGACCCGACAGTAAGTTAGGTACTTTGCCATGTCCTTTTCATGGAGAGACAATCTGGTTACAGGCAGCGGTTCTTTGAAAATATCTTTTCCATCTGTGCATTACGAAGAAGAAAAGGACTTGCCCTGGGCTACAAACCACATCAACTGCTGAACAGGAAATCAAACGGACAGAGCTTCAGTTCTCTGCTCTAATGCCATACAATACCTGTCAGAATGTGTAGTCATTTAAACAACGTAGATCAATTGAAGCTTTTGCCTACAACGAAAACAAACCATCCCCTGTGCTACAGTGCAGTTCACTAACCCACTGTACCTCCCAACACCCGAAAACAATGTATAGCACTTGATGAGAATAATGTAGTTTGCAATACTGCTGGGGATACAGTCCTAAGAAATGTGGCACCTACATTTTAAAGTGTACTACTGCCTTTATATCCATTTGAACTTTGTATGCATTTAAAAAACCCTGACCGTCTTCATTGACAGAGCCTTTATATCCAGGTGATGTACTACTCACTGGGAGTAGGTGGAGTTTTTGGAGATTGTGGTTCTTCATCCTCCGGTGTCGTCTCACTTGTCTTGCCCCCAGACAGCCCCACCTGCTCCATTTTGCTGGTTGAGTGGCTGCAGTCCTGCTCTCCATGCCAGTCAGGTGGCTTCCCAGGGCTCGGGCTGTCTTTGATTCCTGGAGCCTCCAGCATGGGCTCCTTCTTACTCCTCACTGCCCAGTGCATAGACTAAAGAAATAAAATCAAAAGAACCCGATTCATTCAATTGTGAAAACATTTGACATCTAATACAATTATAGTTTTACTTCTACAATTGTTTAAATTGTTGATGAATTTGGCAGAGTAAGTAAGCTTTATCCCCCTTCTTTGATGTTTGCTATGGAGTTGTCCATTTTTTTATTTATTAATTTATTTTTAAGATGTTTGTGTAATGTGTTTTTTGAAGCGTTAATGAGGTACTCTTCTTTTCTAGTTGCCTGCCTTAGACAGAAGCTAAAATCAGCTGAACTGTTTTTAAAACTAGTAAGGAACAGCATTGTCTTGTGTGCAGCAGAGAAACACAAGCAAACTCACTAAATGGCGCTGGCTCTGCTTCCTATAAAGACACCTTGGGCGTTGTACGTTTATGGCAGGCAACTAAAGCCAAAGAGCAACTCCTGAACACAGGCGAAGACACCTTCACACAGACTAACGAAAGAAAAAAAAATCAGCACTTGAGTAATTGTAACAAGAACCACTGTGAATTATTGTAAACCCCATGAAAAGGTATCAGAACAGTGCAGGACTAAGACAAGTCCATTTGAAGAGACTTGCTCTTTAAGAAACATGCACTGCAGTTTACTAAATCTAGAAAACTCAAGAGTCTTGTTTATTGCAAATGCTTCTTTTAAAACACTTGAATGCAATTTCCTGCCACACACACATGTTTTTTCTACATTAAAACATAGAAAAAAAACACTCAAAACAGGCTACTTCATGGATTGTACTGTACTTGCATCAAAAAGATATACACCGCCAATAAACATATGCATGATAATACCAGATGACTCATTTAATTTAAAGATGCAAGATGACATCACTGTGCTTTAAATGCAAGAGCTGTCAATTAACACAACAAAAAGAAAATACACTGGCAATTTTCTTGATGAAAATGCTCAACCTGTGTGTTAACACTAGTGTAGTGTAAAGGAGAGCGTGGTTGATGAATAGGCAAATCAAAGGGAAAGGAATAACAGACACTGAAGAGACATACCCTGTTAATAAATTCTGACCCACATAATACTCGATTTACAAATACAGCACTTTAATCTTAAGAGAACTATCCACTAACTGTGGAATGCAAATCTGAAAACATGGGGAGAAGTGGCTCCTACATTCCTCAGTAAAGACTGCATCCTGTAGAGAGCTGAACCCAGACACTCACTGCCTTGACCGTGTCACTCAGAGCCTCCCAGTCACGGAAGGGGATGGCGATTCTGCTTCGTCTCCAGTAGTCATAGCGGGCACGGCTGTCTTCATTCTTCAGGATCTCTTTCGCCTGCTGCAGCTTTTGAAACTCTTCCACTAAAACCCAATGACAAAAGTGACAACGTGGGATACCATTTTTGTTAAGCAATAAATCAAGACTCTGCTACTGTCAAAACGAAGTTTTATCACAATTGGCTAAGCTGTTTCATAGATACAATAACAAAACATCCAAAAGACTTTCATCATAAAGAAAGTGGGATTGTGAAGTTTTGAAAGCAAATATGAAAAAAAAAACTTGCTGTGAAAAATCCCTTTTCTAAAAGCACGCTTGAGATTTTAATCATTTAGCAATATGGTTAAAAAAAAAAACTGTATAAATGGTAATCCATTTTAACCTTTAAAAAGATAAATCCACAGGCTTAGCAGGTTTACTCTTTATTCAACTCTGTGTAGAGCAATTTACTGAAAAATATCCTGGCTGACATTTGCAGAATAAAAGGAAATAATAATAATAATCGTCATTGATGGGAAAGCTGCCATTTATCATTTTAAAAGATATGGGTAAAAAATAGCCTCATGAATACAAATGTGGATGGCTTTAGTTTGTTTTTAATAATAATCTTTATTTTTATATAGCGCCTTTCATAGTGGACCACTATCACAAAGCGCTTTACAAGATACGAGACTAGGGAGTGTGAACTATGCATCAGCTGCAGAGTTACTTGCAACAACGTCTCACCCGAAAGACGGAGCACAAGGAGGTTAAGTGACTTGCTTTTAGGGAAATCCATTAATACGGAATTTCAACGAACAATGTCATCTTGAAAGCAAATTGTCAAGGCAGAAGGAAACAAAAATGATGAAATCATTCCAACATGAACTATTTGAATAACCATCCCTTCTGTGTCTGCGGGACATCAATAAAGAAGGTAGACCTTCCATTGGCGTGACAGTGATCCACTTAGAGATTCTGAGATAATCTGAATAAAAGTCAAGGCAACACCTGGTTCAGCCTGGTGACCTCTGAAGGATTGACTGCGTCAGACCCAATACCGTAAAGGACAATTTCTGTAGCATGAATTTCCCGAAGCCTTTTCAGCCTCTCAGTATGTGTATTAAAATGTACTAGCCTTGCAATTATTTTCAATTTTACACTCAAGTATAATTGATTGGTGTTGCTTTACAACATGCCTCCTGACCGTCACCCTCTGTGCACTGCACTTATCAAAAAGCAGAAACCCTACTTCTCACTGTGTCAGCCTGGGAGCCAAGTTGCCAAGCCCCTGCTACTAGAAGATGACAAATTACTTTTGAGCTCAGCTATGGGAAAAAAGGAAATTGCTTCTCTCTCCAAAATAAAATTAGTTTTTCTGATAACGTGTTGGATTATCAGCATCCCTGCTCCTGGAATAACATTACAATACAGGTTTGACAAGTATAACTGGGTTGTTTATTCCAATTTAAAAGATGGTTTAGAACCAAATTCCAAAAAAACACAGGTAAACACAAATAACTAGGCTTTCAATTTAAATTGTTCTCCTTTTACATAAAGAATGCCCAAACTGCCCATCGCTTCAGTATTATCAGAATATCTGATCTTTTCATCCTTTAATTCAAATGACGAGCACCTCAAACAGAACATTCCTTTGTTTTGATGTTACAGCGTGAATTCATTTCCTAAAGTGTCATTCGGTGGTTATATTGGATGCATTCTTCTTTGTTTGTCTATTGATGTATATTTGCACACATAATGGAAGACTATTTTTACTCCCTGAGATTGTCAAGTCCAATTAAATTGAGATGCATGTTTATTGGTAACAATGTTGTGTGCAATGAAATATATGCCCCTTGACACTTTTCATTCACCATTTGATAGGGTTACAGGGATGAAGACATTGTGAGCATACCAGACATTTAGCATTAGGCTTTGTTCAAAATGACAAAGAACATCCATGGTCGTTTGTTTTGACCATTTTATTTACGTTAATTTGCCCATTCTTATTAAATGTCTTACTTGGACAGTTCTCAAATGAAAACATCAGCACATTTCAAAAGTATTCATGTTTCTATTGGTGGACTCATTTTTGAAAAATGAGGCAGTCAAAAGAGCAGTTTACACGATTTGATCACCTGCCCAGGGACACCATCGCAGTCCTTTGAGTCAGATTGTTTACATAGTATGGGATGATCCACAAGTCACTCACCTGGTTCCTCTAGATGAATTTGAAATCATCTCACAGATGGCAATTTATCTCAGATAAATGTTGTGATCTGTGGTAACACAGTGTCAAGACAGAGACAACTCACACACCTCTACAAACTGGGCTCCCCCAGAAAAAGCCAATGACAGGTGTGCAATTAGAGTTTGACAGGGATGGTACAACTTCATCGAAAAGCTCACAATGTAAGCCCAATAATTACCGTCAGGCATTACTGTAGAATCTGTGAAGGTTTTGTAGAATTTATTTTATTTATGCATACATACATAATATGCCATGTGCATGCAATGGAAAATAAGATTGCAACTGGGAATAGACATTTGCTTTTCTGTAAAATTTCCAGTAAAATCATTACCTGCTTTTGGGTTATCGGGATGTTTATCAGGATGGCAGTCAAGAGCTCTAGATTTGAACTCTGTGAGGATCTGTTCAGACTTTAAAAAAAGAAGAAAAAATACAAGTTCAGGTTTCACTGGACCTTTGATAAACGGCACAAAGTAACATCGAACTGATGAACATGAAATGATTTAGATTCACTCCAGCCAGGAAACATCTCGTTTAGGAAATTCAACAGTGATTTCACCTGGAACTGTGGGTCTTATATGTGTTCCATGATTCATAAGGAGTACCAATCACTATTCTATATTTGTCTGGGTTTTTTTAGGGGGGGATGGATTGATTATTAACAGCAATGGTTGTGACCAGAGACACACTTTGCTGGAAATTGCCAATATTGTGACAGAATAATTTCCAGTTTATATTTTGTACTTTAGAGAAGCAGCACTTTCAGCTGAACTACGTTGGAGCACTAAACTCTTGCTCCAATTAAATATAGATGTGTGGTTTTTCAAACCAGTGTTTGTTTGACCCACTCTTCCTGTTACATGCAAAGCATCAGATACCTGCCAGCTGCTGCACACCTCATTTACTGATGAGACGTAGCAGATCTGCCATAGAAAACATTTTTCATTAAAGCAAGACAACCTCTTACAAACTTAGCTCACTCAAATAAAATCACTTGGCAATGAGGTCAGATGGTCCCCTTCTTTAAGGTTAATTGGGCTTATAGTAATTGAATCCAGTCAACAAGGCGTATTTATCAGTATTACTTTTAAAGTAGCAAATATGTCAATCAGCCTTTCTTGTTTTATTGACAGCCCTGCCAAGATACACAAGTCAGGTTGTTTAGTCAAATAAACAGTTAAATGAATACTAAATCAAACAGAATTCATTATATAAAAAAAGAAAGAATGGAGAAATGTCAACCCATGAGTCATTCCTTATGACTACAAACATATTTATTCAGTAGATGCCATTTTTCCATTGCACCCATTTTCCCAAAAAACATTACCACTCGATGCAAATTCTTAACATTTGCCATATTAAAAACCTGTTCAAATCGGAAAAATAAATAAATTAAAAACAAAAAACACAGGCTGCTTCATAAAAAAAAAAAAAACTGTCTGGCATACATTTTCTCTATGGATGTCTTTCAGGTCAACAGTGCCAAGGACCCTCTGAGAAGAGAGTTGAAAAAATGTGAGGTTTGAGTGGATCAGGCTTGCAGCTATTACAGAACTGTAGATGCTGCATTATTGCGGGTTTTGGGTTCAGCAGAACAATGCACAGAAATCAAATCCATGCAGAAGGATTTGCAAACATCATGAAAATGTAAGGGAACACTACTGAAATGGCACGAGTAGCTCCATGTCCTTTAATGATAACAGCATACCAACTCAACCGTTTTACAAAATGCACACCTGAGGTCCTATCATATCACTCTCAGTCTGCAGAGAATTCAGCTTTTACAATGCCGACTGAAACCAATTGCTCTACTTTCAATTATAAACATGTTCTATATGACAGCAAGAGCTGGTTTACCATAGATTCAATAAAGTATTAATAAGGACAACCTATATTATATTAATGTTTGCAACATGTTGCTTGTTCTGGATTTTATATAATGACTGCATCAAGTGGAGATAACCATTTAGTTACAATAATTTACTCATTTTAGTGCTTCTGTTAAATCAGTGTACTTCAAAGCCTCTTAAAGTGATCACATCTGTGGTCGTTCATTTTAATCAAAGAGAGATATTTCCCTTCTGTTTCGTCCAGGTATGAGGCTTGTTAACCTTTAAGAAACAACAAACTATTTTACTCAAAAAGGGCTTAAAAAACTTAAATAAATAAATAAATAACTCAACCTTAACAATCCCCCTACACCAGTATATGTACTGCTCAGGTTCTCGATTCAGATTGAACCACGCTACTGCAAGAGAATTGTAATGCTGTGTTCAGGTTTTAATCACAATGTAGTTTACTGCAAGACTTCAAGTAATGTGCTACAATTCAACAACTACACTATTGAATTTCTACCCCAGGGCAAACAAATACTGTAATATTAGCCACCTGACAACCTCAGAAAAATAAGATTAATTTAATAATATTCGTGAAAATTGTCTTAACCTTACCGATGACAGTTCATCGCATCCCAACAAAGCATAATAATCTTCTAGATCTCCTGGTCTGCAGTTTAAAATCGCGTCCATTTGCAAATGTTCAGTTTACTGTAAAAGTAAAATCATGCACCGACAGAGAGAACTTTCACCGCTAGTAATAGTACTTCCCACAAGCCTTTTTCCCATGAATACTAGGAGAGAACCGCACACACTGGTCAGCCGATGCTGCTCTGCCTTCTGCACGTTTTATTGGGTACACAATAAAGTGGGAGGAGCGACAGCATGCGCTTCTATAAGGCAGTCTGGGATCTGAAGTACTGGTGTGGCGACGTTTGTGAAAGAAAGAAAGAAAGAAAGAAAGAAAGAAAGAAAGAGAGAAAGAAAGAAAGAAAGAAAGAAAGAAAGAAAGAAAGAAAGAAAGAAGAACACATAAATAAAAACATATTGTCCTACAAAACTGAAAACTTTAAACAGTTATCTGCTCGTATGTATTTCTCAATATGATACTGAGGGTGAACATGAGCTGTATGACTGATACATGTCATTGATACCAGCGTGTGATGATATTACCAGTGATATTATTATCGGCACCTTGTATACTGTGGCCTAGTTATTTCACTATGGTGACATTAACGTAATGGTGTTGTTAAGCATTTTGGCTGGACCAGATTTAAAATAAAAACTAACAAACAAGAATTACGTGATGTAAATCGAATCTGTCAATTTTCTTTATTTTATCACATACAGAAACTACGAAAGAGGGACCAAGTTATTCACAAAAAAGGGCCAGCTCTGTAAAGATCTATGGGAGGTGGTTAAATTGGGGGCAATTACTACCTTTTTAATTTTTTTTAATTTTTATTTTTATTGTAGCAACAAAAATAAATAAAATGTTTTAAAGTACATCACACACTCTGTATTTGGGAGCTGATACAGAGCAAATACTGAAAATCTGAACGAGCTGTTTTAGTCGGAGTTAATAATAATAGAATGATATGTCTAGCTAATCTGAAATTCGCTGAATGTAGCCAAACACATGCTTGCAGTTGAGTTTTTCTCGTAATGACTGTTTAGCATAAACCATCATTGATAAACTGTATCGCCATCCAGGTTTCTCTCAGATCTCAGTTTCGTCCTTTTCAAAAGTTCCGAAACAGAATTATCGTGTGAGGCACGGGTGTGTCAAAGATATTTACCCTGGGTGCGTTCACAGAGATCATTATGTGCAGAATTTGACCAATTTAGCCAATGGGTGCGTTCATGGAGATCATTCTTAGAACATAGTTGGCTAAATTGGTCAGATTCTGCACTATAGACGCACAGTCTATAGAACATCTTTGGGTGTGTCAAGGTACGTGGATGATCCAGCGGGGGGCGGGGGGAAGTATTATTTTTTCTCTCTTTACAACAACACATATAATACGGTTATGTATCCACATATTAATCTATGAACGTGGGGTGTGTTAACATATGTCGTATTTTGCATTCGGTTCATTAACAAAATAATTCTGGTAATGAATCTTGCAATGTTGCTTTAATTTTCCTCTGACAAAAAGATTACGTGTCTAGACACACGCCAGCTCTGATTCACCGCAGATTTCCCATGAAGCAAAATAAGATGGTGATGAAGGCTCATTGGTTACGTGAGTTTGTTGTGGATGACGTCACCTACTGCTAGTGCTGGCGCGTGGGCCACTGCTGGAAGAGGTCGTATCACGTGACCTGTTTAAATATCCCATCAGCTGTCGTGCTCGGAAGATCTTTATGGTCGAGCCCGAGCGGAGAGATTGTGTGAGCAAAAGATGGCGGACGGAATGAAAATCATCCTCAACTCCAGCGCTGGCGGCTTGGAAGCCGAGGAACCGCTGGCTAAAAGGCTGAAGCTCGGGGAGGTGTTAAAGAGCGGGGACACGGCGGCCTCCGAGGAGCAAGAGCTGGGAAAAATCGTCAGCGAGTCCGGGGCGGCGGCGGAGCAGCAGCGGCCGGGAGAGGGGGTGCAGGGACAGGCCTCAGAGGCACCAGGCGGAGACAATGGGCTGCAGGACTCTGAACTACAGGAGGGGCTGGTGGTGGTGGAGGAGGAGGAGGAGGAGGAGAAGAAGGATCTGATCGGGGTTTCTGCCACAGAGCGAGGAGGTAAGTATTGCTGTTGGCATTCCTGTTTACAAACAAGAGCTGTTCAGATGTGATATTCTCGGCAACACCTTAATTATAACCAACTTTTCAAAACTTAACTTTAGGGATATATATATATATATATATATATATATATATATATATATATATATATATATATAAAAATTAAATTTAAAACGAATAAATAAAAACACTGCATATAGTGTCAATACTGAAATTAGTGAAATCGCTTTGGAGTTTCGCAGTATGTCGGTCTTAATTATATGTTTTGTGAGGCCGAGTGTTTGTTAAATTGCAAACATTGTCAGGTCATTTTATTGTAAACAGTATAATTTCAAGCAATGACGGGATCTACTACATACATTGGAAGTTGTCAGAATGGATGACAACGACGGTGACTATAACGTTAAAGACACATTTCACTAAACCGTATGGATCTGTTTGTAACTCTCTTGTACACATTTATGAACTCAACATTTTATGCAAAAAAAGGTTTTAATGTAATAGTACAGTATATATGTTGAGAAACAGTCCACCTTTGATCACGTTGAAGCAGCAGCACACTAACGTGTAGCACATCTTGTAATGCAGCTTGCATGGGCTTGATGTGATATAAGGGATTGTATTTATTTAACTCTACTACAAGTTTATCCCTTTTCTATGGCCGTTAGTGGGCTTGGGTAACTCAGGTTGTGTATTGTGCTTTAACAAAACAGGAATTTTGAAGCGCTGTCTTAAACTAAAGAAGTGTCATAGGTCTAGAATTGTGTATTATTGAACTTATGAAACAATTTGAAATTACAAAAAACAGCGGAATTCTACTAATGACACAATACATATCTTTAAATTGTATGCAATATACCTGAAGTGTTTGTTAAACAGAAGACGAGAAGTAGTTATATTATGTTAAATGATACATTTAGCAGTCAGATCATTTTGTTTATATAGCCATATAATATGGATATTTGTTTCAGATGGAACAGCCCAGAACGAGGATATCCTCCTGAATGGATTTGATTCATATGATTGTGATGAGGACGATACATCTTCACATGCAAGTTCAAGTGACTGGACCCCACAACCTCAGATAGGTAAATCTTGCAATATGCATGTATATTGTGGTGATTTTCCAGTCTGTCCTGGAAAGCATTCGCTGCAGTCAAAAGTTGCATTCGTAAAAATAAAAAAACACTTAAATGACACTTTTGCTATTATGCACATGTTTTTGCAAATTGCATATCTCTCATGAATATTTAACATCAAAATATGTTTGAAATTTAACACGTTTTAAATTTGAGCATATGATGAATAAGCAGTGGAGATTTAAGTTCACTTAAATACATTTCCCTTATGATGCACTAGATTTAAGCATTAAACATTCTACAAAATTTGGTAGGTTTATGCAGACACTTTGAATTTGCATAGGTGTGAAAATGGCATGTCTATGTTGCTGGTAGAAAATAATCTCTTGTTGGCTATTATATGCAGCATGTGACATTCATGTAACTGAGGTTTCTTGTTGCAGGTTCGTATAGTTTTATTCAGCAGCATATTATGAGGGAGACAGACCCGAGGACCATCTTGAAAGACCTTCTCCCAGGAACTGTGCTTCCGCCTGACCTGGATGATATGACTCTCTGGCAGATTGTGATTAATATATCGGAACCTCCAAAAAGAAAGAAACGGAAAGACATCAATACAATGGAAGATGTTGTCAGGCTGCTGCAAGAATGTACAAAAATTATGGTGTTGACTGGAGCTGGGGTATGTATTCCTTCTGTTGGGGGGATTTACTTTTCGGATATTATTAGATAAACCTTGGTCACCCAACAAATTAGACATTAACCACAGCATAACCAGTGAATTAATGTATAAGAATTTAATTTAATATTGCTTTTTGTTGCAGGTTTCTGTGTCCTGTGGAATACCTGACTTTAGATCCCGTGATGGTATTTATGCACGTCTTGCAATAGATTTTCCTGACCTTCCGGATCCACAAGCAATGTTTGATATTGAATACTTTAGAAGAGACCCTCGGCCATTTTTTAAATTTGCAAAGGTTTGTCCTATAAATTCTGTTTCAATATAGTATCTACAAGGCTTTTGAGAATACCTGGGTGGCTTTAAAATATGCTGTACATACGTTTTATTCCCTGACTACCTACATTAAACATTCTTGGTAGTTGATGACACAAGGGTTGTATGTCGTCACATTTAGCAGTTGGTAAGTTTACCAAATACAGTAGTCCGTCGCGTATCCAACTGCACTAGGACCAGAGTAAGGGCGGATATGTAAAGTCTTATAAATTAATCTTAAATCCTGTTTTAAATCCCATTATGCACAGCTGTAATAATTTACTATATTCACACAATTATTATTTTGAAATAATAATTGTTTAGAAAGATACGGGGTAGTAATGCTTGTGACAGGGTAGCTGTCTGCCATGTGGGTGCATGCATTCGCTGTTGAATGACAGGCAGGATATCGAGACAGAGGCTGAAGTTGATACGCCCTGCAGGCGAACAGGATTTATTCACATATCAACACATTGAACAGCTTACGTGACACTACCAGCAATGGTAGTGCACAGAGTACATACAACAGAGTGTACGAAAACTTTGGTAGGATCTACAATCACTGAACTAATTTTCTCTGTTCAATAATAAATGAACTCCAGCTACTCACCCGGCTGTCAGTGGTTTCGACTTGCTTACTCACTCTTCGATATCCCAACCCTGGTTTTCTCTCTCTCCTCTCTCTCTCTCTCTCTCTCTCAATTCAATTAAAACTAGTCCACTCCATACAACATCAATGTAATGGTTTAGGAACCATGTCGGAATAATGACACATTCTACTGCCAATGTAAAGTGTTAAGTAAATGCTTGCCTGACATAATTAAAAGGAGGAGAAACACTTCACATAATTTATCTCAAAATAATAATAATCATCATAATTTCCGTAATTTCATCTTTTCACTGGTGTTAGCCAATATGGACTTCTTTGGGACTAAAGTAAAGATTTGTGGCATGCAAGGTGAATATTGACCAAAGTGAAACTAAAGCTATGCACATTTAAGGGGGGCTCAGATTGTCACAGAGCTATATGCAATATGCAATGTTAGTAAATGTGTCTAAGTGAAATATATTTTAAAGGAAATTGTTATCTGGGCAGCAGTGTGAAGTAGTGGTTAGGGCTCTGGACTCTTGACCGGAGGGTCGTGGGTTCAATCCCAGGTGGGGGACACTGCTGCTGTACCCTTGAGCAAGGTACTGTACCTAGATTGCTCCAGTAAAAACTGTAAATGGGTAATTGTATATAAAAATAATGTGTAAAAAATAATGCAATTGTATGTAAAAATAATGCGATATCTTGTAACAATTGTAAGTCGCCCTGGACAAGGGGTCTGCTAATAAATAATAATAAATCTGATGGAGAATATTTTCATAATATAGTAATTATCTTAGAAAGGTTGTCATATGATTTCCTCACCTGCTTGCAATGGATGGCAAACAAAGCGTCAATTTTAAGCTTGTATAATTAATTGCAAATTGAGCTTGCAGGTACTGAATTTGTTTTCTATGTTTTTTAGGAAATCTATCCAGGACAGTTCCAGCCATCTCCATGTCACAGGTTCATTGCAATGTTGGATAAACAGGCAAAGCTTCTTCAGAATTATACTCAGAACATTGACACACTGGAACAGGTGGCTGGAGTCCAGAGGATCATTCAGTGCCATGGTCAGTTTTATATATTTGCGTTTAATTAAGAAGTAATATCAGACAGTGAGCTGTGTCAGGGGATTAGTTAGTAAGTTATTTGTCCACATTTGTCAATAAACTGTTTTTACAACTTTATTAAATGTGATAGATTCCAAGAAAACCACCATGTTTGCGTTTTGTTTCACAGCTCAGTTTCTACACAGTAACCACACAAGTCTTATTGCATGTGTCAGTATGGTTTGAATTCAGACCACATGAACTTATCAATGTTTGTGTTTTATATACAGCTTTAATTAACTACTTATAAAGTGTACTAATACTGTACACTTCAAATTCTTGAATCTCCATTGCAGGTTCTTTTGCAACGGCATCATGCCTAACGTGCAAATATAAGGTTGACAGTGAAGCTGTTAGAGAAGATATATTTAATCAGGTATGGATATATTTTAAGTTGTAAACTTAGATATGATCTGTACACATGAAACATCTCAATGTTCAGAAT
The DNA here is from genome assembly GCF_902713425.1 of Acipenser ruthenus. Lineage (NCBI taxonomy): Eukaryota > Metazoa > Chordata > Actinopteri > Acipenseriformes > Acipenseridae > Acipenser > Acipenser ruthenus. The sequence continues at coordinate 4,179,535 of NC_081195.1, forward strand.
TATTTTATACGATTTGTACTGTTGTCTTAAATTGTAAATACAATTTTAGTAACAAGCATTGTCAACATACAAAATGAACTAATCCATATTTAAGCATGTTGCATTTCAGTTGGTACTAATTTACCTATATATCATGAAAGGTCTGCAAACAAAGATGGCATAACTACAACCAGAATTGAATAATTCAGTTTTACTGCCATCTACCACTGCAGTAGTAATTATGATACCATTGGTTAAAGCTCTTTGAAAGCTGATTTCTAAACATTTTATAATTTGGATCTTCCCTTAACTTTTTTTGACCTGTCTTTCATACACTGGTAGGTTGTGCCTCGATGCCCCAAATGTCCACCTGATCTGCCTCTTGCTATCATGAAACCAGATATTGTTTTCTTTGGAGAGAATTTACCAGAACAGTTTCACAGGGGCATGAAGCATGACAAAGATGAGGTTGACCTCCTGATTGTCATAGGGTCTTCACTGAAAGTACGACCTGTGGCTCTTATTCCAAGTAGGTTATTAAATTGTGCAATGACATTTTAATTCCTGAAATGTGTTTTTATTTTAAGAAATAAAAAGTAGTTAAATGAAATAGCCCATGAATCAAGGACAACTTTTTTTTTTATAAAATAATGTAAAACTAAAGTGGATAAGCTTTATGTTTTACCCCTTTACACTTTAAATAAAATGTTTGCTTCTGTGATTAAGTGTGAATTTTAAACCTTGAATACTTATCTGGAATAATATCTTAAATGCATGTACCAGTAATGTTCAAATGCCTCAGTCCTGTCTTTTCTTTTTTTGATTAATGTGAATTTTCATGTCCTAATGTTGAATTTTTTTTTTGTTTTAGACTCCATTCCCCATGAAGTACCTCAGATTCTAATCAATAGAGAACAGTTACACCACCTTAACTTCGATGTAGAATTGCTTGGAGATTGTGATGTTATTATCAATGAACTATGCCATAGGTTGGGTGGAGATTATGAACAACTATGCTACAACCCTTTAAGACTTTCTGAGATCACAGAAAAGCCCCCTCGTGCGATCAAAGAGTCCAAACTACAGTTCACTGACCTACCACCTACCCCCCTCGAACTTACAGAAGACTCCAATTCCTTGGAACAAATTAGTGAGGACACTCGTACCTCCAAGCAAGTTTCAGAAGAAACAGCAGGAGCTCAGCAATCAAACCATTTAGGGTCTACCTCTGAGCTCCCACAAGCTAGCTGTACAGAAAACCCTCCACAGAACAGGACTGAAATTGTTGAAGGAAATGCAAAAACAGATACGGGGGATTTGCAAACCGCAAAGAATGAGGAGTGTCCAGAGTCAGGTGAAAATAAATCTGATCTTGAAATTCTCAGAAGATGCTGGCTGAGTAGATTTGCAAAAGAACCAATCAGCAAGCGCCTTGACAGTACGTTTTTAAATATTTATATATAATATGTGTATAGTATCTTTTATGTGGATTACAGTAGAACATGTCATACTAAATCTTGAATTTACTGCTAGCTAATCAAGTTTACTAAATATGACTGCAAAGGTAGCTTTGTTTTTTGTAAAGCTTCTTTAACAAGCTCCTATTAGATAAAGACTAGATATTTTCTGATTTCTGGAAAATCCTTGGACAATATGAAACATAGCCCTTCACTTTGACATATATAACCTAATATGGCTGCCATATTGTGTTCATGTGAGTTTTGGTTTTGGTTTCTGGAAGCAGAAAAGCTTTGTTGGCTTCACATTTGGTATGAAAATGTATTCAGTGGTTCTCTTGGTCAAGCAAATGGGCTGCCACACTGTCAAAATCTCTTGTAGACCAGTAAGGTAATGAATATGCTGGATTTTAGCTTAATGATATAATTTTCTCCATGTGAAGCTGCCTTCATTCATCCACTTATGTGATAAGTCATTCATTTTTTAAAATTAATTTCATTTCAGATTCTCAATACCTGTTTCAAGCACCAAATCACTACATTTTCCATGGAGCTGAGGTATACTCCAATTCAGAGGATGAGTCCTTGAGTTCCTGTGTCAGTCACAGTGACAATGAGTCATGTTGCAGCCCTGGAGAGGAGGGAGAGGATGATAGCGACGGAGAGGAGTTCTATGGCCGAGTCGAAGAGGAGGGTTCAGACGATGAAGACTGCTTCAGAGATGGCAGAGAAGAATTAGAAGCAGGAACAAATGACTTTATAGACATGCTGAGGAATCAAAGAGACAATAAACCTGAAGATATAAAAAATGTGACACAAATGTAATAAAATGTAATGCCTACATTTATTTGCTACTTGTCCACCAGCATTAGCAGTCACCTGACAGTGGAAAGGAACAAAGGATGCTGTCCTGAATTTTTGTTTTGTTTTATTAAGAGGAGATTTATTTGTAGATTTTTTTTTTATTATTATTATTTTGGCTATTTAAATTTCGGGTTATGCTCTCACATTTGACCACCTTACATTTCCCAGCAACGTTCTGTGCTTCTGAAGTTTTGTTATATACCCCTTGTAATTGTACCCATGCTGTTTGACAACAGCTGCTTTAAAATGTTCTTTCAGACCTTTTCACTTTGCAGTTTAAAAAAGCCATTGATTGGTAACAGGATGAAAAAAGGGAACAGAAGACCAAAGAACAGGAGTTTTTTTCCACATCCACCAATTCATTTTTATGTTAGAAGTAAATCTGTTGCTTTTGCTCTTTTGAACTTCTTACAAAAATATGTCGAATGAACACTGGCATTTATTCTAAAGACTTACTCTGGCAGCTACTTTTTATGGTAAATAGTCTAGTAGTAGTGTTATTTTTGTATTTTGTAATATTTTTAAGGCATACTCAGTGTAAGTACTATAGGCGACAAAGAAATAGCACTTGGAGTATGTAGACATTTTACGCCTTACAGAAAATTGTGACAGTGCATCAGTGAGCACTGGCTCAGCTTTTTATTTTAACACAGAAATGATTCTCTTCCTGTGGAACTGCAGTAATATTTCGAATGTTTTAAGAGTGTAAAGAAATACTTTAGACTGGGACATGATTCTCAAAGCTAAGCTAATACGGATAATTTGAAATGTAAATTGTTGTGGAAACATGTGCCTGCTTTCTAAACTTTTATTAATAATGTTGGTGGCTGTATAGTTTTGTTTAGGAATGGCCGTCACTGTGGTACAGCTCATGTAAGCATTATTAAGAATGCCTTTCCATGAAGCATTTACACTGCCAAAATGTGAATTATACAAGCCTTTTCTTTTATATATATATATATATATATATATATATATATATATATATATATATATATATTGAAAATACTGTTTGAAAACACAACTGTAAAGAGCTTTTAACATTTAAAAGCAATGTATTTTACAGCAAGAAACATTTTACACTGGTCCGTGTGGTAGAAGCTTTGAATGTGCTTTGAAAATTGGTCAGAAGCTGCTGGATTACCTTGCAGCTGGCTTTCAGAAAAGATTTTAATCACATGGCACACAGTATTATTTATTACAGAAACTTTAGGTGCAATCCACCAGGATAGTCAACTTTATAACTAGATATTAAACTGGCTTTAAATGTTCACATGGGTGCATCTGATTTAATTTTTTGTTTGAAAAATGTTAATTTCAAAGCCCACCAGTGTCTACTATGTGGCCAGTTCTACAGAGTATTGGTGTTCCCAGGAATCTACTCACATTGATTAAATGTGAGACAGAAATCTAAACTAAAGTGATACCTAAACACTATTTCCAAATGTAAATATCACATGAGTAGAAAGAACAAAAATCAGTTTTTACATTTGTTTTACGTTACAGTAAAAGATACACATTTTGTTTGACATTGGCTCTATCAAGATAAAATTCTGAATTGCAGGATGGCCTTTTGTTTTGGTGTGTATCTACTGTACAAGATTTTGGGAAGACCCAGATGCTTCCTCTGCTGTATTAAAATGCAGTATCTTTACATCCATTGATTGCATGATGCTATTTGTCTGTTTTTTGTTCAAGGAACTGTTGAAATCACAATCTTGTTTTAATTTATTTTATACAATAATGTTTTCTTTATGCTCCTTTGTACTGTGTGTATCTATCTACCTACCTAATTATATATATATATATATATATATATATATATATATATATATATATATATATATATATATAATTTTTACATAATCTATGGCATACTTTTATAGTTACCAGCTAGAACAGTACATTAACAGTAAAACTTTTGAAAAATACAGGAGCAATGTTTTATATTTTTGTTTTGTTAAAATGTCATTTTATGTTGCATTGGTTGTAAAAAAAAAAATGTTGCATTGGTTACAATTTTCTTTTTTTAGAAGTTTAAATTTTTATAGCAAATTCTATTCTGGCATTCTTGACTGCTGTTTTATTCTACTGATACTCGTTCATAGTTCTTCACTGTTGTGAACATTATTTTGTGGGTTAGTAATAGTTTATTCATCCTTTCTATCTTCAGTCATGTGTTTCTAACATTATGTAATCCAGTCTAGTACACATCAAAATATGTATTTGGATTTGTAATATAATGCAATAAACATTGTCTTGACATCCATTTAGTTGACGTGCATTTTTATATAGTTAGCATAGTGTACATTACAATATTTCGAATATAAAACAAACTATATAAATGACAAGTCTGACAGATAAAGGTGCACTTGAACGCCTCCTCTGGACACAAGAAAGAGTACACTCACTGCTCACTGCAAAACAATTAAAAACAACTACGATCTGTTAATGCTTTTAGTGTTTTTAGCACTGCAGTGACGTTGAGCAAACAATGCTGAGGAAAGGTTTCGACCCACATGCCAAATTGGTACACTATGATAAAACTACATTTCTATTAGAGATTTTTTTAAAGGATACTTTAACTAAATACTCAAAAGACACGGCGCATGTTCAAACGCTGCTTTCTCGCCCACAACTCGTTCCTGATTTCATTGGTTAACTCTTAACCTAGTTTGTAGCTGGAGTGGTCAATTGCTACTGTCAATCATTTTGTTCTAGGTTCCTATTAACCACCTTGGTTACTATAAAATATTACGCTGCCTCTGTCAGTTCCGAAGTAGCTTGGTCTCCGTGAGAAGTGAAAATGGCAACTCAGTTTTTAATCCGAACTTCATACAAAGCTGTGCGCTTGGCAGCAGCGAACCACCTCTCAAGAACTCCCGTAAGAGTTATGAGCACTGCAAAGGGTAAGTGTGGTTTGTGTAAAGTTCCGACTGTTAAGACGCATTCTAATATCAACTCTAATGTGACAAGGACGTTTTGCAAACTCCGTTATAGATCACGTTACACTTGCATTTATGCTGAAATCAGCAACAGTACTACAGTATGTGTTTTTTTGTTTGTTTGTAGCGAATAACAAATACTACAATAGTATAGTTTTGTGTGTGTGCTTTTAATAAACGAAGGTCATCGCGCTTTTATTCCAGTACCAGGCCCATGTAAAAGACACACCTATTTTGGCTTGGCTGCAGGATTAGGTGCCAGAAAGCTTTGAGCTGGACAGCAGGTCACATGCACAAACAGCACAGACACATTGGATAGTTTATTGGACTACGTGCAACCCTGAGAACAGTTGTAGGCTACTTATATGTAACCATAATCTCGGTTTCTTTTAAAACTACATTATAATAAGCAGCCTTCATCTAAATTGTATTTGTTGTTGTTCAACGTACTGTGTAAATGGTACTCACGATGACCTACCTTTTCAAGGCCCTGCCACTTTATGAGCTGAGCTGTCGAAGGCTTGATTGTGGGAACCACTTGCAAAGGTGTTTTGAGTCTGTGTAGTACAAGTAATTCTATTGTTCTGTAGGCATCCCAACCAATGAGGAGCAAGCCACAGGGCTGGAGCTCCGAGCTCTACTGGCCCAGAAGAAGGGAAAGGTAATGCAGTCTGTTTAACAGCATTGCCTGATTTTTAATTACATTAAGGGCTGGCTTCACAGACCCTGATTAGCACTAATCGTGGACTGCCTTACCCAATGTAATCTCAGGTAATCCACAGGAGTACTACATTTTTATTTATTTTATTAACCAGCGATTCTATTAAGTGTTTTAAGGAAGGTTTAATCAAATATTTCATTTTTTTCAATAGGACCCGTATAGTATTTTCAGGCCTAAGGAGTATGCAGGAACCAGTGAGGACCCACATATTGTTCCTTCCATCGGCGACAAGAGACTGGTTGGCTGCCTCTGTAAGAAGTGGTTTAAATGGCTCCTTTATTTGGGATTTGCTAATTAAAGGGGGGTTGGGGGAGTAGTTTTTATAATTAATTATGCATTGGTTTGTCATAGTCTTAATTCTTCATACAAGCCCCTAGTATTAATTTGTTATCGCTGTGCCTAATTAAGATTGCCAAAGTAAAAACGCTTCCCAATCCATTGTTCCAGGTGAGGAAGATAACACTGCCATTGTCTGGTTCTGGTTACACGAAGGGAATCCAGAGCGCTGTCCATCCTGTGGATCGCATTACAAACTGATTCATCAAGAGCTTCCACATTAAACGGGAGGAGGTATCCAAAGAAACCACTCATTTAATGTCTTTTTATTAAATGGAGATGTGTGCTCTTTAAAGAATTAAACAATTCAATAAAGTGTTTGTCTGATTTGATGTCTTTATTTATTTTTCAACTGTATTAAAATTGTATTGTCAGGGCCTAATCATATGGCATCTAATATGGTACAGCTGTGCCACTAGTTGTTTCAATGTTGTATTTCCTTTTGTAAATCATATATTCTGTCTTTCACCTTCCCAGTCTTAGTAAAGCAGGATGGCACATTTTCAGTAGAACGGAAAAGACCCAATCGGTGCAACCCAAAATTAACAAGACTGCTTTGTAATGATGCAGCATCAGAAACTGAAGCTTTTGTACCTTGAAGAAAACGTATGGGCAGTTAAACGTTTGACTGCTTTGAGGGTTGCAGTGGGAATGTGATGTATGCTGCAAGATAGATAATATAACCTTGTGATGTTTATGAATTACATTACAGCAGGTACCGCAATTGAAAAAAAACAAGTTACATACATTGAGAGAGGGTAAGAAGTTTGCAGGGGTCAAAAACCAGATCCTTTAAAAAAAACCATGGAAGACTTTCCCTGGTTTAAAATCCAGTTCTTGAAGTTCTGGGTTTGAATCTTTAGGATCTGGTAAGATCCCAACTTGTGACCACAGCTCAGAGCCTGGGGGTTATCACAGGCAGGTCCTTTGGTGTCTTTGTGATGCTCTCCATAACAAATAACGTTTTCATATTTTCTTTTAAATTAGGTACGTGGTTCTGTAGCTGTGATATACATCCCCAGCAGTTTTCTCCAGGCTGGCTCTGCAAATAATTCACTGCCTTGGATCAGTAAACAAAATAATCTGTATTTGCTGTTATTTTTGTGACCTATTGGTTTCAAAAGGTGTAGTCCGTCTTTGACTATTTGCCATACTATACCGTTTGAAAATTTAGCAACTGTGCTGGCATTTTAGAGAACTGCAATATACAGACATTGACCAAAGTCTACAAACAGGAGGTACTAGAGGTGTATATATGTAAAATGTGTGTAGCTTCTACACTAACCTGTTTTTAACAATAGGGGATAGAAGGTTTATGGGCAATGTACAGTATTTAGTCATACAATACAATTGTTTTATTAGTATTTACTAAAAAGTAAACATAAATAACAGCAATTGTTCACAAACCTTTTATATGTATTTCCAAAATGGTTGCTGTATATTTACACAATCAGATTTGCAGTCATCTATGCACAGGTCTGATTTTTTAGAATTACATTTTTGCTTTCAAAGTCTGCTTTATTTTTGCACACACACACACACACACACACACACAGGCTATGGGGAAATTGGGTAAAACAAATATTGTATCAACAGAAATCAGAAGCTTGAATTTAATGCATTTACAACAAAAAGAAAAGCATCCCTGTTTGATTTATAACTAAACACCACATGCATGTTACACCATTTCCCTATGAAATTGTAGGAGTGATCAGGGTTGATCCTAAAACCAGAACATTTGATGCAGGTGCACCTCATGTTAATAAACACACCTTCAAAGTAAAAACTTAAGGTCTTAGTTTAATTATATGCACCGATGCTTTGAAGATTGGTTTCTTTTTTCAGAACAGTGTACAGGGTCCTGTACAAGTCCATAAAGAAATCAACACATTACACACAATAAGCTATTACATTCATTTGAGTGATATGTCAAGAACCAGTGCGGAAATGTAATGCTGTATTGCAAAATAAGAAAATAAAGTAGCTGCTACTGTTAAACGCATTTAATGTAATAACAAACGAAAGGCTAAATACACACTAATTAATATATATATATATATATATATATATATATATATATATATATATATATATATATATATAGCATTGATACTTTACAAAAGCATAAAGCAGTTTGTTCACACTCTCACCCCCACCATAGGAAAATGACACAGCTTCAGTCTTTGTAGAGGGTGAATCCGATGGGTGTATTGTTACAAGTACAGGGTTCTTGTAACAAGTGGACTACCAGCTAACTGGTAGCTTTTATCAGCAGGCATATTTCAGTTCCTCTTCCATTGAAAGACTTTTGGTTTGTGTTTTTTGTCTCACTTTCAAACTTGCCAGTATGTGTCCAGATAGTCTTTAGAAATAGAAATACTGCATCTGATAAGGCAAGCAATAAGTTTTTTTTTTTTTTTACACTAAATTAAATCCTTCATAGTGGTCGATGGCCTGGATGAGCTTGGCTCTCAGGGTTTGTTTGTCTGTGTATTTTGGCAGGTCTAAGAGATTGAAGCAGGTGTGAGCCACTGGCAGGTACTGCTCCCCTCCTCCAGTAGGCTGGATCACCAGCTTGAGGCTCTTCATCCCCAGGATAGGAATGCGGTCGCTGCCACTCAAAAACACTGCAAGGGAAATGGGAACAGTCACATTGCTGTTACGTGTATCTTAGGAACAATGCATCTTGCAATAAGTAACTAACATGACTGAAAAAAACAAAAAACAAAAGAAAGATGAAGCTTGCAGTAAACCAAACCTGCAATGGGTTGTAAATTGATTTTAAAAGGTCTGTTTGGTGCAGTTCTGTTAACAGTGTGATAAAGTTAACAGGTGTTTTAATAAACTTCACACACTTCCAGTTTATCTGGTTGGTGCTGGTTTAATCTCATAACTGTGATGTACAATGCTGCCCCCTTGTGTTTGAAGAATGGAACAGATCCCAATAGCACAAAGCAGCTCCAATGTGCTTCCTCATAATAAACCTTGAGAAATCTTTTCTGAAGCATTTGTTGCTGGACTAGTTAGTAAGCATGGCAAATAATAGTCTGGAGAATCACACAGAAGACACATAATAGGATGTTAAACAAGGAAGACTTTAAATAATAAGAAAATGCAGATGATTTAAATTCTCTAAGATGGCATTTTGAGAGATTCATGAACAGGCAGTTAAAAATGGATCCAGCTCCATTTTATAGACCCCTGAATAGACTGAGCAAGTGAGGGTGTTTGTTCACATTAGGCTCCAAAGGCTCATGCACAAACTAGGGGAATTTGGCATTTGCGATTGTTTCAGTAATATTGTACAATAACGCATATCAAGGGGACGCAATATGACAACCTGCAATTGTGGGGCTCTCGATTGATTGACATGATGTTAGATGATTACAATGCTTACAAAGAAACTGTTTCTTCTCCTCCAGAGGCAGCTCATGGAACACTTCCCAAAAGAGCTTTATAGTGGGATGGTCTGCCCAGTACTCTCCTTTATACTCTGTACTCTGGACACACAGAAAGACAGCGTTCATTAGATTGCAACCTTCTGATACAGAAACTGTAGCCCCTTAACTAAATAACTAAACAAAATACTACTTCCTTAACTACTGCAGCAACAAAGTGAAAATTCAGCCAAGAAACCTATTTCTGTCATGAACCATAAAACAGTTTTCACTCTTAACATTTTACCTTGTATTCGATTTGTTGTAATACTGCCAATGGGCTTCTTACCTTCTCCAGTTCTTTCCAGTCATAGTTGGTGTTTCCAATCACCATGGCCTGGAGCTCGTTGGGTTGGAAGAGCTGAAGAACTTTACCTCCACACACTTTGTGGAAGCCTTCATAGAAGGCTTCAAATAATGGAGCAACTGATGTATTGAAGACATAGTCCACATAGGCATTGACAAAGTCCTGTCTGAAAATAATAACCATCAATGTCATACAGCTCCGACTGCACTACTAACAATACACTCAACAGAAATCACGTTTCCAACATGATGGACTATGATTTATGATTCCATTCCTCACTCCGTTTACAGATCTTTTGAGGAAGGAACGTTAATGCCATATCCATACTACACTGTTCAGGACTAAATCCCCCACCAATAGGAATTGACAGAATTATTGTTGCTTGAGCTCTCATTACGTTTGCTTGCAAAAAATTCTAAAGATAAACGTGTGGTGTATGGACCTCAAACTTACCTGTTGTGTTTGTTAACAACAACATCGTCACCATTTGGAATAAGTTCTTTGACTTCTGTTGCACCAAAATTTTCCACAGTAATCTAGTAAAAAAAATAATAATAATAATAATAATAATTGAAAAGGCTGTTTAAAGTTAAAAACGGTAAACAGAAACCTGAAAATTAAATATCAATACAAAATACATTACTTGATAATAAAATAACCCAAACGAAACTAGACAAATGAGAAATGGATTCCCTAATGCTGGAATGCCTAATACCCCCTTCTTGATGAAGTTAGCCCCCAATTTGTTTACAAGCTTGTGTTGGTCAACGGCGACTATGATGTGCTGGATGACCTCTACTAGAATAAAAATAAAAAGACATACTGTGAAATTCAAACAGAATACGTCCTCCACATTATCATCTGGATAATCCAGTAGCTGCTGCATACTTCTGTAAAGATTAAATAATAATACATTTAGAAAATCGTATCGAGAATCTTACTGGCAAGCCTATTTAAACAATAAGTCTCAGGGTCTCTTGACCATTATAAAAACACACAGCACTGACTGCTGGGTTGCCATATTCCAAGCTCTTCTAGGGCACTCTGGCTGATGTTATCCACTCAGACCATTAACACTACAGTGAATTTGTGCTAAACTGCCCTACTTCCCCTCTCACACGTAATTGAAAATATAGGATGTCTTTACTCATTAGGCCATAATCTATGACAAATCAGGAGGTTGTGGTACAATAAATCAAATATTTTCAGTTTGGCCATGTTTTTTTTTTTTTTTTTTTTTTTTAGCATTTGAAAAGTTTCAGGGATGGCAGTAATAGAACCTGATTGAAATATTCAGAGGGAGATCAGACTAAAATTGAAGAATGATTGTTTTGCTCAAGACCAACCTGCCTACACCAGGCTTCAGCTCCTTCAGATCATCTAGTGTAGGATTCTTCTTCAGAAGCTTTTTATACAATGCCAGGGGGAAATGCAGATCTACAATCGTCAAGTTATAGATCGCCAGGCCACAGATAACACCAATCAAATTGAACAAGTCAATGTCTTCAAAGGTCTAAATAAAGAGCAAAACAAAAACATTACAAACATTCTGAACTGGATCACACATTGTCAGTACAAGGCTGATCAAATCCAATGTATTTTTACCTTGTCAGAGAACCAGATAAGCCTCGAGTCTTCGTAATATCTAAACATGCCATATTTGGGATCCAGCAGCTCTCTCATTATGAGCAGGAAGAATTCTTTCCGAACACCTCCTGCATCCACAGCTTCCTCCCCAACAAAGATCACCTGCAACAGCACTAGCTTTGATTATTTATTATTATTTGTTTATTTAGCAGACGCCTTTATCCAAGGCGACTTACAGAGACTAGGGTGTGTGAACTATGCATCAGCTGCAGAGTCACTTACAATTACGTCTCACCCGAAAGACGGAGCACAAGGAGGTTAAGTGACTTGCTCAGGGTCACACAATGAGTCAGTGGCTGAGGTGGGATTTGAACCGGGGACCTCCTGGTTACAAGCCCTTTTCTTTAACCACTGGACCACACAGCCTCCAGATTACACACAACACCTTGCTTTAAAAGCCCTTCTTCAGTTGTACTCATCTTTAGCATTACTGTATACAAGCACTTCAAGGTTTTGCATATGTTCTGTATCTCACTGCATTTCAATTTCAGTTGTGGTGTTACAAAAGAAGAACGCCTCAGGTCAAACAGGTAAGTACTCTACTGTGACATTAAAAGATACAGGCAATTCCAAGCAAAATGTAAATGCAGTACCCTGAGCGGCTTCTTGTAATCCAGATTCTTGGTTTTCCTGAGCACTTCCATTGTATCCCCTACAATGTTTTCCCTCCTCACTACAAGCATCAGACACGGGTCCACAGACTCCACCACTGGCAAGAAGAACGAGGAGAAGTTCTGCCTGTGCGCCTGGTCAACAGCCATCTGAGAAACACAAAGACAAATGATACATGATCCCTTTCACCTGCAAGGAGGGTCCTCATAACTGCCTTTATTTAGATAGAGAGATAGATATATATATATATATATATATATATATATATAGATATAGATCGATAGATAGATAGATAGATAGAAAGATAGATAGATAGATAGATAGAGAGATAGATAGAGAGAGAGATAGAGAGAGAGAGAGATAGAGATAGATAGATAGATAGAGAGATAGATAGATAGATAGATAGATAGATATATAGATAGATAGAGAGATAGATAGATAGAGAGATAGATAGATAGAGAGATAGATAGAGAGATAGATAGATAGAGAGATAGAGAGAGAAAATATACAAAAATCACTCACCTGCATTTGCAATACTGCATCAGTTTGCAATAGCGTCGTCTTAGCTTGGGCATCAAAGACAAAAGGGTATGTGCAAATTGTGACAGGCATATCCGGCATCTGAAAACACAAGCAACATATGAGGGCAACTGCAAACAAACCAGGTTTTATTAATAAAAACAGACAACAAATAACTCAGGAGTTAAAGCTTTAGTGAATAAAGTCCAACGACGCATAATTACTCTTTACCATAACTAAAGGCTTCACAAGGAGGCAATGGGAACAGCCAGCAAAATGTGTAAGCTTTGGTAAAGATCATGTACATGGCGCAAGGGGACACAGCTGATTAGTACTTCATTATGAAAACAGGATACTTTATAAGTGAATAAATCACTAGAAAATAATAAATGGTGTAGGACACACACTGGGGGAGGGGGGGTAGCTGCATTTATATTTTTCATGTTAAAATATATATTTTTTTTTAATGAGGTCCCTATGACAACAGCTACCTTCACAGACTCTCAGTCTTGTCAAGAGTGGCAGGGCAGTAATAACTTTAAACTTGCTATAGCAGTGGCATCCCAGAGCGCAGTACAAATTAAAAAAAACAAACAAAAAAATCATGAGCGCTCCTATGTACAATGCACTCGAGCTACAACCAATTCTATAAAAGCACATTAAAAAAAGCATGTTTTCAATTCAGACTTTAAAGAATCCCATGTTTCAACCTGCCCAATGCCAAGTGGAATCGAGTTCCACAAACGAGAAGCACAACAGCAAACACCTCTGGCTCTAGTTGATTTAAGATGATTTCTTTGGAACAACTAAGAGTTCTGCATTCTCTGACCTCAAAGAACGAATAGGAATATAGAGAGTTAGTAGTTCTTGGAGATAGGATGGTCCTAATCCATGAAGGACTTTATAAACAAACACAACTAGCTCACTGTGCTCAAACTCACAATCCTCTGGTCCAGATTACTCTGTCTGAAACACAGGGTGCCACACAAATGTGTTGGATGTGGGAACACCCCCAAGAGTTGAGGAACATCCTGCATGTAAACTACGTATGTTGGTTGTAAAGAACTGAGCAGCTCTGGAATCACGTTTTTTAGGTCATGTTCTGAGCCAGACGCATCTTACTGCAGAGAATATGTTTACACAAAAATAAAATCAACAAACAGGAAATACCTGAAACTAAAACTACCAACACTGACACTAAGCTTACCTCCAATCCTTGGTTGAGGTCCTGCAACAAAAAGGCAGCAGAAAAAAATAATTGAGAAAGAGAAAAGAAGCATTAGTGCCCGTTTCTCATGTGTGGTTCAAGAGGTATGGATCGAATTTCATATAAAAGAGCTTGCCTTCTAAACTGAGTGGCTAAACTATTTCCTACGTTCGCTTAGGGAAAAAAAAAAATCTGGAAAACTAATACTCATCTGATCTATATAAAAAGGTGTTTGTTGATGTGGGGGGGACAAAAAAAAAAAAAAAACATAATTGTCGGTGCAACTTCCGACATTACACATGGCTTTCCATTATCATACGCAGCGACACAAGAGGCTGCCATACAGTCAAGATGGAAAACAAACTTAAAAAAAACCTTACTTACCACCCCATACATCTGTTGCTGTATCCAGGTGATGTAGTCATTTTTAATGTCTATCAGGGAATGTAATTCGTGAATGTAGAACTTGTCATATTGTATGATTTGTGCTGATCTCTCGTTAACCTATAAAAGAAGCAGCAAACTCATTATCTACACCTAAAATGTAACCCAGTTAGCCCTGGTGCAACAGAGCTTCTATACACTACTCAAACCAATTGAGATCTAACCAGGCATGACAGCACTGCAAATGGATCAACTGAAACACAGAACGCAGCTGCTCTTTTTTTGTTTTTTTACAGGTGACCATGAATGGTTATATTGTATAAAATGCCTCATCTCATAGTCACCCCCCAAAAAGGACCTTTAGAGGGATCCTTAGATTTATCTAGCCTTTATAATAAATCTAGACATCCTCCGATTACGTGTACCTGTTCCTAATTTCTACACACTCGTCTCTGTGGTTTCATGTGGAAAGCATGGGGTATTTTCCCTGTGCTGGCAGACTCACCCTGTGGAGAATCTCTAAGATTTTCAAGGCGATATGCAGGAAGCTGTTGAAGATCCTCTGCTCGGAGGGAGGGATCCCAATCTTGCGAATTCGCAGGAGGTTCACCACCACTTCTTTGTAGAGCTGCACGATCCTTTGGAAGATCTGAGGTTCAAGTTTAGACCACCAGTTTTCTATTAGATATAACACAGAGGGAAATCAGATGCATAACAAGACACCCAAGAATTACTCCTGAATCAAAGAGAGAAATTATAATTCTTAGAGAACTAATCTTTTTTTATATAGCCGCCTGTCTGGCCCAAATACTGCTATTAAAGTGATTACAGCATTAGGGTTAGGATTATGTAACAGGTTAGATAAGTATGTATTTTTACCAAGTACTTTCAGTGGCGTTTCTTTCAGACTGACAATAGCCAAAGCAAAGGGTATTGCTAAGGTTGTGAAGTTGTTGGGGTCACTGAATAGAGGGCACTCTGGTAGCGTAAGGTACAATCGCAGAGCTTCGATATCAGGTGGAGAGTTGGGAAGTTGAGAGAGCAGGTTCTTTTCTATGCTAGCAGCCACCTGAGGATAAAGCAAAACGTTTTTGAAAAATACTTTATTCCAGAAAGGAAACAGATTCCTTTCTTTGTAAAAAATAAAATAAAATAAGCTTCAAGTCATAGATTCAGATCAATTCCTATTTACTTCTCCCGAGGAAACAAAAGTGAATGTCAGAATATAATGTGACTAAATATGTCAAGAAAATGTGTTTGTTTAATATGGTGTACACACAATAGAACAGAGTCCTTTTTGATCACACACATCTGTATCAATGGAAAGCTCGTATTAGCAGGGTCATTCCTCTTGGATTTGTTGTAAAATGGATTATATTATATTCCTGTATTGTACTGTTTCATATAAAAAAAGATGACTTTAACGTCTCTTTGTAAAAACATTTTACATAGGCCAGCAATGTTGCAATAAAGGACCGATCATTGCCTACCTGTTGAGAAATGTTTGGATAATCATGCTGTATCAGCCTGTGAAACAGCAGTCTAGCTGAGTTCATGTCAACCCCTGAGAATTTAGAGCTGGTTTTATGGTGGTGAGGATGGCTGAATAACAAAAACAAGAATGACTAATTACAGCAAATACTGACATCATTATATCAGAATCTGATTATGTGAATTGTATTGATGTATTGCCAGAAGAACCAGAAGCGTTACATCCTACATCTAAATGGTTAACAATGTTGTATCTATGTTTAACTTTAGAATGCTGGACAGCACGCACCAATGTAGAGTTTGAATACATCAAATACAGAAGATGACTTACTGTACAGAAATATTGACAATGAAAGATCTGCCTTACCTGTCCGATAGGAAGCTTCCATTTAGACAGCTTGCAGAAGAGAACACCACATCTATCTCACTGGAGAGGAATTCAAAACAGCAAGACACGTTGTTAATAAATGAAGCTGAACTTGTTTTAATGAACAATCTCAAATTATATAATCTTTAAGATGTATGTTTTTCTTTATATCTTTATGCAATATACATGTGAAAAGGGCAACCTTGTGCAGTATTATTGTAACTAACTTTTTTTTTTTTATATATAAGGAACCAACTTGCACGGTAAGAAAATATACTGCAGAACTGTATATTTTAAAGGCAAGCAAAAGATATTCTTACTTTGCTATATCAGCAGGAAGCCTGCCTTGAGCATGGTTCAACCACCTTTGAATAATTTCATAATTTAATGTATAAATCTTTCTCAGAAAATCTGAATTCCGGAAATCATCTGCTGGCAAAGAATTCTGAAAGAAGAGATGAGATTTAAATTACAAGTGGTTTTAATACTTTTAAATTGTATTTTACATTTCTTACTTTTTTATTTCACATACTGTATGTACAGCAATTTCTTTATTTTCACATGTTAACATAACAGCTTTTTACATCCTACATTATAAGAAGTTTCCTTTTTCCTTACCTCAGGAGTGTAATAATGTGCAAAGCTTTGGTCTCCACCTGCGTAAATTCTCTTCACACAACAGTATTCTTCAATATCTGTGCAACACAAATAATCAGTTTACAAGATAAATTGAATAAATTATGAACCTTCAATTGAGCAAGCACGACTTACTTTAAAAAAAGTAAAAACATCAAAAAGTGTGCAGTTTCAACATTGATAAACATCAGAATTAAAACCACCTGTTCTACAAATCACAGATCAGACTTGATCATCACAGGTTAATTGAGCAATCCTTTACAGAACAGAAACACACACTTACTTGTATTAGGAGGACACTGGCTATTGTGTGCAACCCACTTTCCCTGGACAGTGAAGGGACTACTCCGGTTACATGTAGATCCTGTTCCCAGTTGTCCATTACCTCCCAGTCCAAAGGAGTAAATTCTTCCACACGAGGGGACAAATGCTAAAGTGTGCTGCCTTAAAAAAAATATAAATAAATAAATAAATAAATAAATAAATCAATCAATCAGGAGGACCATACCCTGCATAAACTAGCACCCTAAAACCTGACTTTGCCATGCAGAAGAAATGGAATTACTCAAGAGGGTACTTACCTACCACAGGCTATCTGTGTGACAACACTTCCCATCAGTTCAAAGACTTTCCTGGGGTTTATCTCATGACTGGTAGTGTTATGACCTAACTGTCCATATCCTCCAGCTCCAAATGTAAACACACCTCCCTCCTACAATGAAATGCAATGGTCAGTTGGGTCTAAATAGTTCTTAAATTATTTAATCACAAAAGCAGTTTTCAGCTCATATAAAGGTTTTTAAACTAATAAGAACTTTGTTATGAGCCACCTCAAAGACTGGGTGCCTGGTTAATATTTGCTTGAAATTCCCTTACGTAAAGCCTACTTTATATAGTGGGCGTGTTGTTTTATTCACCGCTGCATGCACCGATGTAAACCGGATTTACCAAACCGTTGTTAAATTCACCAGGAGTCTCTCAACGAACTGCTGTTAAACTCGCTGATGAGTCACCACTGAAGCAGCGGATTCACCAAGGTGAACTGCAGCAAAACCAATACGGCTGCAGCCATGGAAGAAGTTAAGTCTCCAGTACGAAAGACACTTTCATCAATTTAATTGTAGATCCAGAGACGGCAAATCTTTTGAAATGGGTATAGAGTTGTGTATTTAATAAATATGTAGTGCTAATTAAAATATTTATATAAATATTAGCCAATAATCTCACATTGTACTGTATTTGAAAAACTGCCTATGCTGTTAGATCCTGCCTTTTGTACCCCCTTTTCTTTTACCGTGTATGTTATTTATTATTTTATACTTCAAACAAATATGTTAAAGTTGCGAAATCAGGGCGAACTATTTGAAAGTGTATCTATTAATATATTAACATTTATAAATATTTACAATTGCAGTAACTAAACCTTAACAGAGATAATAAGGCTTTAAGTTCTTAGTTCGTCCCAATAAGCTTTCAGTTTATTTTGTAGATGCTGCTTATGCAAGACGATACATCAGTGCCGTTTTCACCTTCCCACCAGTCTAACAGTGTGCGATCATCCTCACACAAGTCAACCACTGCCTTGCAAGCAGCAGCAATATGAGCACCAAGTGATGTCACTTCCGACTCAGCGATGCAGAGCACCGATGAATAAAACAACGCAGCCTATTCCGATGCTTACTGTACAAAACAATGTACATCTTTAAAACTTCACGGTTGCCCAAAAAAATGCAACAATACCAGTAATTATTTCTCTGATTTGTCTTGTACTATACCTTGGTAAGTGCAGCTGTGTGATCTTCTCCGCAACTTATGTAAACAATCTTCTGTGTTCTGAGAGACTTAAGGAGTACAGGAGCATACCTGTCTGCAAGAGAAATGTTTCAGTCCATTTTAATAATGCAAAGCAGAACATCCAGGTAGAAAGGGCTACGATTTCTTTCCCTGCAACATTCAGAACTGCATTTAAAAGAGGAAACCCAGAAAACACTGGAGAAGATTATTGATTCTGCTGTATAAACACTTACTTTTACTTGACAATTTTTGAAGAGCTACCAATCAGAAAAAAAAAAAAAAAACATTTTCATATTATCCAACTATGTTTAAATAACCACCCTCCGTTTTCAGAGAGAACGCATGAGTGACATGACATCACATTTGTGGCCCTAGGGCAATAGCAATGTCAAAGGATAGAGTACCCCTGACATTGCTGTGTCACAGCCAGCATTTTCAGACTACTGATGATCTTTCCTGGGATCAACCTTACCTCTCTCATCATTTAGGCCGAGCTGCCCAAACTTGTTGCGTCCCCAGCCAAACACGGCCCCCGAGAGCGTGAGTGCGAAGCTGTGGGCTCCTCCAGCTGCTATCTGGGCAAAGGGAACACCCAGCAAAGACCGAATTATCTGCGGAGAACAGTGGCTTTTGTTTTCACAGCCCAGTCCAAGCTGCCCAATTTTATTCTGTCCCCACGAGAAGATCTGACTTCCTAAAATTTAAAAAAAAAAAAAAAAAAAAAGGAAAATATGTATGCAAGGCTGTGTTCACAAAATGTTTTGGATTCTAACACAATCATAACTAAATGACGAGGGCGGTTACAAATACATATATATATGTGTGTAATATATATATATATATGTGTGTAATATATATATATATATGTGTGTAATATATTATATATATATATATATATATATATATATATATATATTAATTAATTGAACCCACATTCTTATGCACTGCAGTCTGTTTAAAACATCACTCACACGCACTTACCTTTAGATAATGCAAGAGAGTGCTGATGTCCACATGCCACCTGGATTATCTGAACATCAGACAAACTCTTGATGGTTCTGTTTAAAGACAAAAATAAAACCATTAGTCACTTCATGCAGTACGAGGTAAAACCCTGCAACATAGCAAAACTCTTACATAGAGGCAGGGTCATTTCTTCAGGTAAGGGCGACCCCTAGTTTTTAATTTATTGGACATTAATGAACATACATGCCCCCCAAAAAAGTGTCATTGATAAATCTTAATCACGTGTCACTCATGTGCAATCAAGGCAAAGTCCCAGCAGCAGAAGCCCTTCCTCATGTAAATGCGCTGATACTGTGGTTCCCACAGTTTGAATTGGTAGACTGTCATTAATATCTACATCTCCCCAAGGATGTTTAATAATATACATTACAGGTATCAGTAGCATGGAAAAAGTAGGTCACCATGATGTATATCCACAGCATTTAGAATAGCATGATTATTGCTTACTTAGTTTCATGAAAAAAAGTCCTGTCCCAATTGCAGAGACTGTCCTTTGGATAATCAAAGGAGCCATTCCAAGAAAATGGTGCATTTGTTGTTATGTAAGGCACAACTATTTTAGGCTTTTTAAAGTATGCGACTGTCCATCCTCCTTTAAAATGCTATGTGACTACATTATAACTGTGGTCACTTCTGACATCACAAGGTTGTTGGGATGTGTGTGTGTGTGTGAACAGGGTCTCAGCTGGCTCAGAGGGTCTTGATTTATATTGCTTGTCTCACTCAAGTCACTGGTCTTACCTGGGCACTCGGACACACTCTTCTGTACCTGGCAGGCCCAGCTGTCCATCGGCTGCTGGGCCCCATGCAAACACCTGCCCCTTGTCATTCAGGGCAAGAGTGTGCGCCTCCCCGCAAGACACTGCCACAATGTTCTGAGCATCTAAGGCACCGACATGCTCTACAGAAATAAGCAATAAACAAACATCACGTTACTCTCCTTCCGCGACACCCACCCATATAATAGGAAGCACAAACGAGTCTCTGATTGTGTTTTGCCTTAGTAAAAAAAAAAACCTCATACTCATCACTTTATACACAAGGAAGGAGACCACTTCAAAATGTCATACTTTTTGAGTTCTAACTAACTTGAAGACCCATCACTGCTTTGTAGGGATGGTGGATGGAACTCAAAGTGCTGAAAAGGTGGTACCTGGAGAGTTACCATTGTGTCTTCTAGCCTGTCAATCCAGGGGAAGGCCCTGCCATTCATATGCGTTAGGATCATGTTCTTTAAACATGCACGTCTGCTGTGCAAGCCGTTTACGCTAGTTTATTTATTGCAAAAGTTTTCCCATAGTGTTATTCAAGTGGCATTTTTTTGCATAACACAATTTGGACTACTGTCTATGAACAGACATGCCTTTTTTGTAGAAGGCTTGAGCCAACTTATTTGAGGTCTTCTACAAGCTCTCAGTCTGTACTTGTTCCTTACATGAATGTCTGGTTTATTTTTTTTATTCATTGGTAAGTTAGAAGAAATGTCAGCAATAAAATAAGTGATTCATACATAAAGAATCAAAAACACAGCATTGTGAGATTCCAAAAAACATGTGACACTGTGACATTTCAACTGAGTTGGCCACACCTACTCTATGGTAAATATTAAAGCAGGTGGAGCAAAGCAGTTTAAACATGTTATTAAGCTACAGCTTTCTGCTGAGGTTACTTGTATACAGAATCTGATTTAAGTATTGAATAGCAGCCAGGGGCTGTATTGCAAGTTGCTTTAAAAGGTCATCACAACACAAAATACTACTCCTGCTGACTGACTGCTTGTGATCAACAACTGTCCCCTGTACTCTGCTGTACATTCAAAGGCCAGGATGAGGAATGCATGGAATCAGCCTAATCATCAGAATCTTTATTTGCAACATCAGGGAGAGACAGCAACTCTTACAGCATTTGAAATGATCAGAACCTTTCAGCTAAAGCAAAGCATTGCAGCAGCAACATATTGTTAAAAAAAATAAAAATCAATCTTTTTTGGTTCCAAGAATACCCCCTGGATTCAGTTTCTTTAAAGGCTGGAACTGAACAATTGTCTCTCAGACATAGAGCAACTTCAAGAAAACAACTCCCATAATCTTAATACAAGATGCACTACTACATTTGGACAAACTATGCAGGTGTCCATTTCAGTATAGCAAACTGTCTGTATTTGCAATGTAATTGGGAGACGAAAAGATGATCTTGAACTATAAGAACCACGGGCAACTCTACATATCAGCGTGTATTATAAAATCATGTATAGGTTCAAGACATTGTGTAATATCAAGTTTATCAGATGTTTACCTAACAGCAATCAGAAAGGAATCGGTGGTGAGTTGGTGAAGACATCATAGCTGTTATACTGTTCACCATTCACAGTGCTAGTTGGCTTTCCCATTCTAGTTTAGTTTTTTTTTTTTTAAAAGGAACACAAAAAAAGATTGGTAATCTTTAAACACATTTCACTGAAACATATGTAATACTCATTGGATTCAGTCTAGTACAGTCTCAAATACTGCTTACCTGGTTTCTTTCTCGCCTTCTCGTGGCCCAGTTGCCCCAGATCATTACAGCCGCAAGTGTAGACTGTCCCGTCTTCCAGCACAAACACTGTGTGCCTTCGCCCACACCCCACATCACGGATCTTTTTACCGTGGAAGAACTTGCAGCTCCTGGGCTCGATGACAATCTCCTCGTCGATTCCGCCCACCCCCAGCTGCCCGAAGGAAGCATTACCCCAGCACAGCATGGCTACCGGCCTTTCACAAGCCACTGACTCGTTCCTCTTAAAGTCTGGGTGCCCAGCAATTTCACTGATACTGGAATAAAGACAAAAAATGAACCGTTATTCACCCAGCTCAAATGTTTCTGAAAACAACTCCACTACTTCAAAGAAAGCACCAACTAACTGACTGACTGCTTTCCTTGTTGCTTTTTGCTGTTTATATTAGCAATTAAAAATGATTAAAGAAAAAAAAAAGAGAACTTCACTTTATCAAAAGTGAATGGGGTGTGTGTAGGTATAAAACTAGTTTTACACGCCCCAGGACGTGACATTCCCATATCTTCATGTACAGACAGGTTGTTTTGTTCTCTTAATCACAGTGTCTAACTGCACTATTTTCACAAGGCACACTCAACAAGAAACCAGACAACACAGTACCAGAAGACCTACAAAATTGAACTTATATAGATATATATATACAAATTCTGAGACACATAATAAACAATACACACATTACAACACAAAACAGTAACACCCTTGTGGCATTTTAACTCAAGTACATGAATACCAGAGTTGCACATTCATTGCTTGAAACAAGCTCCTGCAGTTGCAAAATGTTCATTTTAAGGAGAAAATATTGACAAATATGGAATGTTCTATTTATTTATTACAATGCAATTGGAATTCTTTATTTTTAAAAGGAGTTTTGAAGATCTAATTTGCATGCATATGACATATCTCTGAGATCTCTAACAAATATATAATAATGTGTAATTTAAGCCTTTTATCTCATTTTGGGATATCATGAGAGGATACTGTGTTACTAATGGGTTATATATGTACAAAGGTAAAGGACT
This sequence comes from Acipenser ruthenus, assembly GCF_902713425.1. Classification (NCBI taxonomy): domain Eukaryota; kingdom Metazoa; phylum Chordata; class Actinopteri; order Acipenseriformes; family Acipenseridae; genus Acipenser; species Acipenser ruthenus. The sequence goes on from NC_081195.1 coordinate 4,202,837, forward strand.
GTATAATAAGAAAACATATCTTGTTATCTTTAGATCATCTAAGCTTAAAATGTGTCTGACTGCTGTCTGGCAGGCAAGTGACATCTATTTTGTTAGTTTGTTAGTCATGGCTTGGGGCACCGGAGATTTAAGATCATCACACCAACAGAACGTGCATAAACATTTTAGACACTTAGGCAATTTATATTCTATCAAATGTTAAAATGAGTGCGGTAACTCCCGCACAATCATTTAGAATTGTCAGTGGAATTCGCCGTCATCACCACATTTGATTAATTACAGTAAACACAAATGCCTTCGTATTTGAACACAGCTTTCATTTCACAGTATAGCTTTTCTACATCAATGTGTAATAAAAAGAGCACAGCTTGCAGGATCCGACAAGTATGGGACTCTTCGAGCTTTGTGTCGGTACTTTATTTGAGAAACACTGTTGCAGACAGACAAAAATGACACCCCATCACATTTGCTTTTAGTTTGCCCTCAGCAACACTGCTTAATAAACCAATCCCTGCAATGTATCTACAATGGTAGATAACCTTCTTCTTTTCGCTTTGCTGTTTGAAATATTAACATTTACAGTAGGAAGGACCGTGTTTGATCGACTCATTCTTACCTGCAAATGCTGGTGATGTTTTTCCATCACAGCCTCGATTCTGTTTATGTGAAAAATGTCTGTCCACTTCTCAAAAAGACGACATCTATGTGAATTACACACAGGATTAATATAAGGTAAAACCCAGCCTGCAGAACCTTCTTTGGATTTCTATCTGTTGGGAAATTGGGAAATTGCTTCTAGAAGCAGAACACACCATAAGACCGGACGTGACGACATTTTTAAACGCCTACCCATCTCTTCTTTCCCTTTCATCCGTCGGTCAGTGTGGAATGGTAATCTCCAGAAAACCCGTGTTTTTGTTAAAAGGCAGTACAAAAACCAAATTGATCAGGCGGTTCTTCGTTTAACTAATATTAAATCCCTGCTGATGAACTCCAGATAAACGGCACAGCCTCTCACGATGTCTGTAAATGCTGGCATTAATAATATTGTGACAGTCCTGTCTTGTGTCATACTGACCTTTAGTTGTTGTATTATTCTGTATTCATGTTTATTTTTTCTCACGCTTTGCTGGATAGTGTAGAGATGAGTTTAATTTTGACGAGGTGCTTTGGTTCTGTAATAATATGGCCATTTAAATGCAAGTACGGTATTAGTTCAGTGGGGAGGCCTGTTGAAGGCCCACCTTCATTACAATCACCAACTGTAAATTTGGTAAGGACATATTAAAAAAACAAGTTCTTGGGAGTATTAGTCTTCAGATATATCCAGGGTCCTGTCAGTATGCTGTAATCTAAGATTGCCTTTTTTAAATATACAATTATAAAATTGTGATGACACTTGATAAGGACATTTAGCGCAATATTATTATTAGGGATGCATATTGGACCGCAAAAACCGGTCCGATATCCGGTTCAGCCCTGTCCCACGTACCATACCGCTACTGAAGTGGTCATCGCGGCCGTAAATCGCAGGTCAGGCTCCCAAAAGCTGACTAATGGCTGAGGACTATTTATCAGTCTAAAAAGTCGCTTCAGGTGTCTGTGACACAACCGGTGTTGCAACCAACTCAGTACCCCCTCAGAAATCTGTAGTTCCTGGCGCATTGCGCATGCGTAAAATGAGACCGTCTCATTTTTCATTTGCTCGTGTCTGAGGTGGAATATGAGTGATGTGCACGTGCAGCAGTTGTCGGCTGCAACTTGCAATCATTTACATTTTTTGACAGGAAGGCATTATTTCTTTGTGATGTGTATAATCAGTTAAAAACGTCTTTGACATGCGCAGCTAAAACAATCTTTAAATAATTCGTGCTTAATGTATTCACTATGCGACCTTCCTGTTTATAAACTATTGTGCCGATTTCAAAGTAGCCTATTTTGTATATATTTTGTTGCTCTGTGGTTTGTGCTGTTATGTCTGGAATAAACACGAGTAGTGTAAATGATATTTAATGCATAATGTATTACATATAACATTATTGTTTACATATTTTAGTTTATATATTTATTTTATATATTGTACATACAGAGGGCAGCAGTGTGGAGTAGTGGTTAGGGCTCTGGACTCTTGACCGGAGGGTTGTGGGTTCAATCCCCAGTGGGGGACACTGCTGTTGTACCCTTGAGCAAGGTACTTTACCTAGATTGCTCCAGTAAAAACCCAACTGTATAAATGGGTAATTGTATGTAAAAATAATGTGATATCTGTATAATGTGAAATAATGTATAATGTGATATCGTGTAACAATTGTAAGTCGCCCTGGATAAGGGCGTCTGCTAAGAAATAAATATTATTGTTATTATTATTATTATTATAGTAGTGGTTAGGGCTCTGGACTCTTGACTCTTGAAATAATGTGATGTCTTGTAACAATTGTAAGTCGCCCTGGATAAGGGCGTCTGCTAATAATAATAATAATAATAGAAATAAGACCGAACTAGATTGCCTCCTGTCGGCAACAACTTCAAAGCAGCACCAGAACCACTCCTTGCTAACCAATGGACGCTACTGATGACCAATGTTCTTAATAGTCATGGCTTTGTTCATCAATTACGTAAGCGAATTTGCGATGCCAGTCACTACGATTGCAACCTAACTGCGAGTTGCTGACACCAATTTCACTGACCTTTTTGGCTGCCCAGGTCCCAGACTTTCTGGAGCCAGTCGCTGTGGGATTACTTCAAATGTCGCTTTAATTAGTAGCCTACAAATTGTTTACCGTGATCTCCTCGTTAGCTGTTCTTTGCTGGTTCTGTATGCCTACTCCAATAGATGCTAATCGATTCAAAGCGTCGCATATGAAGAGCAATTTACAATCTTTTGAATTAAGGTGATCCAGATCCCTTAATATCACCGCCCTTGCTTAATACAGGGGGTTAAAACGTGGTTTTTAAGTGAATAATGGAAAACAGAAACGTGTTGTAAAGTTTACGAGAAGCACATACTTTATTACGCAGAGCCATTTTTTCAATTGGACAGCGATTTGTCACCACATATTAAGGTCAGGTATAGGCTACACCTTTTCCACCCGTCGCTCGTTTTGTTAAGACTCCCTATATTGTCGAAGAAGCTCACAGAGTACACTACCAAATATTGTTTTATAGAAAAGAATGGGGCAATACCCCAAGTCTCTGGTTATCCATGAAAAAATAACGAGTCACGGAGGACAGGTGTGAGGTTTATTTGTTTCCTCATTATTAGGTGAGTGGTGAGTAAGGCTCCAGCAGTCTACCGAGCCTGCAACATTCGGATCAAAGATAGGCAGAAGAGTTATCACACTTTCTCCAGCAGGAGATAATAAAAACGAATCCACTGTTATACGAACTCCACAGTTAAATATTTACCCAGGCACCTCAGATTGTATATCATATACTAGGAGATTCGGGCAATGAGATCCGTTACATGCGTCCAATTTTCCATTATCAATACAGCAAGGTTAATGCGCAAAAAAACGTACTGGAGGTAACCAACCAGCGCTGCCTTTATCCTTTATTATGATAAAGACTTGGAAGAACCCGAAACAGTGAGAACGGGTACAGTGATACTAAGCGGTATCGCCAGCTCCAACTGAACACCACTGTTACTAATGCAACAGCTTACTAATTTATTTTAGTGTCAAGACTTCGTCAGCATGGACTATGGGCTACTATTAAGCTAGAGACCAATGGCTGTTGAGTAATTTCGTCATTTAACCATGTGATAATAAAGACACGTAGATACTTTGAATAAACCAGCCGGTTAGTTGTGAAGGGATAATTGGGCTTCGACTGCCAGAGAGCAAGCCTTATTTCTTCTATTGTTTTTCCTGTTTAAACACAAAAAAAGTTTTTTTATTTATTTATTTATTTATTTTTTTTAATAAAAAGCAACAAATAATGGAAACGCCAGAAAATCATGGTGTTCTTTTCAAACAGCACTATTTTCATACTTTGTCAGTGGTGGCGCCTGGTACTCGTTCTATGGTAGTTTTTCAGCACTGTAGTACTCTTGGATAGTACCCATACTGAAACAATATATTGTAGATTGAAAAACAGTGGTGTCAATTTATACATGAAATAATTCAAATAAAAATGTATTTTATTTAAATTTTGCAATTTGTATGTATTGTACTTTTATAAATAATGCCATTTGAGTTAAGATTTTTTTTCTGAAAGAATAAGAATTACAGCTTTAAATATTGAAAACAATGAATTTATAAAAAGAAAATAGTATCGTATAATACTGGTTTATAATAGTATATTATAAGCAACACTATATTATATTAAATCACATCATTTTTTTTTATTTGTGAAGCAGTTTGATACAATTAAGCATTGCTTTATGATCTCCAAGGGTCTAAATGGTTATCATTTCTGATCATAACTGTATTGACATGTAAAAGGAAATGTAACATTAAAAATGACTCCAATTCCACTCTGGCAGCCATATGGAGTGACAATAAAAGTAGGATAACACATACTGGAATTATATTAAGTGTGGTTCACGGTCAAAATTAGCTCAAACAAGAAGACAAGGGTCTGTATAATGTCTTGTTTCTTCAATGAGTTGTAAATGTAAGGCCTGTGATCTTTGCCTTCCACTTAAATTCTTTATCAGGTAAACTTTGAAGACTTTGCACATGATCCCTTTGGAAGACAAGAAGCAGCCATAGACGTCTGAGTTAGTGAATACTTCCTTGTCTGGTGACCACCTTCTCAACCCACGGAATACAAAGCATCTCAGAATTTTACATCTTATTAAAATTATACTGCTTTTTAAAAGAGAAAAATACTTTTAATGTACACCATTTTAACGACATGCCACTGCATCCAGCACACTGGTCAAAGGAAGCAGTCCAGACAGTGTTGTTGAATCTGCTGGTATTTCTTGAGTACTGATCATATCTATAATACCCAATTGCAGCTTGCACACTTACACTTACTCCAAAAACAATGCAACTGTATGTATTGCAGATTAATACCTTTACTCACATACCTGTATTTTTTTCCATCTTTTGAAAAAAAAAAAACACTGGTACAAACTAGAATTAAATATTCATTTTATTACATCATTAACTCTCCATTCAAAAAGTAGTTTTAAAACCATGATTTAGATCCCATTGCTTAGGATTACCTTAACACCACCATAAGTGATTATTTTGACTAACTAATGTTGAATAAAATACATACATCTTTGCTCATGGTGCATTTTTTTCATATTATGCAAACAAAGCATGCATTCAGTTACCTTAGAATATACACATAGTGAAATAAACAGTAGAATATATTTCACATTATAAAACAGACTACAATGGTCCTACGAAGCTGTGTTTCGTTAACATTTCTTTATCATACTAAAATACTCACCATATCCATATTTCAATTTGTAGAATATTTTAATAGAATAAACAACTAGGAATACATTTCCTTAGTCTTGAACCCTGACCTTAACACCTAAATTAAAACCCATCACACTTGACAGGCTTAATTTTTGGTCCCAATTTTACAATGTCAACTTTCAACCCTTAAATATGACTGCTGTTATCAGAACTGTAAAGGTATTTAAAATGTACACAGCAAAGTCTCCGGGACATAAAACGTGCTTTATAAATTGAATGTTTTTCATTGGTTTGCACATACATATATATATATCGCAATTCTGTTACATTAGTTGTATTTTTTTTTTTTTAATGTACTGTTAGAAAAAGTGGAAAGTGACATTATAAGTAGTGGACTCGCATTCTACTTTAGCACATGCTGAAAACAGAAGTATGATTTTTATATATTTTTTAATAGAGTGGAGAACAGGATTACAGTGAAAGCTTGTGATTTTCTAAAACTGTATTAACTGATTAACTGTACATTATATTATTCTGTATGCAAGCCACTAATAAGTTAACACAGTACTGTGTGTGTGTATATATATATATATATATATATATATATATATATATATATATATATACACACACACACATAAAAACATAAAAATAACATTGGGCGGTAACAGAAAGAAAATACATTTTGTCATTGTTTCTCTTTGTTTAGGAGCCGTTAGTCTATATACCCACATTGCTGACCTGACTGGCTAGTGGACAAGACTGTAGAACCGTTATAGCCTCCACCCCCACAGAAATAACAATGACCACATGGAGGTAATGGGGCGACAGAAGCCACTTAAAACCACAGATAGGTATATGTCATATTGCAGGCATAAATATAGAATAGGGGCTGGCACTTCAATTTAAATGTAAATTAGACACAGCAAGAAGTATAGTAGGTTTAAAATGTGGATTGTCTCCCTGTCTGCAAGTCACAGATAAGCTTTAAATGCAAATTATCTCCAAAACATCTTTCAACAGTGGAAGTTACTGAAATGTTGCCTTCATTCTCCGTAATGTGTCGTGAATCTTCCGAGAATGCTTCTCAGTTGGTATCTGATGAAAATTAGTGTTGTTCTCTGCAGCAAGAAGAGGAATGTCAGTCTGGCTGAAATGAGCAATGCGATGTCTCAGGTAAGCTTGCAGATCCAAGTCAGGAACAAATGTATACACATTTTCTTGAAAGGCATGAACCTGGCTCACTACCTTTGCTATATTCCTTTAAAAACAAAAAAATACAAGATGTTAAGTGTAGTATTAAATTAATACATTTTGCATAAACCGTGGTTTGTTGCAACTAGAAATGGGGGCACTGAAACAGTTAACGCTTAACTTAATTGAAAAAAAAAAATACAGAATAAAGCTGTGTACCAAATACTAAATAATTCAGTGTTCTGACACCAAAAAATTAGAAATCGCATGATCTTATAATATGGCATCCATAATAGGTCAATGTCATGGTCATCAAAACATTTATGAAGTCATTGCTTCACACAGACTGAGGCTATAGCAGTGCGAAATGGCAGCTTTTTAAAATATCGACCAAAGTGTTCTTTTTTCTTCTTGCTCAATACTTACAATTCAGCTTGACCCATAGAATCATAGAATAGAGTTGTGTACTGAGTAACAAGTCAATAGCATTAGGTCTTGTGGAAATCACACAATCGCACAGCCCTACTATGGAAGCCATTTTAGATCACAGCTCAAAGTGAAGGGTGTCATTGGATTTTCCCCAAGAAGTTTCCACAACATTAAAAATATTAGGTGCTTTATAAGTAATCCAAATGTACATTATTGTTGTTTCAATTAATTTAATTACACACATACATTTTACTGTAAAATGATCATCAGCCACACCCACCCTCCCAGCAACATTAACTGTAAATAATTTACCTGAGTTTAGGCCATTTATAGGCACCATTTGCCATTGTCAATGCACCAATTTCAAGCTGCTGAACATGCATGGCCAGGAGGTGAGCTGAAGGGATGGTTGGTAGCTTTTTAAATCTGTCTCCTTCCATTAAACAGAGATTATCACTTTTTAAGAACACCTTCAGTGATTAAAAAATAAATAAGTAAATAAATAAGTAGTGTATCCTGTCCAAGAGTGGCATGCAGACAAATCTTGTACATCCAGATTGTGAAACACTCAACTTGAGAAAAGGGTTCTTAGCAAGTTTCACCACAAATGCTTCAACTATTAACAAGTGAATTTGGATTGATATAATACATGAAGTCAAGAAATCTATTTAAACAAATTTATGTGTGTCAAAAAAGCTGGTAGTTACACCTAACAGAGGTTAAATAAACAAAACAATACCTGAACAGCATTCAGCTCCTCCATGATTTCAGAAACTTTTGAAGAAAGGTTCTTCCATGCCTTAACACAATGGAAACAGGACAAACACCACTAATATTAAAGAGTCCTCGATAGGTTTGATTGGTAACAGAAACATTACAGATTAAAAAAGGCAGTCTTCAACCAACTCATTCACTTGACTCGGTGTCAGGCTGCTGGTAAGGATAACAGGATTTGGATTTCGAAAACGAATGCTAGAGAGATTCCACTTGTAATAGAACAAAATAGCACAAAATTAAGAAAATGTATGTGTCGAAAAACAAAATCAATAAGATAAATGTGAATGTGTGCTGCAATGATTAGCTATTGGGTATAAAACAGTGTTGATGTTTTATGGCACAGACTGTTTTAATAGTGTCTTTTGAATCCATTTGGCAATAGTGCATACAAAAACCACATAAAAGGCACTTGTCCCCCAGTTATTAATAATACAGAGTCAACATTATTTTGTTACTATCACAGAGGTAAAGAAACCATATATACATGTCCACCTTCCAGTTAAACAGGCTCATAAATACAAATAAACTGTATCAGTTTCTGGCACACACTTGAGAACAATATGCAATGTAATGAATAGTGGTCACATATTTTTTTAAAATAAAGTCATTACATTGTAATAATAAATATGGATGACTTACAGGTAACTGTCTGACTATTACGTTTTCAAGTCCACAAAGGATATGCATTGCTGTGGCAAAATTTCTTAATTCGAAACAAAGCTTTGCAGTATGGAGAAATGTTGACAGTAATACAGCCTGTGCCTTGCGGGGGAAAAAACAAAACAAAACAAAAAAAAACACAATAGTAAGCAAATGCATAAAAAGAAATGTTACATTTATTTTTCGTAATGATTTCCATACCATATTTTATGTAGCAAAAACATAAACATCACGTAAAACGTTAATCTACTCACATAAAAGCATTTAGAAGGATCCTCCACATTTGCTAAATCAAACCTAGAGCTCAAAGGTTAGGCATATATATTTTACATTATTATAACATCAGGACACTCAGTAAAATATATATTTCTGTTATGTTGTACATCCCTTTCAATGTGTATAGTTACCTTTGGCGTATCACAGATGACAATTTCTGCAGAGACCCAGTTACTGACATTGTCTGCGTATCTCAGAAGCTGCAGCAGGTATCTGTCTTGTGAAGATTCTGAAGCAAAGAGACTGCTGCCCTCTAGTGGAAAAGTGTCCTGACCAAAAGTTCTGAGAAAAATAAACATGAGCGTAAAACTACGCTCAGCAATTCAAAAACTACTATTTCACCTTTTTCACGTAAAAACATGTATTAAACTAAATACAGTTGTACAATGGGTAACAATATTCTATTAAAATGTAACATTCCATACAATAATTAGATAGCATGCGAGATGAACAGTATACAGTGTTACTGCTCCATTTCTGTGCTAATAGTAGTTGGCTTAATTCAAAGTTTCAGGATCCTGAGTGAAATTAAGAAAAGAAAAGACGATAAAAATAAAACGAAAAAAACTGCAGGTCTGGAGAGTGACCGAAATCTTATTGACATTTATTCGAGTTTATGCTACAGCACAGACAATCTTTACTCTCACCTCATTTGTAGGTTTATTTATTTTTTTTGGGGGGGGGGGGGGGGGTAAGAAAATACAAATGTGTTGTACATCAAGCAGTAAGGCAAGGAAAGTGCCCTCAATGTATGTGCATTGAAACGAGGAGGTTGAAAAGTATACTCACTTTGTAATATGTAGTGTTTTGTCTTTAACACCAAGTGCTCTTGAATTAAGAAAATGAACCGGATGGCATTCTTGAAACATTTCCTATTGATACAGAAATTGAAATGTGATACTAAGAATAATCTACAATATCTTCAAATGGTACATTCCATAGAATTACACATCTGCTTTACCTGAACAAGGAGGCGCACTTTGACAAAACATCAACAACTTTTAAAATACATCCTTTTATTTTATTTTGAGTATTACAGATGCCTTTATCCAGGGCGAATTACAATTGTTACAAGATATCACATCATTTTTACATACAATTGCATTATTTTTACACATTATTTTTACATACAATTACCCATTTATACAGTTGTTTTTTTTTACTGGAGCAATCTAAGTAAAGTACCTTGCTCAAGGGTACAGCAGCAGTGTCCCCCACCTGGGATTGAACCCACAACCCTCCGGTCAACAGTCCAGTGCCCTAACCACTACTCCACACTGCTCCCCCTATTTACACTTAACGCTTTATTCTTAAAGTAAATTCTGTCAAAAGGGAGAATCTAGTTAATTATATATATATATATATTTACACACACACATATACATATATATATATATATACACATATATACATATACATATATACATATATATATATACATACATATATATACATACATATATATACAGTATATTTAAACACACACACACATAAATATATACATATATATTCATAAATAATATCAAATATGTATATTTTTTCCATAACACAGATACGCACCTGCTGAAGCAAAGTAAGCTGGTGCACAATTTGTTGTGTGCTATATTCACTTTGAAATAATGGATACTTTTCTTCTGTTCTCAGACATGAACTTGAGAGCTCGTCAATGAGGGAAGAGTAACAGGGTCTGGGTAAGGCTGCTGCAATAGAATACTGTTCTTTCTGCACTGGACTAATTGCTTCTCCCCCTTTAGATACTCTCAAGTGAAAACTCTGAAACACAATAAAACACTTTCACTTTTATAACTTGACTTGGTCTTATAAGTAGTCAAACTGTTTCACCAACAAAACAAGATTATCAGCTCCCTGCAACTAGACACTGAGTTCTAATAATATAAGCATGTTTAATTACCATTATCATCAAGCATCGTCCATTTTAGGAAGATTCTTTCAACAAACAGCTGGTTTATGTATTCACAGTTTTAATGAAGTTTTCTTAATACTACAGACCTTTCTAGAAGTGTCCTCAGTTGATATTTTTCGACACAAGGAATGAACTGACTTTGTGTCATCTTCACTTGGTTCACTGTGGGACCTCTTTTTCTTAGGGGCACTGTGTAGCAATGCTAGTAAATGCTCACCTCGATTGTCCAATGGAATGACCTAAAAATATGACAAGTTTACTTATTAATAAATAAAAAAATAAAAGTTTCCCAATAGTTAAATGCTTAGAAGTGTTCTCATGCATATTATTCGACCATGGTTAAATGTTATTGGCAAATATAGATGTCAGCTTCAGTGTTCATAAAGTAGGACTTGTACAGCGTAAGGTAATGCAATAAATGTTAAAACAAAATACATTTTTGGAATCTTTTACAATGCATACCTTAGCTGAAATGAAATCTTCCAGCGTGTTTAAGAGACTGGAATCAGGCACAAAGTCCACTTGGTAGCAATCTTCAACCCATGCTTGCACTAGATCTAATGTGCGGTTGTATACCTTTGAGCAATCAGATGAGTACCCTTGATTTGAGCTGCAGATTTAAATAACAAGTTCAGGAGTACTTGCCATTGCAATTTAGATCCTTTAAAGTGATTGTAGCTAACAAAATAATTACACACATTGTGCACATCATGCAAGGAATTCCACTACAACCCGTGTTTTCAGCAGACATTGAGGTTTAATGGTTAAATTAAACATGGTTAGAACAAAAGGCCTGTTCTGGAAAGGTCAGAGTTGCCCACTCCTGGTTTCCAGTCTATTACAGTACTAGCAACATACCTGACTGCACTGTTCAATGTATCAATCAAAAACTGAAGAAACTCCTTTGGTGTACAGAAATAACGAAATGTGTAAAGGAACTGGTGCATGTAACCATCCAGAACTGCATACCTGTGGACAGACATTAACATGTTAATACCTTGTGTTAAAACAATGCCAAATAGCAATGCTGACAGAATGAAACTTGGGTGAAGTAATGTGCATTAAAGTATGACGAAAATTATTTGAAACACAGTTAAAAATGTTAAAGCAAGGTAAAAGTGTGATAAAATGGCATTATGTGACTGGATGCTCAGAGTTAAGATGTTCAAATAGAAATATTTAAGAATGCACATTTGTTGATTCGCATCATGCACTGAACTGCTTTACTATTCAACCACTATGCCTTCATTTACAGTGATTATGAGTTGCGGATTTACAGCATTTATGTTGGAAAGTTTAGATTTAGTGTATGCTGCTGCTGGTTACTGTAAGCATAGCACAGAAGAGGCAGAAGCAGCACAACATCAGGCATACAGGAGACACAAAAGGATCTTCTGCGCAGCTCATTAAAAACTAGAATAGCACACAGAAATATTCATATAAAGACTACATACATTATAATATTACATATATTGACTAGTCACAGTTAAGTGAAACTTAATGAGAAAAACTGGTCACACTCACGTGCAGTGTGTTTCTACTTACTGTACATATTGATCTAGTCATAATTTAGTGCAACTAGTTTAAGCAAATGGCATGCTGTTTACCTAGCATAAAGGTAGCACATAAGTCCAAGTGGTGTTCCCGCCTGTAGCATTCTTGTTTTGTTTTGGCTGATTTTCCCGCTTACTTTCACTGATTGGAAAGTTAGCAGTGAGTTGTCTTCAGGATTCAGAATTGCAGCCCCTGATCCAGAGTTTGCCAGGGAAGGGAGGAGGGAGGTATCCAGACCCCACTGCTCCATACACAAAATCTAGTGTAGAGATAAAATACACCATGCAAAATATAAATGTGCACCATTGACACATTTAAAATAATGGACATTGCTTAATGGTTTAAAATATAAGGAGACACTAAAAACGTGATATTTATCAAGGCTAACTACAATAGTTATAAAACAACATCGACTTATGAAAGCTCAGACTGAGGTCTGTTTCACATTTTGTTTTTCTTACCTCCAGGTATTTTTTAATTAATTCCAGAAATTCTACTTTGGATCTCATTTCTTCCAATTGGCCTTTCAGTTTCGGTAACATGATTTTGGCTTCCGAACCTTTATGAAGGCAAAAAGTGGAATTCATGTCTACACAGTAAATGCAGTCAGCAATAGTAGGCTATACAAAGTGAAATGTTATGAAGAAAATATTTCAATTAAACCTGTAAACCAATTTAATATAAACTGCAAAAGACTGCAATGGAACTGTTTACAATCAAGTAAGTTTGATATTCATGTAAACCAAAATATGATTTGTTTTACCTTTGTTTCGTCTATCTTGGTGCAAGAGTTTTTGGTAGAATGTTCTGGTCTTTTTCAGATTCTTTGTCTCTATCATCAGCTGCTGCTGAAGCTCCTGGAGAAGGTGATTGGATTACATTACTTTGAATTCACTGTGTATATTAGAACAAGACAAAAGCAATTACAAGACAGCATATGTTTCTTACTACAATTTGTCAACTAAACTGTATATGATCTAAGCTCAACCTACAGTAGCCTACACCTTGCCATTTGGACCATTTCATCTCTCAATGGCTGCAGAAATCAATATCTTTTGAAGATGGGTTTACATCTAACAGATGTGGCATTCATCACGGTCATATCACTATTAACACCTGCTAATCATGTCCTCAATTTTTTAAATTAAAATAACAATTTTTGTTTTACAATTGACAATGTCTGTTCCATAAAGTTTTCTCTTTAAAATAATTAAAGTGCAATAATGCACAAGAATGAGAATATGACAGGCAATCCATTTCTTTTGACATAAAACTAAGAACCTAGGTGAAGTACAGTAGACTAAAGTTTCAGTTTAAGCCTTCATCCTTTATGAAATGCACATCTTGACACAGCGTGAAACAATGTAGAAGGATCCCTACTTTATTATAGAACTATATTACATATACAGTAACAATAATGAAAATGCAAGTGAACAAAGCATGGCGATGAAGAAACCATATGGTGAGTTGTTTAATTAAATTTAATTATATATTGAAGCTTGCACAAACAAATGTATAATCTGATAAACCAGCAGCCATGTATCTAATTTCCCTTTCATCTCCTTGGTTTCAAAGACACATCACTGAGAGCTGTGTGTCTAGGCAACAGTGTTCGAGTGTTTCACAACAAGGCAGCTGTCGCCTTATAAAATGCAAAAGATACTTTTGATCAAATTACAGCGTGAGATTATTCCAAATAATCTGAATTTAATCATTTTTCCAAACATTGTGGACAGTTTTGTCCTCTGAAAAAGTCATTTTTTTTGTATTTCTAGTAAGCACACGTTTCAAGAGTAAACAAAAACTACATGCCTATATTTATTAGGTATTAGAAAATGGATCAGAGATTTCCTTTAACCTGATTGGTCAATACGAGGGCCTTTGGTAAAAGTCCATGAATGTTAGTTTTCAAACTACGTTTAATCTCCCAGAAAATACGCAAATACAGTATTTGTGCATTTTACCTTTTTTCTGCTTGACGAAAGAAAATCTGTCTTTGTACACTGCTTCGTCGCTGTCCTAAACACTACACCCATCTATATACAAGAAGCAGGCCCTACTGAAATAGTGGGTTTTATCCTGTCTCTGGATTTTTAGCCTTACAGAACTACTCAATCCTTACCACTTTTACTATTTATTGCACTTTACTTTATAGCAATGTGTCAACTTTAAAGTTCACTGGGTTTTTGAGTAAAGAAATGAAAGTGCATGGCTGGCATGACTTATGTAATTATTTCAACATCTATAAGCCCTAAATGCAAAACAAGTGGTACACAAGAGAAAGTAACAGTAAGTAGTGATAACCTTATCTAAAATAAGTTTTTTTTTGTTTTAAATAGACTTTGATAATCCTTTCAGACAATGCACTGTAAACACTAGGATCATGAATGGAAATTAAAATGTTATATCGATACATTTTATTCAGATAACCCCCTGCTTTCAATTGCAACAATATGCATTTATAATGCTGCAATGTACAAATGCACACAATATGATAAGCATCTCAGCTGTGAATAAAGACTCTTTGAACAACATACCTGGTTAAGGTCTTGTTCTATGACAGACTTCTCCATTTAATATAGTTTGCAGAAAAATGAATATTGAAAATTAGACAGATTTAGGAAAGTGAAACCTTTTAAATACCATAACTTTATTATGTAGTTGTATTACCTGTTTAATATATATACTGTATATATACAGTGCTACCCCGTTATAACGTGGTTGCCAGGGTCCATAATTAGGAGACCACATTATTTGTGTTTCACCTTATAATGAATATTGGCATTTTTGTTTCTCAAGTGATTTACAATAACCCACAAGCCAAATTATTATTGTAATCCTGGAAAATGAAGGAAGGAGACACACACAATTTGCTGGTACTCGACTCCATGGTTTATTGGGAACGATTATTCTCAGTCCGTTAGCCTGGGCCACACCTAAAACAACATACAGTCCTCTCAAAGCAGCACATTCACACAGCAGCTTGTCTCACTCTTTGGCGCAATGCATTTTTTTCCCTCTTTGGAGTCAATCTTATCAAGAAAACCTCTTAGTTTTTCTTCGTCTTTTAGCCATCCACACAATGTAGATTCTGCAACCGCATCGAGTTTCATTTTAATAGAGAATGACTTTAGTTTTTTGCGGTCTGCCATGCGTCGTACTGTATATCTGTAACATTCACCCAATGTATGCAAGTCAAATTGCATTATGGGGAAATGGGAGCCACAACCTTACCGTGTTATAACCGATTCCACACTATAACAGGTTGCGTTATAACAGGATAGTACTGTGTGTGTGTGTGTCTATATAATATATATATATATATATATATATATATATATATATATATATATATACACATGAAAGCTGATATAAACAAGAAATTGCATGGTGCACTAACAGGAATATATTCAATAACCTATGTAAGTTTAAAGGCAGAATGAGTAAAAAGAGAAAACTATGACAAACTCCACAGATAAAACAGGACAGAATATGACCTCTTGATATTTAGCACACACTTTCATCTCTTCTCAGACACAAACCATTTTATATTCTTGCTCGTCTGTCTCAATAACAAAATACTTCACTTACCAACATTTTAACATCCATGCACTGTGCCTCATTTCTCCTGCCAAGCTTCTTCACGTAATTCAGAACCTCTTCCCCAAAGCAATCAGCCCCGTAAAACACACTAGTCCAGCCTGGATTGCACTTTCGAACATATGTTTGAAAGGGGGATGAAGAACGGCTATTTTCAGGCATTCTTCCTGAGCTCACAGAATCAGTATCTTCAATCTCCTCTGTATAATCTAGACTCAGTTGATCCTTTTCCCCTAAAGTACAAGCTGTGCTGGAAACATATTCCTCTTTTCCAGACAGAGGTGAGGGCTCAGGATTTCTAGGATTTTCATCATTGCTATCTGGATGAAGATCTTTCAAGTCCATCTCATCAAATGTATCTTTCCAGGGTAATTCTACCTCTGTATCAGGGAGGGATTCCTTATCTGGCTCTGCTAACGAAATAGAAAATATGTAACAAGTGCATCCCATAACCTCACATTTCTTAACTTTACATCACAAAACAATGTGACATTCAACTGTCCACCTTTGCTCAGTAAAAGAGGTAGTTTCTTAGCACTGCTTCAAATGTCAGTTTCCTAGACAACCAACACCTGCAGAGATGGACGTCATGATCTAAAACGTTTTTCATATTTTCCCACACTACAGGTTTCTATGAAACTTATTTACTTTCATTTATATATTTGTTTTGTTTCCTTCCTTAAGTTTATATTGGCATTCCTGATTTGTCCACATCTTTTCCAAAAGGTACTACTCATCTTTCTAACGATATTAGTTAAGATGAAAAACAAACATTTGAAGAAAAATTTGAATTTTTTGTCAGGAAAGAAAAACATGTCTCAATCATAACTGGTAATAAATCAGACCCATACTTTCAGACTGCCTTGTAACAAGGGGACTGACTTGGTTTCCTATCTTGGTTTTCAGCTCAAGTCTGGGTAGGCTATTACAAGCATTATTACTCAAATCTGCAAGGAAAGAAATAATAATAATAATAATAATAATAATAATAATAATAATAATAATAATAATAATAATAATAATAATAATAATTCTAGAAAGTCACAAAAAACAGTAACATAGCCTATGATCTGAAGTTATCTGGATTATATTTTATATTATATGTTTGCTCCAGTCTTTAATGTAACAAAATGAGAAACAGATACAATACGGTTTATTCAACTGATCTAATCAGTGGCGGATCCAAATACTGCCACTGTGCAAATATGAAAATATCTATATTTATACAAATATCTGTCGATTTTAATTACAATAAATAAGCAACCAGTATGCAACATTAAAATATACATGCTGTTGCTTGCCTGAATGTATAGTTAGTGATGTATTTACAGACTCTAAGTTAATAAATATGTCGAAGTAAAGAAAATAGGAAGAAAACAGAAAAGGTGAGTGTTGTTGTTATTGAATGAAGCAATGCAGTTTAAAGACCCGGATACCTGGACTGGCACTGTCAGAGGTCTGTGTTCCTTCCTCAGTGCACCTTTCATTTGGTAAATATAAGGTTCCAGTTGCTGGTAGGGACGGCAAGTGTCCGGGAAGCTGTCTCTGGTTCAGAGGTACATTTCTCTGCAGATCAATGGGACTCTTCTCACAAATATCTTGAGACTTTCTTTGCTTTCTGCTCACAGGGGAAGTTGTCTTTTTCTTTACCTTTGAGGCCAACTGGGCAGAACTGTCAAAGCTAATAACAGACTTGGAACAGATCCTGAATAGAAAAATAAAAACAAATAATTTTCCCAGAAGTCACAATTTAGTAAGATGAAGCACACCAGAACTGCTTAAAAAAAATAAATAAAAAAATAAATAAAAAGTACCTTTAACTTTGTACTGTTCCCGTATGTAAAAAGGTGTGAAACAGCTTGCACAATTTACAGTTGCCTAAACTACTCTAAAATAAAGCACTTCTTTACGAAAGTTTTCACACGTTGGTGGAGCTGGTATTACATCTGTATATAGTAACCAAAAAAGCTTGTCACACACGAGTAGCTGTTACCATAGGGACCTAATGTACAGTATAATGATGTACTGAAGCAAATGCTACTGGGTTATAAATGTTATGCTTCTATGCATGTTGATCATAAGCCTCTCACATTAAGAGGCTATTGTTAAAGACTTGCATGAAAAGAAATTAAAATGCTAATAGCATTTATTACCCATTCCAGATTCCCTTTTAACAGACAAAGACAAAGCTTTGACAAAGCTTTTAAATGAGTAAATCCTTTAAAATTCAAAAGGAGTACCGTATTCCTTCGAATTTAGGACACCGCCCAAATTTCCCATCCTCAATTTGAGGAAAACATCAAAAAAAGGTGCATTTACAAAGATACAATCTCAACTGCGCATATAAGAAAATGACGTATAGAGGCATTTTGCAGACGTCTGCTGACCCACAGAGCATTATAGTTATGCTCTCCTTCTCATTTCCAGACCTGATTACTTGCACCTGTTTTTCTCCCTTTTTGTGAATTGTGGTAGTGCTTTGCATGTTGAAAAATATGGGGGTCTGATCAGCATTTCCGATCTGTCCACGCTGGTACTGTTTGTTAAAATGGAGCCTGATAACGAAACGCTGAAATTCTAAAACCTTCCCTTCGAATTCCTCAGGAAGCTCATGATGCTGCTTTGATAATGGCTGCCTTTATGTCATGGAGAATTCTAGCAGTACGTTTTTTGTTTGTCTTTTCTCTGGCAGTTACTCACGTTCCTGTTTATGTACTCAGGCAGTCACGTCTTGTTGCCGATTTTAATACACGCATCGCTATACTCAAATTTAAG
The DNA here is from genome assembly GCF_902713425.1 of Acipenser ruthenus. Lineage (NCBI taxonomy): Eukaryota > Metazoa > Chordata > Actinopteri > Acipenseriformes > Acipenseridae > Acipenser > Acipenser ruthenus. The sequence goes on from NC_081195.1 coordinate 4,221,404, forward strand.
ATGCAGGCCATTTTTGAGAAAAAAAAATTGGTTTAAAAAGTTCAAAGGAATAAGGTATTTTATCAATCTATCTATCTTTTCCACCCTTGTTTTTCAACCCACTGTAAAATGCCCAAGTCTCCCTCTGGACATGTCGGGCACCTAACCAGTAAGGATCAACGAAGCACACCCAGATGGTTTCCTCCATAACCCCAATGCTGAGCACCCTGCGTGCCCCCAGACAAGATCGGCAACACAGCAGACTCTCTATCTCATGGCTCACTCTATAGTTCAAACTGCAGTGATCGACTGGAGACACCAATGATCATTTCATAATAATGACACCTATAATGTTATTTATTATTATTTTTATTATTATTATTATTATTATTATTATTATTATTATTATTATTATTATTATTATTATTAATTATAGTTGAATTATAAAAAAAACAAAAAAAAACACGACTGACACTTACCGAGAAGTTTGAGGATGCTTTCCATTGACGACTTTGTACAGTGTCTCTAGTAATCTTTCATCCCAGTACAGGTCACAGAATTTCTCAGATACTGCATTGCAAAATGTGCCAAACTGAAGTTCCTTTAGAGAGAGGATGTACTCTCCTTTTGAAAGGGAAAACAAAGCTATTTAGTGTTTTAAAGATTCACGCACCTAAAATGATGGCATATACAATTCAGTGAAATCAGCCTTTTAAAAAAATCTTTAACATTTTATATGTTATTATTAAATAACAAAAATCCTTCAATTAAAAATGGATAAATTACTTTCCCCACATGCAAGGCATAAAAATGTTTAATAAATATATCTGAATAAACATAAGGCATTACCCATTGCAAGATCTTCAACTCCATTTTCCAGGTATCCATCAAATGCAAATTCCTCTTTAATAAGACATATCACTTTCTGCAGGGATGAGCTCCTTTGGTCTAAAGATAAACTTGAACCAAATGGATGTGTCACTGTTACATCTCCACAAGAAGCTACAAAAGAATCCACAATTTCGACTGGCCTAGCTTCACTTTTGCCAGTGTGACCTTTTGAGAGTATTTCTGGAATGTCCTGAGTTACAGAAGAGATGGGTGGGGAAGTCGTAGCCCTTTCAACATCAGCTGCGTTTTCTTTGAGAGTATGGTAGTGATTCACCGGGGTAATTAAATGACCACTGCCATCAGAGGTCTCACAAAGATTGCTCTTTGGGTTGGCAGACATCACGACCAGGTCTACGTTCTTGGTTTCTCCAAGAAGGGAAGACCGCTTTTGGTGTGAACTTGACCCAGGTTCTGTGCTAAATTCCAAGCCTGGGGACTGCTCTGGTATGGCTACTTGGACAGGTAATAACATTATTAGTCCAGTTTTTGGATCCTGTCTAAGAAAAAAATTATTAACAACGGGGCTACTAGGTAATACTGAAGCAGTTGAAGAGCTTGAACTACTAGTTGCAGTTGGAACACTCTTTTTTTCAGCATCCGTGCACCCAGCAGAGTTTAGGAGAACTGGAAAAGATTCAGAATTGACCAAAGTGTTTTCCTTCGAAGATGGGGAACATTGTTGTTGTCTTAAAGTGCTGTTTTGCGAGTTCTCCCGTCTTTCTTTGATCACGTTCTCATTAACATCATTTTCAATGTCACTCACAAGTACTAGTCCTTTCTTTTCCAGTATTGCTTTTTTTATGGCTTTCACTTGTTGTTTGGCACTAGAACTTTTATATTCATTTTTGGTACTAAAATGAAGAAGAAGAAAATAAACATAACAATGTTATTATTTTATTCAATGACTTCAGAAAGGTCAGCAGCATAGAAATGCAGGCAATGCACCTTAAAAGTAAACCTTAGAAAAGGTAATGCATAATATTTCATTATTATAGTTAACATGGGCAGGGGGGTCTGGAGTCCTGGAAAATAAGGAGTTAATATTTTTTGTATTTGAGCTACTTACTATATTTATAACTGTGGATTACACTTTTCAACACAAACATCACTAACAGAACTCAGTGTCCCGCTGGTTTCTAGTGACATGGCAGAGCTCCAGCTGTCAAATGCCAGATTCTTGATTGCATGGCGCCATCTGAGATAATATATCTGGAAACACTATGCAATCAATGCTTTCATGTTTTTGTAAATAGAATGGACATTTACTCATGATAATTCATGATACATTGCATGTTTCTACCAATTCTACCACTTAAAAAAAGTAGCGTTACCCTGCTGTCTCTGTATTCTGTGTGAGGATTATAGGTCTGAAGTGGGTTGCTGTAGACATGAAGGCATCAGGCAGATTGGAAGAGCTATTTACAGAATACAGACAAGGAACTGGACCCTTTATAGCAGTCAGCTTGTTCTCACCAGCGATCGGCACAAATCCTATTAAGTAAAAAACAAAGGGGCAAGTAAAACAGTTAAATATTTACACTAATAATAATAATAATAATAATAATAATAATAATAATAATAATAATAATAATAATATGACTACTACTGGTAATTATTATTATTATTATTATACAAATGGCAGTGGCATTTCAGCGCTAAAATACTATGATTAAAAATTAGATATAGCTGGCCCATCACAATATAATGACCATAATATTACCTGTCTTGAAACATGAAGATTCATGTTGACTTGGAGTATGCCGAATATCAGCAGCTTCTTGAGGTTTTACTACATCGTCCCCTTTGAATGTCTATGAAAATTAATTGCAAGCATTATTAACACTAGGCAGGTGGATTACGTTTACAATTAGGCATGCTTAACATTCAAAGGTAGAGCACAGCACGCAGTCATGCTAAAGAATCAAGAAGTGCAGTTAACATATTGATTAAATATAATTCAAGGTTGCTGCAGTATGTCCACTGTTTTATCATTTCAAATGTTTTCACAAAAAATTAAATTTAAAGCTACAGTGTGCAGTGCAAAAGCACATCATGAAAAAACACATTTGTAGGTGAAAGACGCTAGAATAAAAGTCACTACATTTAAAATTATATATATATATATATATATATATATATATATATAGATATATATATATATATATATATATATATATATATGTATGAACACATGAAATTTTCGGTCCACTAAAATAAATGGCTTTACATAATCTCTATAAGTAAGAAATTGGAGTGTCCAGTGTGAAAACGCAACATGAAATAATAAATGAATGTAGCATCCAAAGTAGCTTAGCATTAAAATGTTCAATACAAAAAAAATGCCTGGAATTACAAGTTCTTGCAGTGTCTTAAAAAAAAAAAAATCCAAAATATGGATTGTAGAGTAACAAGAGGAAAGCATAATCAATCAGACTGCGGAGTCTGTATCATCTGATCCGAAACCACTGAACTCCACGTCTTCATCATCTGAACCTTCATCATTGATAATGCATGCAATTGTCTGAATCATTAATGCACAGAGCAACTACATCAAGGCAGTTTTTTTCTATTCATATGAGCCGCGATATTTACCCTCAGACTATATTACCAGAAATGAATGGTCAACATTTTAATTTCTGCTAAAAGTTGGGGGGGGGGGGGGCATTGTTCAAACTGGGGCGTTGACTCTGCAGAATCCGGTAAAAAAAAAAAAAAACATAATGGGTTGGTAACATATATTAAATAGCTTGATTATATAAAAAATACAAAACCTGGTGAATATTGTTGATCAGCTCCACCCAAACCTTTTTGGCATTGGTCCCTTGATGAAACAGATCATCGCTGCAGGTCTGTAAAATTAGCAAGTGAAATAAAAATATAAGCAACAGATTTGGCAAAAAAATATATATATCATAACAGAATATAACATACAGAGCAGGGAGTGTCAAAGTCAAGCAGATATTTAGTTTAGATACAGAGATTGTACATTTTGGATGGAATACACTGCAATCTGATTTGAGAATTTTAACATCACAGCATCTTATTCTTTACATTTTCTTTGCATCTTATATCTTAGGCTTGCATTCAGAGTGCTGAAAAGTCAAATGTGGAATATTGAAGAACCTTTTATTATGTACAAAATAGTCAGCTACTTTGTAGAATGTTATGCAGAGACATGCACCCACATGGTTTTAACAGAGTGTTCTATAAATATCAGTACTGTTTTAAACTGCACTAGCCTAACAAAAATGAACTAAGAAGTAATAATAACTACCTTCTGTGCCGCAGCAATAGATGGTCTCTCAATGGGAGTTCTTTTTGCCATCTCAAGCAGCAGCCTCTTTAACTTTCTTGGCAATGCTAACTTTTGATTTGGTGAAAAGTTAAACTTGGCTGCTGCCCAGAGAATAGCTGCCACACCATATACACAAACCTGGAAAAAGACAGAGTCATTTTTGTGCTTTAGAAAAGTAATTTTTTAGCCGTTAACAAAACTGACTGAGAATTATTTTATGAAGAAAAAAAAACAAACCTTTTCAGTAACAATGCCGTGTTCTTGAAATTCTGGTGCCAAGTAAAATGAATCACAGGTGCCTATGAATAATGATGAAAAAATTATAAATCAGAATGTATCAGGCTCTACCAGTTGGAAAGGGTCACTTGATAACCTCTGGAGTTTTACTTCATGACCTGTTTTTACTAATGAAATAATGAAATAGAAATATATACTGAGCATCAAAATAAACTTATCACTTATATTTGTGCATCAAAAGAAACCTATCACTTATACTTGGATAAGATTCACTAGATGCGATTGATGACAAACTGTTTTAGAGCAGGTGCAGTGTCTTTTTATTGTGCTGATTAACAAATGACATCACGAAGATACTGCAAAATGATCTGTCGCTCTTGGGCAGGTGTTGTGACTCTTGGTCTCCCAGTTCGTGGCCTGTCATTGACAGTGTGTCTGGTTATACCGTCTCGCCAGGTTTGAAATCGCTGGCTGTGAGCACCCAAGATGGCGAGCCACAGTACACTGCCCTAGTCCAGCCTCCAACATGCCGACTGCACGAAGGCACTGCTCTCTTGACAGACGTGGCATATTGCTTTTTTCTGTGATTTTCTTTATTGCTGTTATTCAAGCTTGCAATTCAACAGCTGAAATCACTCCATATCCAGTGTCCAATCAACGTCTCACTAATTAGGTGATTAAGTGCATATGCTTCAGTCATAGTCACTCAAGCGTGTCATGGTCATGGATGAATGATCGAGTGATTAAAAGGAAACCAAAAACATTTTGTCAATGTCCATCATTTATATACCTTATCTTTTTACGAAAATAAATGTGATGCTCGGTGTATATATATTTTTTTATCATTTAGACATTACCAATCAATACATCAATGTGACTTTACTGTTACTTATTGTTTGATATGCTTCATATTGCAGCCTCACTATTATGCACAGTTTTATTAGTGTTTCTGAAGCAAAGAAAACAAGATAAAGAAAAACACAAATTGTTAAGAAAGAGAAATCTAAGAAGTTGAAGTACAGTACTTATCTTCTGAAGAGGAAACAAAGTTGACCAAATACCTTCAAGTTCTCACTTTACCTGTGTTTTTTGGTGTTAAAAACAGGAGTTCGCCATCACAACCAACATAAACTGAGTCCAGGCATAAATAGGCTGTTTAAATATAAGAAAATATTAAATTATAAATACACACAATAAGTCGTATTATATTTCTCTATTTTATCATTCAATGTTATAGGAGACCCTTCTACAAAATGTGTGAAATTGTAATTTATTATTATTATTATTATTATTATTATTATTATTATTATTATTATTATTATTATCATCATCATCATCTTTTTTTCATGATACATTCGTTAACATTTTTAGCAGAATTGAATTTGTGTAATCTATGACAAAGATGCACTGTACCTGGAAAATCTATGTAGGTCTGGAGAGTGTAAAGGCATATGTGACACAGAGCCCATAGTTCATTAACTGACAATGGTCTACCACAACGAGAGAGAAGGTCCTTTAGCGATATCCACTGAAAGCAAAACATACATAATTGTATCTTTCAGATATTACTTGTAGTTCTAAAACAGTACCATAGCCAGTTAGGTCACATGTTAGTTTAAGGATTCATCTATAATACATTGGTTTATCACAGTAATATGTCAATGACACATTACTTTTGTAAAGCCTTGATGTTGTGGTTTTATAACAAGAGTTTAGCTGTAATACATTACATTTCCAGCAGGTGGCAACAATGCACAGTACCGAAATTAATAGAAACACCTTTAAACTGAGTGACGTGCTTAGATGGTTCTCAAATGGCCAAATATGTAAATAAAAAATATTTACACCACATCCCAAAACTATCTCACACTATTATTAGGATTTCATGACTTCATGAAAACTGCATACAAGTCGCAATATTTAAAAATGGAATGAAGGGGAGGGTAAATCTATTATGCAGTTATCCTGCAGCACAGTATTTCTGAAGCACAAAATCTTGAAAGAGTTATGCTACCGTCATGTATACGGTCATCTTTACTGCAGGTCTATTGGTACAGTACATGGTCTGCAAAAATTAACTAAAGGATCTTTGGTGACTAGATCATTTTACTTTTCACTGTATAGTTAAAGTTTACAATTCTGGACAACATTCAAGAGTAGTGCAAGTCAATTGAAGATTAGCAGGACAGCTGTTTGACAAACAAAGCACCACTACTTTACAGCAGTGCATGAAGTGGTTCTGGGGATTTCAGGGTTGCATCTTTCAAACTCATCAATAATAATTAGTTATGTTAATTGTGCCTAACTTTATATGATGAGGCATGCACAACTGCACAGCTCTTCTATGACAGAAATAATGTTAAAAAACAAAAGTATTACGGTCTACAAATTAACTTACTTCATCCTGAGTTTCTTCATTAAGACAAAGCATACTTTTCTTCATGTGGTTGTCTTCAGTTTGGTATATGTTGTTATTTATCCAACTTTCATTTGAAGACTTGATTTGGGTTTGTTTATGATTCAAGTTACTGTTTCCAAATACAGGTTTGGTGTCTGGGCTAGATGCAGCATTTTTGTTTGGTTCAATGGGGCTTTGGACGCAGTGAACAGGTGATGTAAAGTTTTCCACCTCAACGGGAGAAGAGGTGGTTTTGTTATTCACTGGCAAATATCCTGAGGATTCAGTTGTTTCAAAGTGCATCTCTTCTTGGGGAAGCAAAGGCTCAGAGGGGTTTGTATAACTTCTGCTGCTGTCATCTGTTAATATTTCAAGACTAGGAACATGAACAGTTTTTTCTTCTGGCAATATTTCAGAAAGGTCTGTTACAGACACAGTTCTGCTGGCTTTAAATGGAAGAAAAGGAAGAGTACTCTGATAGGAATTAGAATGATTCAGTATAGTCGCTATCCTCCCAGATTCTGTCTGCTTGATAGGATTTAAACTAGTGGTATCTTGCACAGAGATTACACCTTTGTTAAAGTCTGAAAGTGATGAAGCGGTTTGTTCTGTAGGTGTACTTGATTCAACTCGAGGACAGTCTTTTTTCTTTGATAGTTTTGCTAATTTTAGGTTCATGGCTGGAGACATTTTCTTTGGCTCTATGGATGTGGTATCAAGCTCTGATTGAAGATTCAAAGTATCTCGATCCTCATTACATAGAGACTGTTTCTCATTTTCTTTTCTCTCTTCAACTGAGTTCTGCACTGTGGAGTCTTTTTTCACAGACCCCATTAAATCTTGCATACATTTTCCCTCTCTTTCAACCACATTTGCAATCTGATTCTTCAATAAATTAGGGTCAAATACCAGATCCTCAGTGCTAGAAGATCCATCTGCTGGATTACGTTCATAATCTTGCAGTTCACGTCCCACACCTGCCTGCCGCTCTTTTACCTTCCATGGACTTTCACAACCATCTGTTAACAGAAAGTAAAATATATTAAATTTGACTTGAATTTCACTAAAACATTCTTGTCAGTTAAAAATCCAGCAAATATACTTTTGTTTTACATTGATGTTCAAACGTACTATTATACATGTAGGTTCTCTGCATCATAATATTGTAAACTCGAATTCTACTTCTATTCTATTTTTCATACAAAACATCCAATGTGGGAGCTTTTGTAAAACATTAAAGAATATGTAACATCCAATAGTGTATAGTAAAATCTGTTGCATGGGACCAGAAAAGCATGCTGGCTAATCAAGGTAGTTACAGTAAAATCTAACACTGTAAGCCTACCTAAAACGCTCTGAAAAACCTGTACACTATTACAGTACATACAGTTAGAATCTTTGTTTGTATACCAAGCGTTTGTGCAGCATTTAGAATTTTTATTTTAATACCCACATTTATCCCACCATAGCTAAAGCGGTGCACAGAATTTAGATTTAAATCAGTCCTCTGGTTTGTTGTTGCCTTAAACTGCATGGGTTTTGGAATATGCTACTAAATCAAATGAAACAGTTGCACAAGTTTTTTTAATTTTTATTATCTACCTTACCTTGAAAAGTAGCAACTGATTCAATTGATAACACTCTTCGTCCTATGGCAGAGAGTTTACGACAAATAGCTGCTGAGGCACATTTTGTATTTCCTTCACCAAGCCTAATAACAGTCTGCAGCAAAACATAATAATATTTCAACTTCAGTTTGGAACATATATGGCATATATAATACAAGCAATGCAATGAAGTTAAAAAATAAATGGAAAGAAAAAAGATCAAAATTATCAGACAAATTAAAAGAAATTCACAGGGTGGGAACCAGGGCTGCGAGAGGACGGGAGTGTTTTGCAACTTAGGATTGGAGGCTCGGCCTCTAGAACAGGGGAGAGAGAGAGAAAAGGACGGGCCGAGACAGCCAACCGAGACAGCCTTCCCTATGGAGTCGAGACTGGCCCTATTGGCCTCCGGGCCTCTGAAAACACAGTCCTCTGACTTCTCGGAGAGTCGTTATAGGCGTTGCCTCGCGACTGGGTCCCAGTTAGCAACCAGGTTCGACTCTCAGAGGACTGAACGGCTCATACGAAGCCTTGACGTAAGGAAGAAAAGAGAATCTGAAAGAACACAAATAACAGTTAGTTATGGGACTCGAGCACTAACAGTATGATGGCCACGTCCCAGGAGGATAAAAGAGGAAGTAAGACAGAGCCTTCTTTCTTGAGGCAAGATATAGCACATGAGCTGTGAAAGAATAGTGTGGCCGGTGGTCCCTTCTGACTGCACGAAGAACCTGAGGAGTTATGGGAACTCTAGGTCAGGGAAGTGAGTATCACTATCCCCCCAGAGGGGACCGACACAGAGGCATGCAGTATATGAAAAAAAGAGAGGAGGAGGAGGACAAAAGCTAACGCAAGAGAAAGAGCTGAGCTGTGACTGGGTTTAAATAGGGAGTCAATGATGATAGATAGGATAGAAATTAGGAAATAGCGAAGCCCTGGTTCACGCCCCCTGAATTTCACTGAAGTTAAGATATAACAAAGTTCTTATGCTTAACAATATCCAGACATGGCAAACATATATGATTATTACTTCTGTCAAGGGATGTTCTTACCTCAATATCTGGTCTATCCTCAGGTTTCTCTAGCTGCATCTGTTCCAAAATCATCTTCAGCTCTTGACTCAGCTCAGGCTCCAGTTCAGGCTCTATGACATATTCAATAGCTGCTGTTAAGGTTGAACCCAGAGAATAGATGTGTGCCTGTACAAGAAAAGCATTTCTCCATTGAAAAAGGTGTTGGGGGTAAAATCAATTGCTCATTAGCACATGTTCACATTTACTATTTATCAGCTCCTCTTTCTCCTCCTCCAAGAACCAAAACAATATCAGCAGCCATATTTGACTGTCACCAACATCTGTGAAATGTTAATACCAATCATTTTCATACAGATTATTGTGATTACTGTACTTTCACTAGCATGTCCCCTGTAAAAAGAAAGCCAAAATTGTTTGTCAATGACCATTTATACTTGACACTTTTGTTATTTTCATAAATATTAGTCATCTTGAAATATGAAAAAATATTTTAAGAATACAACTATAATTATTATTACGGTATGCAATAGTGCCAACTGATCCATTCATTTTTTTTTTTTTTTTTATTATTATTATTTATTTTTTTTTAATGTTCAATTAAAAGACCCTCACTGCAACAACAGCTCCGGAGAACTGAAGTTCAGTTGGTGTCCTCCAATCCCACGACCAAGCCAGGAGCTCCAGAGTAGATGTTGGGAAACTACGACCTCTGGAGGACAAAGTCCAGGCTGTAAGTGTCCACTTGAGCTCACCTGGCACCTGGCCAATCTGCAAACCATCAAGCCCGACTGTATGTCTGCACATCATGTGGCCATGCCTTTACCAGGTGAGCCACTCAAGTACCCCGTTCAAACTACCCATCAACTGTTTTCTTTTTATATAAACGGATCAATATTATTCTTTTTTTTAATTATTTTATCACATATTATAAGATTCAGTAAATATTAATGATGTACATGTACATACATATAGATTAACATATATACTGTTCTATAGTGTCAAAATGGCATAACAAGCAACCCAGGTAGTAAAATACTATTTAGGATCAAAGTTTTCCCAAACGATACTACAGATTACTCATCACCGCTGTATAAGCAAACTGCTTTAATATTGAATACAGCCGTGACCACTTGGTTTTGCAACACATTCTATTTTTTTTCTCTATCAACAAACGCTCTCATTTTGAAGATTTCACTATACATTGACAAGACATACACACAGTCACACAAGACCGTTACTGACTGAAAATCTTCTTTTAATTTGCCACACGTAGCAAAATCCTAATCGTATGCTATAAACACACCAGTGCTGCCTTCATGTCTGTCAATCTTTAAACAGATCTGAGCATTCTTCATTTTTAATTATTATGCTTCTTTTTCAACATTACCTACACAACAAACCACTTTATTTTGCCAATAATTAAGAAATCAACCACAGAGAAATAATTTAATAAGAAAGTGTGTAGAAGCAATATCATACACAAATCACATCTCACTACCATACGGTAAATGGAGCTGATTATATACAGTTTCATGATGTTATTCATGTGATCTGCATGACTAATTCCCATTAAAAGGGATATTCTGAACGCAACATTTGCAGTTTAATGTGGCAGGTCATATACAAGTGTATCAGTTTCCATTGCTCAGTGTCTATGGAAAATGTTTTACATTAAAAAGTACAGTTTCGAAGGAAATAATATGTTGATCTTGCAGACTACGGAAAATAATATATGTTTGGAGTATCTTAATCAATATGCACTTCATTCTTAATATGTTCTTCTCTTTAAACCATTTTACAAATTCACAATTGCTGTTAAGAGACTCTGGTAATTATATTTTGAAGCTACTATTGGATAGTGTTTTTTTGTACGTATGTAGACTGAGAGTTCTAAGAAGAATCCTGAAACAGAAACAGCTTTGGAGAACACAACACAAAGTGAGAACACAGCACAGGCAGTCATTATTTAGCTGGTAAATTGCCAGCTTTAAAGCCTGTTAAATGGCACATGAGGTAAGACAGCAAGCAGCAGAATGACTGAAATATCAACAACCAGTAGTGACTTTCCAGAAAAACTCAAGCTGTGGAGTTTATCCTAATGCGTGGGTGTGACAGAGATCGAATGATTCTTGGTGTTAGATCTCCCTCCCGACCTGCGAGGGTGCTGTGTAAAGGGAACAGAGTACCCTGGCACGACAGTTCATTCCCAGGGTTAGGCGGAAGTCGGACATCTAGAAAGGGGGCGGAGCTATGGTACACGAAACCAATGACCCGGATGGGAAACGGCGTGGCATCCGCGGATTGGAAGAGCGGATGCGCTCACTGATCAAGGGGTCATGGGTGACGGTATAAAAAGGGGACGTAGTGATGTGATCTGTTCCTTTGTAAATGATTTGAACAAACCAAAAAGAAGACTGTTGAAAACATGAGTTTATTGTTTGTTTGTACTGTCGTGTACAAAAACTGTTTGTTTATTGTGATTCGATGGCTAACATAATCCGGAGCTGTCGCCAAAAGCCAGCACCAAACCGGACAACATCACTGCACTTGTATCATGGAGAACTGTATTGCACCACGAGCATTAATTCACTCACTAACGGACTTATGTATGTGTTTTGTGTTTCGTGTGGGTGTAAAAAGAATGGGACTATTATTTCGGGACAAACTCGGGGATTATAAATAAAGTAATACATGCCGCTGTATTACTTATCATTTATTGTTTACTGTTTGTTTTGCTGTCAGGCACTGGAATTACAAACCATTAAACAACATTGCACCTGGATTATAATTGTCTGTCTGTCTGTCTGTTTATTGATCACCTGCACCTGCACAACGTTAACCACTTTGCCACAGTGGGGTACAGTGGCCTCCAACTACTTTTAAAATCCAATTACTGAAGTGGAGAAAGGTTGGATTAACAGTTATGTCAGGAAAACATTTAAAAAGAACTAAAAGAAAAGCAGGTTAATAATTAACACTTGTGTTTGCTCCTATTTAAAACACACACACACACACACACACACACACACATATATATATATATATATATATATATATATATATATATATATGGTCAGAGAAGCTGCTCATTCCACAACAATAACAAATTGCATTTCCATTAAAACGTATTGCCTGTATTTCTGCAGTTTCATGTGCCATTAGAATTAGATTTTTTTTTTTTGTTTGGTCCAGTAAAATTCTATTTGGATTATCTGAACTACAATACCTCAAAGGTTACATTGCAAAAGTTTTTATAAAACCCATTTATCAACCCATTAAGCAGTCAATAACGCAATAGCATGCAAAACTCCCCGGTAGGGAGGAGACCTCAGATTTATTAGGCTTCATTTGACAAATGTAAAACAATTTTTCTCATGAGTTATGTGTTTTACCGAATATACCATAATAACAAAAAGTAATCAACACAGACAAAAACAAGTTCTCATGCTGCAGTGTAACATAAGAGTTTAATTATGTCCACATTTCAGACTGCCCACACTTGTAGAAAATCCTGGGCCAAAAGGATATTGCCAATGGAATCATAAAGAAAGTTGGATACTTATAGAAAAGTACATTTAAAATATTACATTTAACTTTATAACTTATCTTTCTGTTTAAAAAGGGTCATCTATTTATCTTACTGACAACAGCTTTCTTAGTCCATGCTGTTTACTATACCAGGAGGTCTCAACAGGCGTTTGGTTTATAAATTGTACAGTACTTGCAGCTCAGCTCAGGTGTTTATCTTTTTCTGGCCCTTTGAATTCCACACATGACTTACCGGAATTAAATAAGTAGCCCTGGGACTTCCTTTATGAAATAGAATAGATACTCAAGAAGTTTCCTCAACCACTTATTCCAAAAATAAGTACTACTTTAACTTCCAAATAAGGTTAACATGATTCATGTTATAATTCACATATTCAGGAGGATTAGGCAACCTGGGTATTTCACATCCTTTTGTAATGCAGCTTAAGACACCTTAAGACAAATGAACTGTTTTGAATGCTTCTAAAATATTTACATTTAGTAGCTGCAGTGGTCAATTATAAAAGCAGGTATTCATCAGATGGACAATAGAATACCTAGAAATGTATGCTTACAAATTTGTTAAATCGATCGATAACAGCAAGTTTTTTTTTTTTTTTTATTTGTATTTTTGTATTTATTAAGTTGCTACAAGACATTTGTTTTGTAAATCTATGCATTCATTAGCACAAATATGGCAAATTCATATTATTAAGCACTTGAAAAAGAAGTTGTTAAAAGCCATGTAAAATTGTATTGGTCGGTAATGGCACTGATTCTGTCTACGCTACAGACTCTGTGCCTTAGAATTCCAGAGAAAATACAGAGGTAGCAGCACAGCATTCTGCACCACTGGAAACAGAATTTGCATAGCAGCATGCTGCACAAAATTTTAATTGTCCTATTAGCATGCTTTCCATCCCTCCCCTGTCACCATGGAGCCCAGGGACCCCTAACCTTAGACACGATTTTACAGACACTTATGTCTGCGTCTCAAAGATTTTCATCCATCAGTCCCTTGTATTCATCTATTCATTCATACTAACACCAAGCCTGTCATGTTTGTTCTTATGTTAATTGTGCCTAACTTTATATGATGAGGCATGCACAACTGCACAGCTCTTCTATGACAGAAATAATGTTAAAAAACAAAAGTATTACGGTCTACAAATTAACTTACTTCATCCTGAGTTTCTTCATTAAGACAAAGCATACTTTTCTTCATGTGGTTGTCTTCAGTTTGGTATATGTTGTTATTTATCCAACTTTCATTTGAAGACTTGATTTGGGTTTGTTTATGATTCAAGTTACTGTTTCCAAATACAGGTTTGGTGTCTGGGCTAGATACAGCATTTTTGTTTGGTTCAATGGGGCTTTGGACGCAGTGAACAGGTGATGTAAAGTTTTCCACCTCAACGGGAGAAGAGGTGGTTTTGTTATTCACTGGCAAATATCCTGAGGATTCAGTTGTTTCAAAGTGCATCTCTTCTTGGGGAAGCAAAGGCTCAGAGGGGTTTGTATAACTTCTGCTGCTGTCATCTGTTAATATTTCAAGACTAGGAACATGAACAGTTTTTTCTTCTGGCAATATTTCAGAAAGGTCTGTTACAGACACAGTTCTGCTGGCTTTAAATGGAAGAAAAGGAAGAGTACTCTGATAGGAATTAGAATGATTCAGTATAGTCGCTATCCTCCCAGATTCTGTCTGCTTGATAGGATTTAAACTAGTGGTATCTTGCACAGAGATTACACCTTTGTTAAAGTCTGAAAGTGATGAAGCGGTTTGTTCTGTAGGTGTACTTGATTCAACTCGAGGACAGTCTTTTTTCTTTGATAGTTTTGCTAATTTTAGGTTCATGGCTGGAGACATTTTCTTTGGCTCTATGGATGTGGTATCAAGCTCTGATTGAAGATTCAAAGTATCTCGATCCTCATTACATAGAGACTGTTTCTCATTTTCTTTTCTCTCTTCAACTGAGTTCTGCACTGTGGAGTCTTTTTTCACAGACCCCATTAAATCTTGCATACATTTTCCCTCTCTTTCAACCACATTTGCAATCTGATTCTTCAATAAATTAGGGTCAAATACCAGATCCTCAGTGCTAGAAGATCCATCTGCTGGATTACGTTCATAATCTTGCAGTTCACGTCCCACACCTGCCTGCCGCTCTTTTACCTTCCATGGACTTTCACAACCATCTGTTAACAGAAAGTAAAATATATTAAATTTGACTTGAATTTCACTAAAACATTCTTGTCAGTTAAAAATCCAGCAAATATACTTTTGTTTTACATTGATGTTCAAACGTACTATTATACATGTAGGTTCTCTGCATCATAATATTGTAAACTCGAATTCTACTTCTATTCTATTTTTCATACAAAACATCCAATGTGGGAGCTTTTGTAAAACATTAAAGAATATGTAACATCCAATAGTGTATAGTAAAATCTGTTGCATGGGACCAGAAAAGCATGCTGGCTAATCAAGGTAGTTACAGTAAAATCTAACACTGTAAGCCTACCTAAAACGCTCTGAAAAACCTGTACACTATTACAGTACATACAGTTAGAATCTTTGTTTGTATACCAAGCGTTTGTGCAGCATTTAGAATTTTTATTTTAATACCCACATTTATCCCACCATAGCTAAAGCGGTGCACAGAATTTAGATTTAAATCAGTCCTCTGGTTTGTTGTTGCCTTAAACTGCATGGGTTTTGGAATATGCTACTAAATCAAATGAAACAGTTGCACAAGTTTTTTTAATTTTTATTATCTACCTTACCTTGAAAAGTAGCAACTGATTCAATTGATAACACTCTTCGTCCTATGGCAGAGAGTTTACGACAAATAGCTGCTGAGGCACATTTTGTATTTCCTTCACCAAGCCTAATAACAGTCTGCAGCAAAACATAATAATATTTCAACTTCAGTTTGGAACATATATGGCATATATAATACAAGCAATGCAATGAAGTTAAAAAATAAATGGAAAGAAAAAAGATCAAAATTATCAGACAAATTAAAAGAAATTCACAGGGTGGGAACCAGGGCTGCGAGAGGACGGGAGTGTTTTGCAACTTAGGATTGGAGGCTCGGCCTCTAGAACAGGGGAGAGAGAGAGAAAAGGACGGGCCGAGACAGCCAACCGAGACAGCCTTCCCTATGGAGTCGAGACTGGCCCTATTGGCCTCCGGGCCTCTGAAAACACAGTCCTCTGACTTCTCGGAGAGTCGTTATAGGCGTTGCCTCGCGACTGGGTCCCAGTTAGCAACCAGGTTCGACTCTCAGAGGACTGAACGGCTCATACGAAGCCTTGACGTAAGGAAGAAAAGAGAATCTGAAAGAACACAAATAACAGTTAGTTATGGGACTCGAGCACTAACAGTATGATGGCCACGTCCCAGGAGGATAAAAGAGGAAGTAAGACAGAGCCTTCTTTCTTGAGGCAAGATATAGCACATGAGCTGTGAAAGAATAGTGTGGCCGGTGGTCCCTTCTGACTGCACGAAGAACCTGAGGAGTTATGGGAACTCTAGGTCAGGGAAGTGAGTATCACTATCCCCCCAGAGGGGACCGACACAGAGGCATGCAGTATATGAAAAAAAGAGAGGAGGAGGAGGACAAAAGCTAACGCAAGAGAAAGAGCTGAGCTGTGACTGGGTTTAAATAGGGAGTCAATGATGATAGATAGGATAGAAATTAGGAAATAGCGAAGCCCTGGTTCACGCCCCCTGAATTTCACTGAAGTTAAGATATAACAAAGTTCTTATGCTTAACAATATCCAGACATGGCAAACATATATGATTATTACTTCTGTCAAGGGATGTTCTTACCTCAATATCTGGTCTATCCTCAGGTTTCTCTAGCTGCATCTGTTCCAAAATCATCTTCAGCTCTTGACTCAGCTCAGGCTCCAGTTCAGGCTCTATGACATATTCAATAGCTGCTGTTAAGGTTGAACCCAGAGAATAGATGTGTGCCTGTACAAGAAAAGCATTTCTCCATTGAAAAAGGTGTTGGGGGTAAAATCAATTGCTCATTAGCACATGTTCACATTTACTATTTATCAGCTCCTCTTTCTCCTCCTCCAAGAACCAAAACAATATCAGCAGCCATATTTGACTGTCACCAACATCTGTGAAATGTTAATACCAATCATTTTCATACAGATTATTGTGATTACTGTACTTTCACTAGCATGTCCCCTGTAAAAAGAAAGCCAAAATTGTTTGTCAATGACCATTTATACTTGACACTTTTGTTATTTTCATAAATATTAGTCATCTTGAAATATGAAAAAATATTTTAAGAATACAACTATAATTATTATTACGGTATGCAATAGTGCCAACTGATCCATTCATTTTTTTTTTTTTTTTTATTATTATTATTTATTTTTTTTTAATGTTCAATTAAAAGACCCTCACTGCAACAACAGCTCCGGAGAACTGAAGTTCAGTTGGTGTCCTCCAATCCCACGACCAAGCCAGGAGCTCCAGAGTAGATGTTGGGAAACTACGACCTCTGGAGGACAAAGTCCAGGCTGTAAGTGTCCACTTGAGCTCACCTGGCACCTGGCCAATCTGCAAACCATCAAGCCCGACTGTATGTCTGCACATCATGTGGCCATGCCTTTACCAGGTGAGCCACTCAAGTACCCCGTTCAAACTACCCATCAACTGTTTTCTTTTTATATAAACGGATCAATATTATTCTTTTTTTTAATTATTTTATCACATATTATAAGATTCAGTAAATATTAATGATGTACATGTACATACATATAGATTAACATATATACTGTTCTATAGTGTCAAAATGGCATAACAAGCAACCCAGGTAGTAAAATACTATTTAGGATCAAAGTTTTCCCAAACGATACTACAGATTACTCATCACCGCTGTATAAGCAAACTGCTTTAATATTGAATACAGCCGTGACCACTTGGTTTTGCAACACATTCTATTTTTTTTCTCTATCAACAAACGCTCTCATTTTGAAGATTTCACTATACATTGACAAGACATACACACAGTCACACAAGACCGTTACTGACTGAAAATCTTCTTTTAATTTGCCACACGTAGCAAAATCCTAATCGTATGCTATAAACACACCAGTGCTGCCTTCATGTCTGTCAATCTTTAAACAGATCTGAGCATTCTTCATTTTTAATTATTATGCTTCTTTTTCAACATTACCTACACAACAAACCACTTTATTTTGCCAATAATTAAGAAATCAACCACAGAGAAATAATTTAATAAGAAAGTGTGTAGAAGCAATATCATACACAAATCACATCTCACTACCATACGGTAAATGGAGCTGATTATATACAGTTTCATGATGTTATTCATGTGATCTGCATGACTAATTCCCATTAAAAGGGATATTCTGAACGCAACATTTGCAGTTTAATGTGGCAGGTCATATACAAGTGTATCAGTTTCCATTGCTCAGTGTCTATGGAAAATGTTTTACATTAAAAAGTACAGTTTCGAAGGAAATAATATGTTGATCTTGCAGACTACGGAAAATAATATATGTTTGGAGTATCTTAATCAATATGCACTTCATTCTTAATATGTTCTTCTCTTTAAACCATTTTACAAATTCACAATTGCTGTTAAGAGACTCTGGTAATTATATTTTGAAGCTACTATTGGATAGTGTTTTTTTGTACGTATGTAGACTGAGAGTTCTAAGAAGAATCCTGAAACAGAAACAGCTTTGGAGAACACAACACAAAGTGAGAACACAGCACAGGCAGTCATTATTTAGCTGGTAAATTGCCAGCTTTAAAGCCTGTTAAATGGCACATGAGGTAAGACAGCAAGCAGCAGAATGACTGAAATATCAACAACCAGTAGTGACTTTCCAGAAAAACTCAAGCTGTGGAGTTTATCCTAATGCGTGGGT
This sequence comes from Acipenser ruthenus, assembly GCF_902713425.1. Lineage (NCBI taxonomy): Eukaryota > Metazoa > Chordata > Actinopteri > Acipenseriformes > Acipenseridae > Acipenser > Acipenser ruthenus. The sequence goes on from NC_081195.1 coordinate 4,240,302, forward strand.
GTGACAGAGATCGAATGATTCTTGGTGTTAGATCTCCCTCCCGACCTGCGAGGGTGCTGTGTAAAGGGAACAGAGTACCCTGGCACGACAGTTCATTCCCAGGGTTAGGCGGAAGTCGGACATCTAGAAAGGGGGCGGAGCTATGGTACACGAAACCAATGACCCGGATGGGAAACGGCGTGGCATCCGCGGATTGGAAGAGCGGATGCGCTCACTGATCAAGGGGTCATGGGTGACGGTATAAAAAGGGGACGTAGTGATGTGATCTGTTCCTTTGTAAATGATTTGAACAAACCAAAAAGAAGACTGTTGAAAACATGAGTTTATTGTTTGTTTGTACTGTCGTGTACAAAAACTGTTTGTTTATTGTGATTCGATGGCTAACATAATCCGGAGCTGTCGCCAAAAGCCAGCACCAAACCGGACAACATCACTGCACTTGTATCATGGAGAACTGTATTGCACCACGAGCATTAATTCACTCACTAACGGACTTATGTATGTGTTTTGTGTTTCGTGTGGGTGTAAAAAGAATGGGACTATTATTTCGGGACAAACTCGGGGATTATAAATAAAGTAATACATGCCGCTGTATTACTTATCATTTATTGTTTACTGTTTGTTTTGCTGTCAGGCACTGGAATTACAAACCATTAAACAACATTGCACCTGGATTATAATTGTCTGTCTGTCTGTCTGTTTATTGATCACCTGCACCTGCACAACGTTAACCACTTTGCCACAGTGGGGTACAGTGGCCTCCAACTACTTTTAAAATCCAATTACTGAAGTGGAGAAAGGTTGGATTAACAGTTATGTCAGGAAAACATTTAAAAAGAACTAAAAGAAAAGCAGGTTAATAATTAACACTTGTGTTTGCTCCTATTTAAAACACACACACACACACACACACACACACATATATATATATATATATATATATATATATATATATATATATGGTCAGAGAAGCTGCTCATTCCACAACAATAACAAATTGCATTTCCATTAAAACGTATTGCCTGTATTTCTGCAGTTTCATGTGCCATTAGAATTAGATTTTTTTTTTTTGTTTGGTCCAGTAAAATTCTATTTGGATTATCTGAACTACAATACCTCAAAGGTTACATTGCAAAAGTTTTTATAAAACCCATTTATCAACCCATTAAGCAGTCAATAACGCAATAGCATGCAAAACTCCCCGGTAGGGAGGAGACCTCAGATTTATTAGGCTTCATTTGACAAATGTAAAACAATTTTTCTCATGAGTTATGTGTTTTACCGAATATACCATAATAACAAAAAGTAATCAACACAGACAAAAACAAGTTCTCATGCTGCAGTGTAACATAAGAGTTTAATTATGTCCACATTTCAGACTGCCCACACTTGTAGAAAATCCTGGGCCAAAAGGATATTGCCAATGGAATCATAAAGAAAGTTGGATACTTATAGAAAAGTACATTTAAAATATTACATTTAACTTTATAACTTATCTTTCTGTTTAAAAAGGGTCATCTATTTATCTTACTGACAACAGCTTTCTTAGTCCATGCTGTTTACTATACCAGGAGGTCTCAACAGGCGTTTGGTTTATAAATTGTACAGTACTTGCAGCTCAGCTCAGGTGTTTATCTTTTTCTGGCCCTTTGAATTCCACACATGACTTACCGGAATTAAATAAGTAGCCCTGGGACTTCCTTTATGAAATAGAATAGATACTCAAGAAGTTTCCTCAACCACTTATTCCAAAAATAAGTACTACTTTAACTTCCAAATAAGGTTAACATGATTCATGTTATAATTCACATATTCAGGAGGATTAGGCAACCTGGGTATTTCACATCCTTTTGTAATGCAGCTTAAGACACCTTAAGACAAATGAACTGTTTTGAATGCTTCTAAAATATTTACATTTAGTAGCTGCAGTGGTCAATTATAAAAGCAGGTATTCATCAGATGGACAATAGAATACCTAGAAATGTATGCTTACAAATTTGTTAAATCGATCGATAACAGCAAGTTTTTTTTTTTTTTTTATTTGTATTTTTGTATTTATTAAGTTGCTACAAGACATTTGTTTTGTAAATCTATGCATTCATTAGCACAAATATGGCAAATTCATATTATTAAGCACTTGAAAAAGAAGTTGTTAAAAGCCATGTAAAATTGTATTGGTCGGTAATGGCACTGATTCTGTCTACGCTACAGACTCTGTGCCTTAGAATTCCAGAGAAAATACAGAGGTAGCAGCACAGCATTCTGCACCACTGGAAACAGAATTTGCATAGCAGCATGCTGCACAAAATTTTAATTGTCCTATTAGCATGCTTTCCATCCCTCCCCTGTCACCATGGAGCCCAGGGACCCCTAACCTTAGACACGATTTTACAGACACTTATGTCTGCGTCTCAAAGATTTTCATCCATCAGTCCCTTGTATTCATCTATTCATTCATACTAACACCAAGCCTGTCATGTTTGTTCTTAAAAAAAAAAAAAAAAAAGCAGCAGAAGCAAGGATGTTCACACTATCCCCAATGTTAAATAAATGATACAATTGGTAGCACACAACAATACATTTAATTAATTAAAAAGCTTCAGTTTTGAATGGTACTTGTATTATAAGCAAAAAAAGAAAGCTGATACACTGGTTTATTCCAAACCTAGTAAAAATGTAATAAAAACAAATGTGTTAAAATCCTACAATTGAAAACACCGTGTAACAATTTTTTTTGATTCCTGGGTAGTAAGTGTTATTTCCTAATTGCTTATGCCTCAAAAGTATAGAAAATGGCTATTATTCCCCACAAACTTTGCTTTTGTGACCAGGACAGTGATATTTTGAAATTTACCTATTTCCAATGAGAAAACAGGCAAATTTGTGTCTTTTCGTTCACATAAAGTCAGAAAAAAACAACATATGAATCCAAATTAACATGTATTTATACTAAAGTAATACAAAAATGACTACAAAAGATTTAGAAGTGAGTAGATTTTCGAGATTTACGATTATACTGTAAATCACTTTCACGAATCAGCCCCCAAATGTAGTCTCCCATCATGTTCTCGTTATACTGTCCTTGGTAGCGGCGTTCAAAGTCCAGTATATCCTGGCGGAAGCGCTTGCCTTGCTCCTCCGAGTACGCTCCCATGTTCTCCTTGAATTTATCAAGATGAGCATCAAGGATATGGACTTTGAGGGACATCCTACAGCCCATTGTGCCGTAGTTCTTCACCAGAGTCTCAACCAGCTCCACATAGTTTTCGGCCTTGTGATTGCCCAGGAAGCCCCGAACCACTGCGACAAAGCTGTTCCAAGCCGCTTTCTCCTTACTAGTGAGCTTCTTGGGGAATTCATTGCACTCCAGGATCTTCTTTATCTGTGGTCCGACAAAGACACAGTCTTTGACCTTTGCCTCAGACAGCTTAGGGAAGAAGTCTTGAAGTTACCTGAAGGCTGCCGACTCCTTATCTAGAGCTCTGACAAATTGTTTCATAAGGCCCAATTTGATGTGCAGCACCTTCCGGGGGTCCCAGCCGTACTCATCATACTTCAAGGTGTCCAGCAAGGTCTTGATGCTGTTGTAATCCTCTTTGAGGTGCACCGAGTGAGCCAGGGGAAGAGACGGTTACTTGTTACCATTATGGAGCAGCACGGCTTTGAGGCTCCTGGATGAGCTGTCAATGAAGGACAGTATAACGAGAACATGATGGGAGACTACATTTGGGGGCTGATTCGTGAAAGTGATTTACAGTATAATTGTAAATCTCGAAAAACTACTCACTTCTAAATCTTTTGTAGTCATTTTTGTATTACTTTAGTATAAATACATGTTAATTTGGATTCATATGTTGTTTTTTTCTGACTTTATGTGAACGAAAAAGACACAAATTCACCCGTTTTCTCATTGGAAATAGGTAAATTTCAAAATATCACTCCTGGTCACAAAAGCAAAGTTTGTAGGGAATAATAGCCATTTTCTATACTTCTGAGGCATAAGCAATTAGGAAATAACACTTACTACCCAGGAACAAAAATTGTGTTTCATAGTGAAATCAAACCCTTTTTAATGCAGACTATGCTGTTCCGTTTGGATGTATTTTAGCACTCTGGTATTCTAAAAAAAGGTGCTCATTTGTATTTGCAATCGATCATTTTGACAGTACCCTGACACTATGCGAACCTACTGCGCAAAATGCTTAAAAAGGAAGTAATCACAAGGTTAACAATATATATATAAAAACTAAACGTTTACTAAAGGATGAGTAGCAGCTGTCTGTATTATTATGTCTTTGGTGCTTAAAACACGCCATTGTCTAATGGTATACAGTACACTTGTTTATGCAAGCGTCTAAGCAGGTCAATTAATATTAAAACTCCAAACTGGGGCAAAGCTGAAGTAAATTACATAAGACTGTTTGCAATACACCACTGCAAAAAAAGAACAATTTGGACAGGCTTTTATATGGAATTGCTTTCACTGACAGCATGACAGGACGCAATATTTTTTTATTTGTATTGTTATATATAGTGCTGTGAATTAATAAAATAAGTAAGGGCACAAAATACAAGTTATCTGTGTTTTATAATGACTGTCAAGCAGAATCCAAATTTAAAGAGATTAATTGTATGGAAAACTTGAACAGCAATTAAAAAAAAAAAAAAAATAATAATAATAATTTAATTTGAGAAGCCTGAAACATAGTGTTTATTTAATGTCATTCAGCTACACAAACATACCTTGGAAATGTATTGATATTTCTTAAAAGTCATTTTATAATGGAAGTTATTTATTTATTTTACTCGAGGGACCTGTCTTGGCAATCTATTTGTTATCTACAGAAAGTCCAAAGAAATTGCAACTGCAGGAACGCAACAATGTTTTATTTACATTTTATACAAACAAACCGTAAACAATACAAGGTTTTGCTCTGCTAAATATATGTATGCTAATTTGCGCCTTGCTTGTCCTTCAGCAAAATGGCTGTGTAAGTTTTGCTCTGATCTTCTCTGATCTTATATTCATTTATCAATTTATATGCTTCTGAATGGTTTTCCGTAACTAAGAGTGAACAACATGCAAATATTACAGAATCAAAAGGAATCAATACAGGCTCTAATGAAACCATCGACCCATGAACCATTTTAATTAAAAGAATTTAGGGTATTTAAATTTCAATTCAAGGCACCATACAGTAAATGTTTTCTAGCCAAGATGAGCTGGTGAGCTAGGCAGCCAATTGAAGGAGATCACACATTCACAGCAAGCCCCTGTGTTATATAAAACCTTCAGACAACAACAAAAAAAAAAGACTCTGCCCTCTGTTCTTGCTTGTGTCTCTATAGGAAGGCTCTGTATTGATTTTCAGTATGTTTACTTTAAAATCGAGGTTGTGCAATATTGATTCCTATTAAATTAAATGTACACTAATTTGGCCCAAGTTGGCACAAGTTTAATCAAACAAAAGTTGTTAACTCTATAAAACTCCCTTGTCATGTTAAATTTAGGAACTTCAACTAAATGCCAGACAATTAGGTACAGAATAAAGCAGCATTATTGAGTTTCATACAGTAGCCGATACCTACCTCAGTAAGAACATAAGAAAGTTTACAAACAAGAGGCGGCCATTCGGCCCATCTTGCTCGTTTGGTTGTTAGTAGCTTCAACAACATTACTGGGGAGTTGGTTCCAGACTCCCACAAGGCTATATGAAATAAAACCTAAGATAACTCTGTCCTAATGTAATATTATCAAGCCAGGATTTTGTGTAAAGTGAGAAGGCTGAGGTGCTTTTATTTTTTTTATTATTTTTTTTAATTTAGTCGTCACCAATTTTGTACCCCGGTTTTTCTCCACAACTTTGTATGCCCAATTATTATTTGTGTCCTCGGCTCACCGCTTGCAACCCCCCTCGCCGACTCGGGAAACGACGACTGGAACACACGTCCTCCGAAACGTGCTCCTGCCAATCCATCATTTTTTGCCCTGAGGATCAGGGGTCGCTGATGTGCGGTGAACCGTGGATTCCCCTGCCGACCTAAGCCCTCCCTACCCGGGTGGCACTCGGCCAATTGTGCGCCTCCCCCTAGGAACCCCCGGTCACGGTTGGCTGTGACATAGCCTGGATTCAGACCTGTGATCTCCAGGCTACAGGACGCATCCTGCACTCCATGCAGAGCGCTTTTACTGGATGCGCCACTCGGGAGCCCCCGCTGAGGTGCTTTTAGATAAAAAGTCCCCCCTGTACTTTGCAGTCATCCCCTGTAAAATTGTGTTTTGTTCTAAAACTGCATAACAAAAACAATACTTTATTTGTGCTAGAACAAATGATGGAAACATGCCAATAAAAAAAAGAGAAACATAAACCTTTAGAAATTACTACCATTTTTTTGTAATGGAATGTAACACAAGAGACTTTATACCACACTTTATACATTTTCTGAATATTTAATTTGTTACCTGTTTAATATCCTATGCATAGTGTACAGTATCCTATATTCAGGGCATATCCGTTATGATCATGGTGCATGCAGTACATGATGTCCTATACAGTATTCTCTATATCTGAATGGGAAAACTATGATATACAATAGTCTGGAGTGCTTCAGGAGTTAAAATCAGACACAAATGAACACAATAATCTGAACATCGACATATTGGATGGGACAAAAAATAGCAACTCTCAATATATTATCAACAACATCTACTAAAACTGCTCTAGATCTACTTACAAGTTTAAGGGTACAAATGACATTAAACAAAAACTCCTCCGGTGAGTGCTGGCTGTTTGAATCAATATGTCCTCAGTACAAACTGTGCAGTGACGAACGTTAAATGGCCATATAATGAAATTATAGATTGGCTAATATAATCTGAATTTACACCAAGCAGTTGTTTCTCAAAATAATTAGTTTTATAGACATGGTATCGGTTTTTCCAATGAAACAGGACAAAAAGGCTCACAGTGCTTCTGTATTGATGTCCCTTATTTATCTTCATGAATTCCTGTGTACAGTAGTGAAGTTGTCTATTGACAGTTACAAATTACTTCTTATATGAAATAAACAACCTTTTAGGGTTTTTCTTTTTAAGGAATGTATTTACTGGGTACAGCCCAAGTCAGATTTTACATCTTGATTCCAGTAGTGCCTGCATGCCAATTTATTAACTGGGGAAACTGAAACAAGGAGAGATACAGTACAGGGCCTCATTTACTAAGTACATTAAGTCAAGTTAAGTATCTGATTGTGTGTCTGTCACCATTGACCAATTAACCCGAACAGCTAAAAGTCTAACTTTGCAAGGTAACATCCCTTTATTTATTGGAGCAACTAGATCACATATTGCACTTTCTTCATATGTTGTAAAAGTCCAATGTGAAGAGATTCCTGTATACAAAATAAATGCTGCTCTATTTGAAATAGAAACCATTCACACTAGCTTAGAGTTCTGTCTGTATATGTTATTTGTGATTAGGTTGTTTAGTGTCTCTTGATGTCATTTGTGGTCAGAATTTTGAAATCAGTTCAACAAACTTTAAAAGTATAATAGAAAATGTCAGTTCTTACCTCAAAGGTGTTTCCTGTTCGGTCAAACTCAGGAGGCACAAAAGCGCCCTCTGGATCATCTGGACAAAGAAGAAGAAAAAAAAAAAAACATTAAGATGTGTTGCACTATGTTCCCCACCATGGCAAATACAAAGATGAAAACATATTAGATACATTACATCCCCAGTAAGTGCGTGTAAAAATGTAAGTGTGGCATCCTGTATGCAGGCAAGATATCATTAAATGTGTTACTTTGTGGTTTCTGGATTAGAAGATATAATTCTATCGAAACAGTAGCTTATGATAGAAACTCAAAACTCAAATTGTATGAATTAGATAAGAAATGCAAGAAAAACAATCTCTAAATGTTTTATAAAAGAAAAAAAAAAAATTATGACATTTTACTGTATGTTACGTTGCAGATGTAAAACTAGGACATCACATCCACAGGGTAAAACATGCATTTTTACAGCCATAACAACAAAGAAAATGATGGAAAATAGGTCAAGACTGCATCAGGTCTGTCTCAGCAGGATTTATTATGTCTTAAAAATGGTGCAGGCCCGTAAAACTCCTGAAGGTTATTCTAACCAAGAAGAAATTAACCGTTAATATTCCTACACAGAAATGACTTTGCATGTGATAAGAAAGAAGTACGAGAGGGATACAGACTTCAAATTAAACAAGAAAACTCAAAAAAACACTATTTTGAATTTTTACTACTGGTAAGCTGTCAAAAGTATTACGGTTATGGTTTTGTACAACTATTATTATATTATACACAGCCACAATGGTGTCCGTATAACTCAGTCTGTAGACCTACATATTTAATCTATTTTATTAGGTAATCTAGAAACATTAGGCAGCTATCATTTACAATAACATAAACTTTTTGGTTGGTAGATGGCATGATTTCCATTACACGAGAGTAGATGTTAAAACTTCATGCTGATTTGAACTCGGCTCTCGCCAAGATAAGCACCAACTAAGACGTAGCTTTACAGTAAACTAATGTGATCCTTATGTGTCTCCATCCATTTACGTTTCCTTCCATATGATGATGTAGATATCCTTCTGTCTGGTGTTAATGGCTGAACTGTAATGCTGGCTCCAGGGATCAGCTTATTTTGCCTCCCTGGCGCATCAGCACACACAACGGCTGCGATGCTGGCTCCGGGGATCAACCACAGTGCGGCCTCCCCAGCACATCAGCATGACAACCGTCTGGATTGAGCTAAGTAGGGTACATCTCTGGGGTTTTCAAGTGGGCACCTTCCATCCTCAGTGTTAGCCCACGACACCTCAAGAGGGCTCGACGGTGATTCTGGCGTCCCAGCATCACCCCCCTCCGTCCCCCACTCAACTCAGCCCAGCTTACTTACCTGTACATCAGCGTTTCTTTCTTTCTATTGTGCTTGAGATCCCCAGCCAGAATCTTTCCGTCTCAACCACAGCCAGTTGCTGCTCCTCTCTGCTGCTTCAGATAAGTTCTTCACTGTGCGACGCAACTCTTGGCCACTGAATCCGACGTCTCTGAGAAACCGGGTTGTAGAGTGTGCCACAAATCCTCGACAACCCACTTCCACTGGGTAAACCCGAACTCTCCATCCTCGCTGTTCCGCTTCAGTGGCTAGTTGAGCATACCGCAGTTTCTTCCTCTCATACGCCTCATCTACAGCATCCTCCCATGGCACTGTTAACTCTACCAGGTGAACAAGGCGTGCTGATCCAGACCACAAGACAATATCTGGTCGAAGGTTAGTGGTGGCAATCTCAGGTGGAAAAATAAGCCGTTGACCAACATCTGCCAGCATTTTCCAGTCTCTAGCAGCTTCCAGTTGTCCTGGGCGAGGATTGGTTTTAACACCTTTTCTTGGTGGTTGCTCTCCTGGGCGGAGGAATGTTGTCTTTTGTGTGTAATGTTTTGATGGAACAGGTGACAACTTATTGGTCATGTTACGCTTGTCTTCCAATGCTAAGGCCAAACATCGCAGCACCTGGTCATGGAGCCAAGTAAACCGTCCTTGGCTAAGAGCCACCTTACATCCTGTCAAAATGTGCCTTAATGTTGCAGGTGATGAACACAAAGGACATGAGGGATCCTCTCCTACCCAGAGGTTTAGGTTCTGTGGTGATGGGAGAACATCATATGTTGACCTGATGAGGAAACTGATCCTGCTCTGTTCCATTGACCATAGGTCTTGCCAGCCAATCTTGCGTTGTTCCACACTCTCCCATCTCATCCATTCTCCCTGCTTGGCCTGGGAAATGGCCTTTATACACCTCATCCTCTCCTCCTGCTTTTGCACCTCGTTGACTAACCTGCTTCCTCCTTTGAACTGGGGCTGCCTTGTGCCATGTAGGAGGAGCTGAACTGAAACCAAGACCCCCTCTTCCATGCTGAACTTGCCCCATGATATCACCAATTCGAAGGGCAGCCTTTGCATCTTCCACAGCTTTCTTTGCCGCCCACTTTCTTCCAGTTTTCAACACAGGTGCTGCCTCCCTTACGCATTTATCGCGTGACTCTACTAATGTCATTTCCAGTCTGACCTTGGCGCACTTAAACTCCTCGGTTAGAGCAGAGACTGGTAGCTGCAGTATTCCTTTACCATAAAGTAAGACTCCACCTTTTAGATGTTAATCGGTAACAGGTGTATCTAAAATGATTCAAAATTAGATACTAGTTTTTCCAAGATATAGGTATCTTAAAGAAATTGAAATCTGATGTCAGTAAATAAGCATATGGCTCCTGGAACGAAATGTGAACAGTGTGTTTATTACATGGAAGAAATGCCAACCATTTGCAGACCACAGCATTATCATAATGGCAATACAGTGGGTTCCTAACAAATATTGCATAGTGGCCATCTATGGAATATTTCTTAAGTTGTTTTGTCACCGTCTGAGACATTTGAGTTCAGTTGCTACTGGCTGACAACAAAACATTAAAAACATAATTACTTCTACAGATGGCTACCCATGTAAGTGTTAAAGAGAAAAAAAGAAAAAAACACAGATCCACACACCGAAGTAGACAAGGTGCACATTCCCAAGGCTGAAGGCATAAATCAGTCTCGAGAAAGAGAGAACCACACACTCAACTGCACTCCAAAATATCTTCAATTCATAACATATTTGACACAGAAGTGCCTTCGTCAAGGTATATGTAAGTGTACCATTGAAAATTTGTATTGAAATTGTGCAGTTTCCCTTGCTTTAATACTATGTCTTTTTCCAGGGGTATTTACCATGCTTTCACTTGCTTTAACTCATTCACTTTACCCTAATATACACCAACACAATAAACTTTTAAATGGGTCTTATTGAGGTTGCAAAAAAAAAAAAAAAAAAGAAAAACACTTTAAAAGCCACTTAAATTGTGTGTATTTTATTTCAAACCTGATTTTGACACAATGCATACTGTAATGTTTTGAAGTGTTCTGCTAAATTGCATAGAAACCTTCAGTTCAAACACAATTAGAATTATAAGCAACAGGCTGAAAACACATACCAGTAGCAATTATCATAATGCAATGTATTCTGAAGTACTATAATAGTTCTAAATTGCAGTATAACAGACAAGTAGAAGGGATTAGATACAAAAGTCAAAACAGTTGCGCTCTTAAATCATACATGATAATTTAAACACAAGTTCAATTCCAAATGTTTGACCTTTTATCAAACACTAAAACAGTTTATTTTATATACTAAAATTATCACAGTGGCAATACTTTACTATTTAACTAAATAATAAGTATAATCCTGCAGGTGTTTTTCCCTGGAGTGATTCATTACTTTATCTCTGAACATACAGTAATAAAAAATCTGTTAGAAACTGGTCCAAGAATAACTATTGCGTTTTAGGATGGCAGTATTCCACCACCTTTTACATCATTGTGCACAGTTGAATTTAAACATGTAAAACCACTAATGCATGGACCCCTTTTCATCATCTTACAACATTGCCTTTTATATTGAAAAGTGAGTATTTATTTTCTCTAACTACATTACATTTTGATCAGAAGTTATTTATTTCCTATTACTGTAATATTATACAACACTATGCAAAATGTAACTGCTGTAAATAATATCTCACACATGCAATATATCACACAGTAATATATCACAGATATTGCTACAGCATTAACCAGAAATGCATAACCCCATGTCGTTTCCAAAATATGATATTTCTTTATCAGAGGAAAAGGAGAAATTAGCAATACTGAGGTAATGATGTAAGACGTTTTATTTAAAACAAAATAAATAAATACATGCTGTATCATTTTTAAGAAACATGTACTTACCACTGAGCTGTTCCATGAAGCACACGTTTCCGTTTGCATTAAAGGCCAAAGTATCGGGGGTAATGCAGAGTGTGTGGAAAAGCGGTGAGTGGGAGATACTCTTCAAGGAGTGGGCACACTCCAGGCAGACAGCCCAGATATCCTGCTCCAATAGGCATCTATCCCGCAGTGACAGGATATCTGCAAGGGACACATTCTCCTGCCAAGAGAAGTATTTCTATATTATCCTGCATTTTTGCCACAACCTAAAGCCAATAAGAGCTAGGCATCAATCTATTAAATGTCCAGTTGTCTGACTTGTGTTAATACAGCACTAAAAAGAAGTAGCTCATAATGAAGGGTTTCTAGAAGGCGGCAATTAAAAGGAAGTTGAAAGACTTTACAGCACATATAGATATGTAGCGTCTGTTGGAATTGGATTTAAAAGGATTTCAAACTGGATGCAATAAAACTTTCACCACTATATAGTTAAGAACATCTGGTTCCAAGAATCGTGAGCATTCAAATTCAGCAAAGTTTTCTTGAGACACTTATAAATATACATGAAAATATTCTCCCTTGTGTGTTTATTGCCAGGCGTAGGTGGAAAGATTGGAAATTTGAGGAATTCAGAATGTTGCTAGAGTTTTGGAATGCATTCTCAGATTCTTTCAAGACCAGAACATCAAAAACAAAATCACTATGGACCAAATTTCCATTCTGTTGGAAACATTTTCCTTAAAGCAGAAAAACAATCCTATAGCACTAACTAGAAAGCAGGTATATCTGTAAAATGAATGCAATTCTCGTAAGTTTTTGCACAAAAATATTTGGACATAGAGCTATCACCATACAATAAGTCCTGTACTTATTTTTTATTGATTCGAGTATCAGAACTACATCAAAACTGAAACGCAATAGTGTTATTCTAGTTTAAGCTTACCCTTGTGTGTGAGGCTGCTAGACTGTTTTTAGACTTCAGTATGCTGTTGCAACACTTTTGTGCAAAGGTTTTTTTTTTTATTATTTTATTTGTATGTTGCCACAACTAGCAATTGGACTCCAGTCCCTGCCCTGAAGTGATGTTTCACACAAAGATACAAACATTGCAGAAAAGAATATAGAAAATGGTGGCTTGATTTTGTCTATAGTTAGCATAAAACTTATGTATTGACATTGATCAGGCACTTTTAGACAAGAGTTTTTATTTTTTAGATTGTTAGGTTTAAAAAATTGAAAATTATGGATTCAGAGGACAACGGCCCCTGTGTGTGCCTTTATTTTACAGCAAGACGTTATGTAACATCTTTATTAGAATTGTAATGTGAATTAGACACTGCAAAACAGACAGCAATTATGGGTTGATCTCAGAACAGAATGCTGTCCAGAGTTGGTAACCATTCTATCATGTCCTGTTTATGCTGCATATTTATGAATTGATTACTGTTGTAAATGTGCAATGAGATGACTGGTGGGATTGCCAACCCTCCAGAAGACATTACAGGAACACTGGACTGTTCTGTTCTGTTTTTTCTTTATACCAAGCTAAATTGGAAAACCAGATACTTCAGGCCTTGTACTGTAACCGCAAAGATATGTGATGACATATTATCTTGAAAATGCCTAAAAACTCTCTGCTTAAACTACATATAAGGTTTTCCAACAAAATGCTCGTCTAACAATTGTTGACAGCTGCCTGATCAACTAACACCAATGGTTGTAGGCATTTACAGTATTTCTGGAGTAATTTTAGCACATTCAGACTACATTATGGACCACATCAGTTTGTAATTTTGGGTAATTTCCCTACAGGTACAGGTAAATTCATTACAACATAAGCCACAACTGCCCATTTCCTTTCATTACATATTCTAATTAGGTCAGCAATAATAATCATAAAGGTTTATCTATTTGCCAGTACAGAAAGGGAAATGTATTCCTCTGTCAAAAATGATTACACTATACAGTTAAACAAACCCTAAGTGTCAATGTATACTATAAACACGTTTTCATTTGGTGGCTTCGGGCCTTTCTGTGTATGTATCATTTTGTATCTATTTACTTGTGAGGACAAAATTTGAGAAAATGTCCTCACAAGTATAGTGAATGCTGACAAAAAAGACTTATGAGGACGTCCTCACACGGTAAAAAAAAAAAAAAAACATTTTAAACAAGTAAATATGTGTGAACAAACAAAAAAACTAAAAGTGCCAATATATTTTGTTTGTTGTGAACTTTCACCCTGTGTGGAGTATTGTTTTACTGGAGTTAGAAATAGCACATAAAAATATAATTAGAGTCAATGGGAAGTCCTCACAAGTATAGAAATACGTGTGTGTGTGTGTGTGTGTGTGTGTGTGTGTGTATCAATCCTCTCTGAAATGTTGAAAATCCAACTGCAGGTAGTGTTACTAGTCTGTAGAATCCAGCCTAATCCAGAGTCTAGACAGTGAAACAATCGATCATATACATTCACTAGTCGATGCAATAAACATAAATACATAACTAAATTAAAACTTTCCAATTCCAGTAAAAACATTCCTTTATTTTAGAACAATTAACACTGTTTTTATATAATACTGTAATAATACTAATAACAACAATAATAATAATAATAATAATATTAATAATAACAACAATAATAATATATTAATAATAATAATAATAATAATTATTATTATTTATCTTACCTCATCTTCTAACAACGTAGGTAGGGGTTCAAATTCATAGTACTCCTCTTCTTCGTCATCGTCTTCGGCTTCACAATAAACAGCCACTGCAGTTTCAAAAGTCCCCATAGTGTTTGAAAGAGGTTTATACACCATTTACCAGAACTATATTTACTTTATACATTTTAAACCACAGCCGTCACAACACAACAGAGCTACTTTGTATTATCCTAGCAACAGCAGTACCAGGTTGGGACTGTAACATGCCTCAGGCTGGAGAGATACCAAACAACAGACTACTTTTTCGATTCGGATATACTTATGCGTCACTCCCGAAAATATTATTCAACATTGAAGACTGCGATAATTGTTTTCTACATTTCCCAAAACGTTTGCTTCTTAATATCTATATTTTTACTATTATTTTTGTATATATTTATATCAACAACATTTTATCGAGGACTGCTAGCCCGACGAGTTTGCTAACTGTGCTGCCATGGCAACAGCCGCCGCACCTCCACAGAAACAGCCGACATTGTTGAAAGAGACTGCAGTCTTCAACTCCTCCCTATATTACTACAACTGCAATACAGCCCCACAACAGAAAAAAAGGAAAACCACCCAAATCCACTCCTTTCGGCATATTAACAAAACATATATTCTTACTACTGTTTATGCACCAAGCTATTGCATCCGAACTGCAGCATAAATATGCTAAAATTGTCGGTTTAGAAACCTAGATGCACGTAGTCCAATGCTACAGTGACTGCAGTCATACAGTGACATGAATTAGGCTTGAGAGGTACTAAATAATGGAATTTGCTGGGTCGATAAAAAATAGCGCCTGGTACTGGTATTTCATATTGATGTAGCCTGTAGCACCATGCTTGTTTGTTAGTTTAAGTTGTAAAATAATACAAATAATTCGATCAATTAGCTCTAAAGTAAATGTAAGTACATACATGAAATATTAATAAATGAATTCAAATTTAGATCAGATTGTATAGATACTCATGACGACTCTTAGTACTATTCAGAAATCCCCAGAAGGAATAATATAAGGCTGGTAAACACCTTGTAGACTGTTTGCCCATGGTGGCTGTACACGTTATTGACAGTGAGTTTCAGCCATTTTTCTGTTTGTCAGATATGCAGAGCTTAGCTCATAGCTGTGATCTTTTTTTGTTCTGTTGTTGATATAAATCATTTTCCAAAACAGCCAGAAACACCTGTCTTATCACAATTGGTGATAAGACACAATTGTTTTTTTTTTTGTGTGTGCAGGTGGGTAATAAAATTGACAAGGAATTTTTATTTTAAGGATTCAGGGTCTTAACTGTGTCAGTAGGTGACATGGGATTGAGTTATACTTTCAGAACAGAAAAGCAGGAAAAGACCAGACTTGTCTATCAGATTGTAGAACAAATGTAGCTGAATACAATGATACACAGCAGTGCCCATTGTGCTGAGACTTGACTTCCTCTCTCATGTACACATGAGTGGCGCATATATATATATATATATATATATATATATATATATATATATATATATATATATATATATATATAAAAAGCAGTGGTTACTGCGTACCCATTAATGAAAGAAAAAATAATATGACGACATTGCCCCTCTGGCAACGAATTATTCTAGTCTTCTTTTTTTATTGAGCTATGCTTTCCTTGGTCTTTTTTTAAACATAAAGAACTTACTTTGGTATAATTTCAACATTTAATGCAAAAATATGAACTCATTTACTGCGCATGGTAGTCCAGTACAATCCTACAATACTGTAGATATTAAATTGCCCAACCCCCTACCCTGATGCTGTATCCTCTGCTTCTCTTACGCACCCTGCAGGCTGTCACTCACAGTGAAACTTGATTTCAATCCAACTGAATGCATTCAATGTGTTTTCAGAAAGCGATGACACAACAGTACAGTATGCAAAAACATCTTGGAAAATGGATTGTCATTTGTTGTAATAAACAAATAAAAACGCACAATACTAGCACCCAGAAGATCAGTAACCAGCTGTGACGTACATTCATATTTATAATGCCTTGCAAGGCTTGAAAGAAACTTGATTAAGGCATTCTTGCACAAGAATATCAGAATTGCAGGATATATGGAAGAATATGTTCTTCTGTCTCTTGTAAAATTTTCATTTTTACATAAGCATACAATGAATGTAGGTCATGGTGGTCTACTTTTTCAGGTTACTGATAGCTTTCATTTTTGTATTTATTTAAACTTGGGTTTAGTGTCTAAAGCTGCCACTTATATTGTATAGAATGGACTAACCCACATTATCCCAGATGGATAGAATTTCCAAATTGCTAGCAGCAGTGAAATCCTTAATAATAATAATAATAATAATAATAATAATAATAATAATAATAATAATAATAATAATAATAATGCTTTGATCAGTTTTCTAGTGCTGCTTGAAAATGGTATATGATATATTTTTTTTGTTATATTTTTTGTTGTTGTTGTTGTTGATTGGTTTATCAAAGAGCTTCTAAAACAATGTGGAATATAATAATTAATTTCCCCCTTTTTTAAGCTGTCGCTGTGATCTCACATGTTAGCCATATAGCATGTGAAGCTTCTGGTGAAACATGAATGTTACATTTATATATTTATGGGTTATCTGTATTTCCTTTGCACTTACAATATGTCACTATCTCATTTTAAGGCATATATTCCCAAACCATCATGTGTATGTGTTTTTGTAAGCACACAGATATTGTGCACTGTCCTGAGCATGTAGCTGAAGGCAAAAATATTGAATGCTATTAGCATGCAATAACATCTCAAGCCCCAGGCATACTGCACTGTATCCTTAGCTACCATAACTGAAAGCAAAGCCTGGCATCACTTGTGAAGGAACAAAAGAACCTCAGGGACCATACTATGTGCTATATTGTCTTGGAGCGCTTGGCAAAGAGCAGGATGACCCATCTGGCTTTTATTTAGAGGTGTTGTTAAATATTGTTAAATATGTCATGTAGCCAGAATATAATCAAGTCGTTCTCCTTAATGAGTGTGGATGCTTTTCAGACAATAGAATTTTTAAAAAGCAATTCTCTCTCATACATATAGCTTAGAAAACAAACATATAAGAAGCTAGCTCTTTACCATTATTGATTATTTCTTTCTTAGCAGATGCCCTTATCCAGAGCAACTTACAATTGTTACAAGATATCACATTATTTTTTTACACATTATTTTTTTCATACAATTATCCATTTATACAGTTGGGTTCTTACTGGAGCAATCTAGGTAAAGTACCTTGCTCAAGGGTACAGCAGCAGTGTCCCCCACCTGGGATTGAACCCACAACCCTCCAGTCAAGAGTCCAGAGCCCTAACCACTACTCCATACATGCATTTACCACAGTCAAACAATTCTTCAGACATATCTGGGCAGCAGTGTGGAGTAGTGGTTAGGGCTTTGGACTCTTGACTAGAAGGTCGTGGGTTCAATCCCTGGTAGGGAACACTGCTGCAGTACCCTTGAGCAAGGTACTTTACCTAGATTGCTCCAGTAAAAACCCAACTGTATAAATGGGTAATTGTATGTAAAAAATAATGTGATATCTTGTAACAATTGTAAGTCGCCCTGGATAAGGGTGTCTGCTAAGAAATAAATAATACAAGTGTAATGAAAGAGTAATGTATGCACATTTACTATGGTAATGCTACATCAAAGCAGGGGTCTATAAGGCGATTGTTGGGTAGCGTTACAGTTTTGTTTTGTTTTTTTTTACACCAACTGTAGTGCTGAAGATTATAACATGCATAATTGGTTAAATACTGGACTGGCTTGGTTGAGTAAAATAAATAATAAACGAGTACTGCTAAACGGTGATGTTCTCCTCCTACCTCTAGGTGGCAGTGTATTATAGCTTTCATAAAAAGTGATCACTGACGTCATTAACACAAAAATATTAAATGGAATCCGCTGCAAAAAAGATGTGATATACCATGGCAAAATAACAAATCAGGGGCTCGGTTCTATATTGCGACATCGTAAGTTGAACTACGATAGGTCTTACGACCACTTATCACCTGTTTCTATATTCGAGTGGACTACTCGGTGTCGTGTTTCAATACGACAGGTCGGCTAGCAATACCGCCATACGACTGTCTGAAACTAGATGAATCTCGCAGCACAGGGGGAACATGTATTTTTATTGGTTAGGAAATCACGTTTGCGCAATCATTATTGATGTAAGAGACTACTGTTTTCAACGGCCTAACACCCAATTTCTACCCTATGCGTGATTGTATATATCCCCAATTAATATATATATTTGCAACTGGAAAATGACAGCAATACATATTGCCCTAAATAATTATTAAATTTGTCAGAACAGGTGAGACACAATACCCCACCCTCCAATTATATATATATATAGTGAGCCTATATATAAAGCAAAGTTGTAGGAGAAAAGTTGTGTTTGAAGAAAAAGCGGATATACGAAAAACAATAATGGCAGATGCCAAAAATGCAATAAAAAGAAAAGATTCTAGCAGAATTAGCTTAAATATCCTGCTCGAAGCAGCAGAAGGGAATAAGGATGTGTCGTTTTCTAAAATTAACACCCGTATAACCGCTTAGTCAAAGAAGATGAAATGGACAGGCATTGTGAACAGAGTGGTGCTAGCGAAGGGATGACAAAACGTAAAAAGCTGTTGGATGGCCTCCCTCTTCAAGTAGTATTTCAGTATAATTTCCTGATCAGAAAGCCCATCAAAGAATTTCTTTGAGCCTATTGTCTCTGTCTATGCAGCCCTCAAAATTCAACGTAGAAAATGACTGCGATCCACAGCCACCCGTCGTATTTATACATCAGGTAAATTGGCGTCGATAAAATACGACAGGTAATACGATCCAGTCGTGTGAGCAACGTAATCTAGAAACGCTACTTTTATCGTATCTTCTGTTCCCGACGTCGTAAGAGCCTGATAGTACGACAGCGTATGTGTATAAAAACGTTCCCCAGGTACATAAAGATCCAATTGTAGAACCACCGCATTGCACCCAACAGCCTCGACTAAGAATACAATGTTTTTCACTTTTTGACAAGCCTATTCCTCTTATCAGTCACAGATATTAACATGTTTATTTTTTTTTCCGTTTTTTTTTCGCATGTTACATTACATTAATTAAATATGCACTCAAAACATAGGGATACCATTTCAACAGTATGAGTAGTTGTGAGAGTACCCAATGAGCCCAGTGAAGTTTATTCCTGCATATGAAGTCACATTTGTTTTTCTCTACTATGTACAGTTGAACTCTTTCCATGTTTCTTTTTTTATTTCTAACTTGACAGATTACTGTGGATCTATTCAATGAATTCAGAAAAACAATGAAATAGAGCTTTAAAGCAGCACGGCTGACACACAGTTTAGTTTGACTTCAGGGTAGTCTAGATATAATGAACTCATTTACTGCACATGGTAGTGCAGTACAATCCTACAATACTGTCGAGATTACATTGCCCACCCCCACTGCAGGCTGTCACTCACAGTGAAAACTTAATTTCAATCCAATTGAATGCTTTCAAACGATGTATTTTCACAACACAGCACTACAGTATACAAAAACATCTTTGAAAACTGATTGTCATTTGTTGTAAAATAAATAAATAAATAAACCAGCTGGTAAGCCAACAATGTGTTTTTTTTTTCTTCTGATGATGATGATGAATCAGAGTACAAAAGGCTAAACGAAAGCAGTTCAATTCTAAGTTGTTTCTTCCTAGTCTCTTAACATTTACATTATTTTTCTCCCAGTTATAAAAAAAAATAAATAAATAATAAGTCAAACTTTGCACTAGCGCAAAACGATCGCAAATTGGACTTGAAAATGCTTTATATACACATATGAACAGTTAGGTGACAATATTTATGAATGCCATTCCATGTAAAGAGGAGATAAACAACCTATTCCATTTAGTTTTTCCGTTAGGCAAAGAACAAGGTAATAATTAGCAGCTTCCACAAAAACACCAACAGCATTGCACAACACTGCCCTCGGGAAGTGCATCACCTGGATGTGAACTGGTACTATAGAACTGTTTTTTTGTGCTCTAAACAAGACACATGCTAGAAAAAAGATAGAATAGTAATACATTCTGTTACTGAATTCCTTTGAGGTGTAGTCAAATCCATCAATAGAATATCGTTTTTTCAGATGACTTCACTTCTAACCAAAAGGTACAGTACTTACCTTTTAGTATTCAGTAAAAAAAAAAGAGCTAATATATATATATATAGATATATATGAGAAGAAAATATGTATTGTGGAACAATACCCAATACAGAACATTGTTTTTCTTTTTTTTTTTTTTTTAAGCCTGTGTCCAAGTTTAGGGTAAGGAATTTGACCCTTTTCTTCATTCTCACCAGACTGTAAAAATTGGTCCCAAAAGTACAATGTTGCAACTCAATTGGGCTATCCAATTTTCAGAGTGATTGGGGACACTTCACAGTAAGCACATCTTTACAGGAATTGAATGACACTAAAGCTATGGAAATGGATTTCAAATTAATTAGTGTGCTATTCCCCATGCATGCATTAGGACTAATCAGATATGCACTGAAATGTCATCTGTAATTCATGCTTATTGCTACAGTTACTAATCACAATAAAGACTTTCTTACTGTTAAAGTTGTGATGTTCTCACTTTGTATTTTTTCAGGTTTCTGCTTACATTTAAACAATGTCCAACGGAAACCATGTATGACAGGGAAAGGGAACTCCAGTGGAAAAACCTTTCCTTACTGTGTTTAACAGGTATGAGTTAATAATGAAAAGCTACCATACCAGTGAAGAGCCATGGCTGTCCATCCCTGATCTAAATACTCCCCATAACAGAACTATAACTAAAATGTAAAATGGCTTTTAAAACCTTACTTGTGAAATCTTTTTAATATACAAGCAGAGTGATTAAGTGAAAACAGTTTGAAACCTAGTTCTTAATGACTTCAAAAGCTTTTTTTATTATTAATTACACACATAAGACTGAAGCAGTACTTGCTTACATAGACAAACAGAATTGGCTTATGGTGAAAAAATACATTGATTGGAATTAGTGGAGATGTGGAAAACTGACTTTGGGATATGTTACAGTACCACTGCTTCATCCTTACACCAGATTTCTGACCAGCTCTACAGCACAGTGGTGCGAAGTCTGATGACAAAATGGTTTATAATACAAAACACTGAAATTCACACTTAAAACAATCTTATTTTGATTTTAAGACAGTTTCAAAATGTCCAATATGCATAAAAAACCAAAATATTCTTGCATTGGCATTGGTAAGCAGGCTTTATATATTTATAACCATGGGAAAAACAGAGACGAATGCATACAATATGCAATGGGGCATTTTACAATGTATGTCAAGATTTAACAAATCTACAAGGAAAAAAAATGCTTTTTACTCAGATACTGAGCATAACCCTTTGGGTTTAATTCTATTATATGACATTTGTGTTTTCCATTTTTTTTAAATTAAATAATATCTCCAACATGTTTATACAAAAATGTATTTATTAAAACTTATTATATCTACATGATTTCGGAACATTTTCATTATCATGCTAAATCAAATTAATGGGACAACATACAAGTTTTACCTAGCATGGTTTCTTTCCTCCTTCAGTCATAAATAATTACCTCTTCCTGACCATGCAAATAGGACAGCTGAATCGCTTCTAATCTATAGCTTTTATTCCCGAACACAGTAGACACAATTAACATCCACACAGAAAGTGTAAACAACTGTGACAATTTGAAAAGTCGTCTTTTCAGTTTCAACGGAATGGGTTAAAAAAAAAAAAAAAAAAAAAAACACTTTAAAATACTGATATGGTTGATGCCAAACAAAATACTGAAATAATGTTGTTCCTTTAAAAATACTACAGGTATTCTACAAGCACAGATTGACTCAACTCATGTGGAACTCATTTACTGGAAGCTACTGCTAAAAACACTGCACAAAGTCACATACTGCACAACAAGCACTGCATGCGCTGTATAAGAAAATGAACAACTGTTAGCGTTGACCTCTAATAGAGCTTTTATATTGATTTTACACACATGTAGTACCACGTTAGATAGCGCAGTTAGTTATTTTTTTCACAATGCTGCTGTTTTTCACATGGAACACTAGAACACAGCGAATGGTATACCCTGACTTGTGCCATGCAAGATACAACCATTAAAGCATCACAGATTTAACGGTGACAATGTAATGTTATTTAATACTTCTTTTCGACAGGATATTGAGACGTTACACAGACTGAATACCTAATGTAATCTTTTACACGCTAGCAGCATAGAGGCAGGGTTTCTTTCTGTACATATAATTGACCGCTATGAAAAACCTATAACATAAAAACATAAAAGCCTATGAATCATTATTATTACTAAGCTCTTTTATTTCTTTTTTTATTTTTTATACTTTATCATGTTTCACAGTACTTTATGTATGACCTTATACAGAGAAAATGCTGGTGTGTGCAATATGTAAATGTGTAATATATAATGATAGGATTATTTGACACTGCCATTCTGAGAACACTGCCTGTTTAAATAGCTTCTTCTTATCGTTAACTTCTATAAAAAAACATTTGACCTTATTTTAAATGTATTCATACCTTATGTGCCATTTGTAATTCTTCCAGTAAAGGGTTAAAGTATACTGGAAATTAGACCAGCGGTTTTTAAACGGGGGGGGGGGGGGGGGTTTCTGAAGTGTGTAGGTTTCTTTTTTTTTTTTTTACAATATTAACAACATATTTACAATATCATGTAATTATCAGAGCAACATTTATATAACATCCGCTAGCTGTGGCACCTTTCAGTTTCTAAAACAATGAAGAAGTGCAGCGACTTTAGCGTGGTTATTCTCCTCAAACCTACATTTATAGGAAAAGGTGAACTTCTGCTCAAAAAGTTTGGAAACCGCTGGGTTAGACAAACATACAATGTGGAATATTTGTACAATAAAAACATGTAAACAGACGCAAAAGCAATATAAAAATGTACATGTACTGACTGCTGAGTTATTTCGAAGGCGGTGGCAGGTAGCGTACAACTGAAGTCCTTGAACTACACAGTAGTTTCATTTTTCCATGGGCCAGTTCTTATATTTCCTGTACTATCTGAACTGTAGATGAGCCCTTCGTGCAAGCTTCCCTTCAGTATTCCATTCTGGTTGGGTGGGTTTTGAGGAGATGATTGTCTCCGTGGATGCATCTCTAAATGAGCTGCATGGTGCACAGCGTCATCATCGGGCATTTTACTGCACCCACACACAACAGTGCTGGCATCACTGCTTTCAGGCTGGCTTGTTGTAGGGAACAGTTCACCTTTTAGACAGCACGCCCGCCTGTGGCACGTATGCCCATCATGTGTGCTGTGTGGGCTGTCTGTATGTGAGCTGTGTATGCTCCCATCGATACTGGAAGGAATGTGATAAGCATACTCCCGGTCTCCTGCAGTCCTGTGTTGAGAAAAGTGCCTTGGTTTAGTTCTGCTTTTCAGACATCTGTGAATGTGCATATTGGGTCTGAAGCTTTCCTCTGAATGTACATGAATGTGAGGCTCATCGTCGATGAAATGCTCGCTGTGCATGTTGGCACAGCACGGTGTGACAGGAGAAAGGCAACTGACATGGTTTTGGACAGCCTGAAGGTTAGTTAATTTACAGTGTCCAGAGGTTGAATGGTTAAACCCTGGTACTGCCTTACCAGGACAAGGAGAATCCAGGACACAATGCGAATGGACCCGTGTTTCTCCATTAACATTTGCCTTTGGGCGGGCGTTGCCCTGCGCTGAGTAAGTGTTGCGTCTTGATGGGCAACAAGACCACCAACAATGCCAAACGTCATCTCTCTTTGCACAGTGATGGATCAAAATAAAAAGTCCTAAAGTTACTGAGAAAGCCCCATATAAACAACTAAAAATCATGTCCAAGAAGTGACCCTGAGAGACTGCAAGAGCCCCAAATGTCCATGTGGCCAGAAATAAAAACAAGGTAAAAGCTGCAGATCGAAGCTGGGCTTTAAATGAATGCTCGTTTTCCAACATTGATGCAGAAATCATTGAGCAAGTGGCCTGTGACAATGACCCTGAAGCTGTCATGTGACAATGGCCTACTTCAGTACTGGCTAATCTCTGCTGCTCCTCTGTCATTTCTTTCAGTTCATATTTCCGTTCAGGGTGACGCTTCAGTTGGATAAATGTGCAGAGGAAGTAGATACAAGTAACAAGCACAATGAACGCCACTGGACCGTAAAATGCACCAAGACTTGGCTCCCATGCCATCCAGCAGCTGTAACAGTAAGAGATATATAAGGACTGATAAATAATACAAGCTCTTAATACACTCCTGACTAAATATGGGATGTAACCTTAAAGAAAATCATATAAATGATTAAAAACAATGGCCCATGATTTGACATCATGTAGCTCTATGAATATTGCATTCAACTATTTGTTAACATTGATCAAAGCTATAACTTGCTTGAAAGCCAAAGTTAAATGTGTTTATATTTATAATGTCTTGCAAATCCTGAGTGCCTTTCTTAAACAAGACTGAACAGAGCCTGTGGGAATGCTAATCTGTATTGTATTTGGACTGATCACCCAGATCCTGTCAAACAGCGGTTTCACACATACTGCTTCCATTACATTTGTTATAATAATTTGTAATATGTAGTTTTATTTTAATGTTTTATTATTGCAGATACAACATATAATATGTACTTACTATAAGGCATCCTCTCCACTCCCATAATTGTTGATGTTGATAGCTGCTGTGATCCCACATATAAGAAAAGGGATCCCTCCACTAACTAAATAAAACCTGTGAACAAAAAAAACAAAAAACTAAATCAAAGCAAAAGTGACTAATTTGTTTTTATAACGTGTACATTGATAAATAAGAACGCTGGAAATGGAGCAAAATACGAACATTCATTGCAAGACTCAAATGCACGAAATACTGTTAATACAAAAACCTTGTACAAATACACTAAAAGTGTATATATAGAAAGATAGATAGATAGATAGATAGATCACTGTTAATACAAAACAAAAAGTCATGTGTCTTCAAAGCCTTAAAGGCAATTTCTCATCTCTCAACATTTTCACTAAATCATATTGTTTTTTCTGTTTATTTTGTTGTTTTCCTCTCACTTTAAACAGCTAATAGGAAAAAGCCCCCATCTGAACCTACTGTCTGTGGCCCATGTTGCACACAGCATAGGAACTCTTCTGTACATTGTGTCACTTGGGGTCTTATTACATGTACCACAGGAAGTGAGTGTAGTCATACTGGATGGCTTCATCAGAGTGAAAGTGAAGTGTAGAAAATAAAAGTTTGAAAAACGAGGCAAGAAATGTTTTGAAAAGCCTTGGTTTTTATTGTATGACATGTATTCTAATTTTCAATTCATGGCCTTCATAAATACAAATTCACACAGAACAGTCAAACAACAGAGATTCAATGAAACAGTACATTTAAGAGCTATGCACACATATTTTCTCTGATCCAGATCACCAAACTTTAGACATATTCATTTTGAACCCTATTACATCGCATCTACTGTAGACAGAGTTGTAATGACTTGAGTCAATGACTCGACTCGACTCGGAATCAAGTCGCAATTTTTCATGACTCGACTCGACTTGACTCATTGCCATCAAATGACTCGACTTGACTCGAGTCCCTGCAAGCAAAGACTCGACTCCCTGCTCAAAAGACGTGACTCGACTGGAGTCATGCAAAAAATTCTCCATCTGACTCGAGTCATTGTCTTTAGAGGTGGTTTAGAGGTGCAAAGCCCTTTTTGGATGACTGGATGCTGTTGACTTTCCTGCTTATTACAGTACACGGAAGACTGCTACTGTACAATGTACATTCAATGTGTTGTTGTTTCTTATGGTAATATTCTTTGATAGAATTTAGTGAAAAGTGCATGTTATAATACCATGGAAACGGTTCTGAAAATAAAGAATTACTGTCGCTGAAATAATTTTGCAATAAAATGAAACACAGTTCTGCATTATGGTTGTACAAATGCATAACTGTAGCCGTTTGTTTTTATCGTTTCATTAAAACAAAACCAACTGTGCTGTTATTTCGGCACATGCCTGATAAATAGTGTGATTGATTTTCATGACTTTTTTTTAAACTGCTGTCAGCAAAGAATCGCTGATAATGTAAACATTTGCCTTTTGAACTTTTCAGTTCCAATAAGCTACAATAAGTGGGTTTGCAATGTCCTACATGTTACAGTGCTCATTACTAGATATAAGAAACAAAGCAAACAGGTGACAAACTGTCCTTAAGTGATTTGCTTCTATTATAGGCATGTGGTTTAATCAGTGCAAAATTGCAGGCCCTGCTGAATCAAGCCTAACTGCATCATAGGACACCACACTCTACCTTCAGAAGGTCAATTACCACCAAGATGTTCTTGTGAGGAGAGAAGAGCCATTAACCTTTTAGTTCTCATCAGGAAAACTAATTCAGACAAATGCTTGTTTTTGAAGATGCCTGAAATGTGTCTGAATGGAAACATATCTGGATCTTGATCATAAGTCTTTTAGGGACTGTTTATACTCAGCCTTAGTACCACAGCCAAACATTAGAATATTTGAACCAAACATTAGAATTATTGCATCTGCCATTTTATACTTTTTTAATTAAAAAAAAAAATATATATATATATATATATATATATATATTATGCAGACGTGCTCAAATTTGTTGGTACCCTTACAGCTCACTGAAATAATGCTTCATTCCTCCTGAAAAGTGATGAAATTAAAAGCTATTTTATCATGTATACTTGCATGCCTTTGGTATGTCATAGAATAAAGCAAAGAAGCTGTGAAAAGCGATGAATTATTGCTTATTCTACAAAGATATTCTAAAATGGCCTGGACACATTTGTTGGTACCCCTTAGAAAAGATAATAAATAATTGGATTATAGTGATATTTCAAACTAATTAGTTTCTTTAATTAGTAACACACATGTCTCCAATCTTGTAATCAGTCATTCAGCCTATTTAAATGGAGAAAAGTAGTCACTGTGCTGTTTGGTATCATTGTGTGCACCACACTGAACATGGACCAGAGAAAGCAAAGGAGAGAGTTGTCTGAGGAGATCAGAAAGAAAATAATAGACAAGCATGGTAAAGGTAAAGGCTACAAGACCATCTCCAAGCAGCTTGATGTGACAACAGCTGCAAATATTATTAAGAAGTTTAAGGTCCATGGAACTGTAGCCAACCTCCCTGGGCGCGGCCGCAAGAGGAAAATCGACCCCAGATTGAACAGAAGGATAGTGCGAATGGTAGAAAAAGAACCAAGGATAACTGCCAAAGAGATACAAGCTGTAGTCCAAGGTGAAGATACGTCAGTTTCTGATCGCACCATCCGTCGCTTTTTGAGCGAAAGTGGGCTCCATGGAAGAAGACCCAGGAGGACTCCACTTTTGAAAGAAAAACATAAAAAAGCCAGACTGGAATTTGCTAAAATGCATATTGACAAGCCACAATCCTTCTGGGAGAATGTCCTTTGGACAGATGAGTCAAAACTGGAGCTTTTTGGCAAGTCACATCAGCTCTATGTTCACAGACGAAAAAATGAAGCTTTCAAAGAAAAGAACACCATACCTACAGTGAAACATGGAGGAGGCTCGGTTATGTTTTGGGGCTGCTTTGCTGCGCCTGGCACAGGGTGCCTTGAATCTGTGCAGGGCACAATGAAATCTCAAGACTATCAAGGCATTCTGGAGCGAAACGTACTGCCCAGTGTCAGAAAGCTCTGTCTCAGTCGCAGGTCATGGGTCCTCCAACAGGATAATGACCCAAAACACACAGCTAAAAGCACCCAAGAATGGATAAGAACAAAACATTGGACTATTCTGAAGTGGCCTGAATCCTATCGAACATCTATGGAAAGAGCTGAAACTTGCAGTCTGGAGAAGGCACCCATCAAACCTGAGACAGCTGGAGCAGTTTGCTCAGGAAGAGTGGGCCAAACTACCTGTTAACAGGTGCAGAAGTCTCATTGAGAGCTACAGAAAACTTTTGATTGCAGTGATTGCCTCTAAAGGTTGTGCAACAAAATATTAGGTTAGCAGTCCCATCATTTTTGTCCATGCCATTTTCATTTGTTTTCTTATTTACAATATTATGTTGAATAAAAAATCAAAAGCAAAGTCTGATTTCTATTAAATATGGAATAAACAATGAAAACCTGTCAGTTTCAAGTTATTTCAGAGAAAATTGTGCATTCTTCGTTTTTTGTGGAGGGGTACCAACAAATTTGAGCACGTCTGTATATATATATATATATATATATATATATATATATATATACATACAGTGTATATATATATATATATATATATATATATATATATATATATATATATATATATATATATAAAATAATAATAATAATAATAATAATAATAATAATAATAATATATTTAGCAAAGTTTCATGAGCGGATTGTTGTAACCCAAGTACAACGTTTTTTTAGCTACCAACAGCATGTATGAGAAATTCCAGTCTGGATTTCGAGCTGCACATAGCACTGAGACAGCCCTTGTTAGAGTACTAAATGATCTGTTGATAAGCTCTGACTCTGGCTTTCCCTCCATTTTAATTCTCCTTGATCTAAGTGCTGCATTTGATACTCTTGACCACTTAATTTTATCGAATCATCTTGGAAGCTTGGTAGGTCTCTCAGGTGGTGTCCTATCATGGTTTAGGTCATATCTTTCCAACAGATTCCAGTATGTCTCCATTGGGGAGAATAAATCGGTATTATTGGAAGTTATCTGCAGTGTTCCTCAGGGTTCGATTTTAGGCCCCTTATTATTTTCTTTATATATGGTGCGATTAGGCGACATTATTAGCAGACATGGAGTTAGCTTCCATTGTTACGCCAATGACACACAACTGCCCCTCTAGGAGCGCTATTAGTTGCATACCTTGCTGATATAAAGTGTTGGGTGTCTCAGATTTTTTTAAATGTTTAATTCAGACAAAACAGAGGTTATGTTTTTGGGCTGTCAGAACCAAATAAAAAGCACTGACTTACAGGAGTTAGGGTTTAGCAGTTTTTCAAAAAAATCTAAAACTGGAAATGAGGAATTTGGGGGTCAGAAAACAGCCAACGGTTTTAACACTGAAAAAAATATTTTTCAAAGCATTTACTCCAGTCTTTAATTCACTTCCTTTTTTTTTTTTTAAATGGTGGATTTAAAAAAAAAAAAACTTAAATCCAACAACAAATAATAAATGACTTTTGCACTATATTTGTTTGTTTCTCAGTTATGGAGTATTATCACATCATTCATGTAGAGTAAATTAAAGACTGGAGTAAACACTTTGAAAATATACCCCAGGGTAACCTGCTTCATCTGACTGTAAGGCCATCAAGCACACAGCATGATTAACACAAGAATATATCTCATTACCTTAGCATCGACTGCTTGGGTTGAGGAGGTTGGTCTCCATCAGGCAGCTGTAGGGGTTTCTTTGTTACTTGTTTATAAATATTCCTTGCTGTAACTCCAAGCCAAAGCATAGTAGAAAGGGTTGAATAATGCAAGACTATACCAACCTATATCAAAACAGAGCAAATCACATGTTCAGCTTGTGGATCTCTGGGTATCCTATTAGAAATCTTGTTTATTATAGAATTGTTAATATCACAGCACCTAATAAACATTTCAAATTAGTCATATTATTTTCTGAATATACAGACACACACACACACACACAGTAGACAGTCAATTATCCAAACTAATTGGGACCGATACTAGTTTGCATAATCGATTTGTATGGATAAATCCAACAGGTATTAATAACAATTACTGTACCTTTAATAATGTTTAGAATAAAGTTAACATACACAAGTACCTTTTGATGATATATAGCTAGTAACCTATTATATCACAATGAGCATACAAAATTACAAAGCTTTACAACTTATTAAATCAGTGCAATTCAGTATAACTTTAACACCTACTGCAATTAAACGTACCATATACCAAACTTTGAAAATCGTCAAAGAATACAATTCAGTACAACTTTGACACATTACAGAACTTTAGGAATCATTAATCATTAAAAATTCAGTAAAATGTTTATTTGATACTTGCTGTTAAGGCATTGTAATAACATGCAATTGAAATTAATAAAATAAAAGTTCTTAGCTACTCAATAACATAGACAGGATCTCCAGCCCTTACTGACGAAACAGAAGAAAAATAAAGAACAATTTAAAGCACACAATGCTCCATCTAAGGTTTTGGTGGTCCGAATAATTCTGTAACTTTCATTTTGGCAGCTAAATCTCATAGCCATTTTAGCAGCAGAAGCTGTGTGCGTAATACACCACACGTAACTCATCATGTAATTACAGGTGCGTTCGGTTGATTAGACAGTACGGTTGATCAAAGATCGGATAATTGACTCTCTACTGAATATATACATTCTTTTTTATTATCCATATTTGACATTAAACGAGTTAAAATGCATTTGAATAAGGTGTCACATTTAGATGTACTGCTTTGTTTTGTTATTTAAAATACAATTACATGGGAACAATAGTTTTTTGTTTTTGTTTTGTTTTTAAACTGAACAGGAGAAACCGCCAGGCACAGATGCTCATATTTCACAATCAGTGTAGTTTAATCAATTGCAATAAACTACCACCCAAGGTATCTTTCTCTGTGCATGTAATGCATCGTTTTCAACAGGGGCATTGTCAGTAGAAACTAACTGTTGAACAAACTCATTCAAACCAAAAGACCCTGAAGACATGAAACAAATGCTAATTAAAATAACAAATACATCTGAGCAAAGCCTTCCAGGACACACAAGTTAAATAGCAGGTATTACACCATTAACATCAGGTGCAGAGAGGATCCCTAGAGGCAGAAATACTAATGATGATAAAGTATTTAGTAGGCTGGAAAACAAAATCATATTATTTGTCACACACACCATCAAATTACAACTTTTCACTCTGTCTGGCATCCCTACAGAAATGAATTAAGTACAATACTAAAACGTACACAACACTAATGAATAGCATTTCAATGGATGCATGTCCTAATGCATACTGAACAGCAATAATTAACTGCTTCAATGACCTGTATACTTACTGCTTGGCAGATGATGGGGTATTTTATACGGTTGATGCCTCCAGCAAACACAGCAAAGGTAAGGGCAGTGTGGAAACAGAAGTTGAGAAGCATGTGCCAGCCCTTTCTACTGATGCGGATTGTGCTACCAAAAGGGACAGAAAATACAAAAAATAAAAATGACATCCAGTATTAGCTTTTTGTCTTAATAGAGATGAGAAACTGGATCGCTTGATGAGCGCCATGGCTTGTGCTGTATTTTGCGAGCCTGGATTCATTGATCGATTAATGAACGCATGCTTTCAGTCGTAGCAGTCTTTCATGAAGAGTCTAATTTCTTTCGATTCTTGTTTTTTTAATATGTTTTCTCAGTGCATATGTCACTATGTATGAAAATATGCACGTGCACTTGCTTCTTGCATTTGAATATTAAGGTGTTCTTAATGCATTTAGAATTGCCTATCCAATATTTAATTATGACATTTCTGAATGCACCTCTGTCTCTTAATAATTAATGTTATATTAACTATTGTATTCGTCAGCAAACATAAAAAAAAAAAAAAAAACTAAAGCTACCACCTATATTAGACAAGAATATTTTTAACAGCGATTAAACGTTTTGGCAAAATTCTCATCGTTTAACACTTGGCTAAAATGTCAAAGCTCTAAAATATTATCATACGCTACATCCTAAATTATTATTTTTATCGGTTTGTCTTGCAAGTTGTATTATTTTATTCCTCTCAGAACATTAGCCTTTGTTTTTGCACCTTCTTCAAAACAGAGTTAATATTTGTTTTGGGTTTCCATGAAGACTAGGACCAGTGCCTGTGTAAACCAGCTCCAGGAACGCCAAGGCGACAGAAAACCCTGCACTGGTATTACTGGACCCACTCCTGTCAGTACCCCAAGGCTGGACCATGGATTCTGGTCAAAACAGAAGCTTTTAACAGGATTTAACAGGAATGTCAATTACTACTATCAATTATGAATAAAATCTCTGCTGCCTTTGACACTGTTGATCACTCTATTCTACTATCATCTCTCGCTGACCTGGGGATCTCTGGCACTGCTCTGACCTGGTTCTCCTCCTACCTCTCCAACCACACTTACCAGGTAACCTGGCGTGGAGCAACCTCCACACCTTGCCCTCTCTTAACAGGAGTCCACCAAGGGTCAGTCTTGGGTCCTCTCCTGTTCTCTCTCTACACCCGCTCCCTGGGCCCCCTCATCGCATCCTATCGTTTCTCATACCATTTCTATGCTGATAATGCTCAGATTTTCCTCTCCTTCCCCACCTCTGACTCCACCATCCCCTCCCGTATCTCTACCTGTCTGTCTGCTATTTCCTCCTGGATGCACTCGCATCACCTCAAACTCAACCTCTCTAAATCTGACCTCCTTTTCTTTCCCTCCTCCTCCCCCTCCTCTGATCTCTCTATCTCTGTTCCTCTGGAATCTACCACACCCTCTCCCTCTTCCTCCGCTAAGAACCTCGGAGTCACCCTGCACCCCTGCCTCTCTTATTCCCAGCACATCTCCACTCTGGCACGCACTTGCCGATTCTTCCTGAGCAACATCCAAAGAATCTGACCCTTCCTCACCAACTACGCCACCCAGCTCCTGGTCCAGGCCTTGGTACTCTTCCCGCCTAGACTACTGCAACTCCCTCCTGGCTGGCCTCCCTGCGTCCGCCACCCGTCCGCTCCAGCTCATCCAGAACTCCTCTGCCCGCATGGTGTTCTCTCTGCCTCGCTTCTCCCATGCAACTCCACTACTCCGCTCACTCCACTGGCTCCCGATCACCACTCGCATCCAGTTCAAGACTCTTGTACTAGCCTACAGATGCCTTGACCAGACTGCACCCAGCTACCTCCAGACCCTCATCTCTCCCTACACCCCCATTCGACCTCTCCGCTCCGCCTGCACTAGAAGACTGGCTCTACCTCCTCTACGCTCCCCTGCCTCCAGAGCCCGCTCCTTCTCCACCCTCGCTCCGCAGTGGTGGAATGACCTTCCTACAGATGTCAGGACTGCCCAGTCCCTGACCACATTCCGGCACCTCCTTAAGACTCACCTCTTCAGACAGCACCTGTAGAACTCCTCTGTTTTTCCCCTGGGACACTTATCACCCTTCCTTAAATGCACTTTACTTGCTCTTATCTGCCCCCTATTTTACTGCATTTAATCCTGTACTTCAGAGTACTGTAATCTGCCAAGTGTTTAATCTGTAGTATTTTGTATTTAATCATATCCTGATGTAACTATCACTGACACTGTTATCTGCTGTATAATTGAATTGTATTTTGTCACACTTGTACTTGCTTGAACCAAAGTCATTGTATTTATCTTGCTCTTAATTGTATTATTACTTGTACTGTGATACTTGAAATGTATTTGCTTACGATTGTAAATCGCCCTGGATAAGGGCATCTGCTAAGAAATAAATAATAATAATAATAATACTTTGAGAAATCATTAGCGCAACGAGCATACATTGAATACATTTTATTAACACACAAATTACATATTGCAACCTTATAAACTGGTAATAAATATAAAGAGCACACATTTTCCATAATTTTTTTTATTTTATTTTATTTTTTTATTTTTTTTTAATAAATCATAAAACAAAGCTCTGAAAAGGCTATCATTCGTATGGTACGGTAGATAAAAAAAAGTCAAAAATGGCCACCAGTCAGTCTGTCACCTTTGATCAGATATCCCTTCCAGAATCTAATCAGCATACCTCGGGTCATCACTCAATGAAATTTGAAAGAAATGTATTCAGCTATTTTGGAGCAATCCTGTTAAAGAAAAAAATCTCCAAGATGGTATCTTTGTAGTATTGGTTCTGCATCTACTTTTTCTCCTGTGCAGCAAGTGTCCTTATAACAACTGTCTATTTATTGGAATTCTAATTCTTCATGCTGTAGCATAATAATCCTGGACATGTTTTGATTTAGAAACCTCTGTGTGAAGTCGGTGTACTTCTCTGTTTTGAAATACTGTTGAGATGTACTGTTGTAATATATCAGGGGAATGAATGAAGTCGAATGCATTTTCTGCATTGTCAGCAATTAACTTTAACTAGTTTCCCTTATATAGCTTTCACTGAGGATCTTATCTCCTTCGTCTGCAAATGCAATAAAATGACCTTCTGTCTGCAATTAATCTGTTGCTTTTTAGGAGCGTGTCTCCTAAGGGGGCGAGCATGTGTGCTGCTTCCTTTTACCTCCTGCTTCGTAGTAGACAGTTAGTTTGGGGGCAGGAGGTCTGGCGAGCTCTTAAAAGCAATCCTGCTGAACAATGATCTGCTAACCACTGTTGGGTATATCCGTCAAAGTGCAAAATAACTATACTGTAAGACAATCTAACTTGCTATTGTATATCACAGCCAAATAAAATAATAGCTTTCATAAATAATATCATATGGCTTGGATTATTTTCTTCTAACTAACATCAATAATTAATTCCTTAACCAAACAGGAATATTCTTGACATCCTTGGTATCTTCCCAGGTGTCTTCCCCTGAGAATGGATGCATTTGGGTTCACTTTACCCAGCAATTTCGATGCAGGGGTGAGGTGAATGTGAAAAATACAACACTCTCTTAACAGTATGCAGAAGCTTCAGATATGTCGCCGCAATGAAATGTCATGTGAAATTCTGTGTTTGTTGAACAGATTTCCTTCAGCC
The DNA here is from genome assembly GCF_902713425.1 of Acipenser ruthenus. NCBI lineage: Eukaryota > Metazoa > Chordata > Actinopteri > Acipenseriformes > Acipenseridae > Acipenser > Acipenser ruthenus. The sequence continues at coordinate 4,275,713 of NC_081195.1, forward strand.
CAGTCACCTGCCTCTTTACGATTCCAACCAAAGCTGGGGATGAATGAAGGAGTATTCCTATGCATGAGTAATAAGGGATGCTCTCCATTTATAAAGAAAGCTGCTGTGCAATGAGGAGAAGTGACAAGAGACCTGGTAACCAAGGTAACAAACACCTTTTGCTCATGCAACATCACAAGATCACACAAAACACAGGAAGAGGAGGCATCCATCAGGGAGACTGTGTAGGAAAGCACTGAACATTGCACATGTCCATAATATATAAATTAATTATATAAGATTATGAAGTTACCTGTGGTGCACGATGTAGGTAATAATAGAAGCGAACAGGCACAGTAACATGACGGCCGTGCATGCATACACAACAGGGTGGAGGAATTCCCCTGGGTATGGTGGGAAGGACAGCACTGTCTTTAAATCCTGTTGAACAACAAGAACACACAGCATGGTTAGTATCCAGATATTCACATACATAACCCAATGCTCACATTCTTCTGCTGCTTTCATCTCAGTGCTTAACAGTAGATCTCAATCCTCTGTTGAAAGATAGAGAGCTCTCTCCTAGCGAATTTTAGAAGCTTGTGAAGACAACTGGTCAGGAAGAAAATCAACTGCAGACTTCATTTTGTATAAAGAATCTGGATTCATATTCCGTAGCTCCATATCATTTCATGCACCACAGCAGTACAACTCTTCAATTTCTAAGACTAACTGTCGACTGATTAAAAACGTATAAGGAATTCAAATGCATCATTAGCACTGATAGTTAATGGTTAAAATATTTATAAAGGCTGCAAACTGATCATCTTTACAGATATATTATAAGAAATATTCCAAGATAATGAATGGGTTTTTATGTGTATTTTAGAACACTATTCCTTGCGGCTCATTTTTTACAGTGGAATCAAAGGAAAGGTTTTTCATGGCTTTCACAGAGTCCAGACGTTCACTTGAGCTTTGCTTGACCTACTTGGTAATTAGTGCCTAGGGTAAACCCATCTATGTCTAAATTCAGAGCTTATCCTTGTGGACTTTAAAGACTGTAATATATATTCAATGGCCCAGGGATGCACCTAGTGGGTCAACGTCCTACTGTGCTGCTATACTTGCCCTTGCTTGTGGAGGGGAGATGCCAATTACACATCTTTCACTGCACGAATAGAATCCAAAGTCTACGAGAGAGTGCAAGGTACCAGGCCGCTCAAGTGCTACTGAAGAATAAATTCATGTCTTTGAGGCCAAAAAGACAATGAATTATGCGATAGCAAGCCTTGCAGCCAGTTTAAAAAAACATGCCACATAAGGCAAGCCATAAATGTACTTATTAAACAGTCTATATACCCACCCATGCACTGATGGTGGGCTTCCTCTAAAGCTACAGCAGACTGTTCCTCACCCCCCTGAACTTACTCTATGTGAATACAATTTCAGCACAAAGTAACAATGCAAACAGATAACTAATTAAATTGTGTCTTACACTGATTGCGTCTTTTACTTTCAGTGTCTTATAGAAAAAAAATAAAATAAAAATGGCTTATATACATTATGCAGACGTGCTCAAATTTGTTTGTACCCTTACAGCTCATTGAAATAATGCTTCATTCCTCCTGAAAAGTGATGAAATTAAAAGCTATTTTATCATGTATACTTGCATGCCTTTGGTATGTCATAGAATAAAGCAAAGAAGCTGTGAAAAGAGATGAATTATTGCTTATTCTACAAAGATATTCTAAAATGGCCTGGACACATTTGTTGGTACCCCTTAGAAAAGATAATAAATAATTGGATTATAGTGATATTTCAAACTAATTAGTTTCTTTAATTAGTAACACACATGTCTCCAATCTTGTAATCAGTCATTCAGCCTATTTAAATGGAGAAAAGTAGTCACTGTGCTGTTTGGTATCATTGTGTGCACCACACTGAACATGGACCAGAGAAAGCAAAGGAGAGAGTTGTCTGAGGAGATCAGAAAGAAAATAATAGACAAGCATGGTAAAGGTAAAGGCTACAAGACCATCTCCAAGCAGCTTGATGTTCCTGTGACAACAGCTGCAAATATTATTAAGAAGTTTAAGGTCCATGGAACTGTAGCCAACCTCCCTGGGCGCGGCCGCAAGAGGAAAATCGACCCCAGATTGAACAGAAGGATAGTGCGAATGGTAGAAAAAGAACCAAGGATAACTGCCAAAGAGAAACAAGCTGAACTCCAAGGTGAAGGTACGTCAGTTTCTGATCGCACCATCCGTCGCTTTTTGAGCGAAAGTGGGCTCCATGGAAGAAGACCCAGGAGGACTCCACTTTTGAAAGAAAAACATAAAAAAGCCAGACTGGAATTTGCTAAAATGCATATTGACAAGCCACAATCCTTCTGGGAGAATGTCCTTTGGACAGATGAGTCAAAACTGGAGCTTTTTGGCAAGTCACATCAGCTCTGTGTTCACAGACGAAAAAATGAAGCTTTCAAAGAAAAGAACACCATACCTACAGTGAAACATGGAGGAGGCTCGGTTATGTTTTGGGGCTGCTTTGCTGCGCCTGGCACAGGGTGCCTTGAATCTGTGCAGGGCACAATGAAATCTCAAGACTATTAAGGCATTCTGGAGCGAAACGTACTCTGTCTCTCTTAGTCGCAGGTCATGGGTCCTCCAACAGGATAATGACTCAAAACACACAGCTAAAAGCACCCAAGAATGGAAAAGAACAAAACATTGGACTATTCTGAAGTGGCCTTCTATGAGTCCTGATCTGAATCCTATCGAACATCTATGGAAAGAGCTGAAACTTGCAGTCTGGAGAAGGCACCCATCAAAGCTGAGACAGCTGGAGCAGTTTGCTCAGGAAGAGTGGGCTAAACTACCTGTTAACAGGTGCAGAAGTCTCATTGAGAGCTACAGAAAACGTTTGATTGCAGTGATTGCCTCTAAAGGTTATGCAACAAAATATTAGGTTAGCGGTCCCATCATTTTTGTCCATGCCATTTTCATTTGTTTTCTTATTTACAATATTATGTTGAATAAAAAATCAAAAGTAAAGTCTGATTTCTATTAAATATGGAATAAACAATGGTGGATGCCAATTACTTTTGTCAGTTTCAAGTTATTTCAGAGAAAATTGTGGATTCTTCGTTTTTTGTAGAGGGGTACCAACAAATTTGAGCACGTCTGTATATGGGCACTCTGCTGTCTTTAGTTACTTTTCTTTTACAGATCTTCAGTGCTGGAATAGTTCATTAGAGATGTGTGCCTTAATGACACTGGAGATTGCTTCAGAACTATTTTAATTAGATGTAAAATGCATGCTCCTACATGCTTTAAAAAGACATTAACGATTCTAAACCAAGAAAAAAAGAATCGGTGGCACTGAACTGGTGTCCTAGCCTACTTCCCCCCCAAGCATCACTCTTTTCTTCTTATCATGGCAAGCAGGTATTTTTGTAAAGGAGCATACAAGCTCCCAAGAACAACCTCGATAAACCTTTAAATGAAACAGACATTCTATCCTTGACACTGTCTGTCGAGGTATTTTCTATTTAACATGCAGTATGTGGGCAGTGTATTTCACTGCTATTTCTCTTCTCTTTGGCAGCCAAAGACTTTCCATTGATACAAAAATTACTCAAAGCAGACAGTGTGAATAAATTGCATATAACTTCAAGACTTTAGATACAGTAACAGTACATGCAAAAGTTTTGTTAAACACAGCAGCAAGACAAACTTCTAGTTCTGAGATTTTCCTGAAATTAAATAAAGCTGTAATTAAAAGTAAAAAAAGTGTACCACCAGGGAAGAGGGATTAATAAAAACCGAATGGAAGAATAAAAATGAGTTCCCAGGAAAACTCCTTTGTAAAAAGCAAAGTGATTCAAAGTAATTTGCTCAGTTTAATATAAAAAGCAACACATTAATTAAAAAAAAATAAAATAAATAAAAAAACACATACTATAATAAACTGAAATTAAATGTATCTGGTCCCTTTTCCCTTTTTAAGACTGCAATTTTAAAGTCCTGATGAATGAACATTGTTTAAGGTTTTAATGTAAGTAGAATTAATCAAGAATAGAATAGAATAGTTTACTACATACATATGAAGTCAAATTACATTTAATAGGACACCTCTGAGTGTGTGTGTGTGTGTGTTAAGTAAATTCAAGGTAGAAACATTCATTATCAAAACAAATGTAATTCTGAAATATGTATCATATTAAATGACATTGCTTGAAACACTAAGCATTTTGAATGTCCTTGTCTTCCTAAGTAAAATAGTTATTTTGAGAGCAGCACCAGCAAGTTGCTGTTGGTGACAACAGGTAAATCTATCTTTCTGTGTCAGTTTCAGCTAAAAAAAGACAACTAGCTACTGACGACTGTGTAGGATATACACCAAGCAATAATCGTCAACGCTGCTGTCTTATTCTATACTAAATAAACAAACACAGATATTACCTGGGATGTTATGAGGTCAGGAAAGGCTGCTTGTTGCTATTCACAGCAAGCAATTCTCAAACGAGGCACATGGGGCGCTGCTATCAGAAAGAGAGACGCAGAGGTGCTCCTCAAGTTAGTTTTATAAACTTGATTACCTTCATTATAACAACTATACAGTCATTCACTGTCAAGTTTAAAATATACACACTTCAGTGTCTTTACCACAGTTCTAAAACATTTTTTAAGCCTGTTGGCCTGTTTTGCCATTTCATGATAAGTCTACCTTTCGGTGTTTCAGATAAGGCTTGTACCAACTTGCGGTTCTTTTGTTTAGTATGGCACAACTGTAAAGTGCAGTAATTTGATTGATAAAATACTTCCACTGTATTAACACCGCTGTATATTTTGACTTGGATCTCCCATATTTCTCCTACATAAGTAAAACACATCAAACGGTAATAGGCCTGTTGAAAACCTGACATAAAACAACAGCAACGTATACATAAACAAACATAGACAGCCCGACAGAGCGCCACGGCATCTGAACTGAGCACAGCAAATCCAAACCCACATTGACGTGAAGGAACATAAAAAAAAAATATGATGTTTACAACTAAATAGAAGCTCCATCCTAAAACAGAAATAGAAATTCACTGAAAAGCAAGCCACTGGTTCCCAACTTGATTTGTTTTGGATGTAGTAAATATGTCACAGCCCAAAGTGGTAATACATTGTATTATATCACTGTTTCTGCAGCAAACATAAACTAGAACTACTAGCAATGGTACCTTCTGTCTTTCTACTCTCAAATAAAACCTTTCACAAAGCAGGCCATGACTATTCTGCCATCTTAATTTAGCACGGTATAGGTTGGTGCAGCTATTCAGACTCTTGAGAGATTATCAGGGTGCGGCAAGGCAACCCAATGCAAAGACAGAGTCTGCACCTTAACCACTGTACAATGGAGCTAGGCTCTCTTGTATGAGCTGTTCCAGACTTGGTGTATTTTCCTTTGCAGGCATAACCTCTCATCATGTACCAACTCCAGCATCTGTGCTGGCAAGAAAATTCTCACCAAATAATGACTCACATGGAAGACTATGAAGAGATTCTAGAAGGGAGTGCTAGTGCTTGACAGATATTTTCTTTTGGTTATCAGTAAACAAATAGCAGATACTGCATGGTTTAATGTGATACCAACTTTTACCACACATGATTTCCATTACATAATAGTAGGTGTTAAAACTTCATGCTGATTTTAGACTCGGCACTCGCCAACATAAGCACCAACTATGACATAGCTTTACAGTAAACTAATGTGATCCATCTGTATTTCCATCCATTTGCGTTTTCCTTCCAGATATCCTTCTGCCTGGTGTTGATGGCTAAAATGTAATGCTGGCTCAAGGGATCAGATTATTTTGCCTCTCTGGCTCATCAGCACACATAATGGCTGCGATGCTGGCTCCAGGGATCAACCACAGTGCGGTCTCCCTAGCGCCTCAGAATGACAACCGTCTGTATTGAGCTGAGTAGGGTACATCTCTGGGGTCTTCAAGTATCCTTGGTGTTTCGTCGACTAGCCCACGACACCTCAAGAGGGCTCGATGGTGACTCTGGCATCCCTGAATCACCCCCCTCTGTCCCCCACTCAGCTCAGCCCAGCTGACTTACCTGTGCATCAATGTTGCTTTCTTTCTATTGTGCTTGAAATCCCCAACCAGAATCTTTCCATCTCAACCACAGCCAGTTGCTGCTCCTCTCTGCTGCTTCAGGTAAGTTCTTCACTGTGCGATGCAACTCTTGACCACTGAACCTGACATCTCTGAGAAACCGGGTTGTAGAGTGTGCCACAAATCCTCGACAACCCACCTCCACTGGGTAAACCCGGACTCTCCATCCTCGCTGTTCCCAGGCATGGTTTTAATACTTTTTCTTGGAGGTTGCTTCCCCGGACGGAAGAATGTTGTCCTTTGTGTGTAATGAGTAAGAATTACCTAATTACCACCATCATCCATATGGTAAAATATATTATCATATACTGAACCAGGCAATATCTTAAGAAAGAATCACAAACATTTTACAGACCAGATGAAGTCCAATGGAATGTTCATTATGACCTCACAGTGGTAACCATGGACAACACTTTTTTTTACCCCTATTGTAGGTGATACTGTATTTTAATTTACCACTAAATGTATCAGCACGCATACTGAATAAACTAATTTACATACAGCCAACTTATCAGCAGGCCAAATATCCTTGCCTCAAGGAAAACCTAGTCCATGTAACATTTATGAGAAAAAGATTCAGGCTTTGACTGAAAATACAGATAAGTAATCCGCTTTACTGGTCAAGGCCATAAGGATTTCAGATAGCCAAACTACAAATCAATTTTCAGTCCTGTGCACCAGTGCATATCATGCCACTCAATCAAAAAGGTTGACAACCTGAAACCTTTTGGGGTACATCTGCTGTGACAGATCTGTGACGAACTGGAACGTTGATTTTGACTTATGTTAACACCAACAGGTTAAAATCACAGAAAAGTTCACACAGTAGGTCCGACTTGCAGATCTTGACTATGATTTTTTAATTTTAACCTACTGGCCGTCTCGGTTCACACAATAAGCAATCAACAGCTCTTTCCCAAATGCATTCATCTGAATGTCACCTTCATATCTACACTTTCAAAATGGCACCAAACAGAAGAAGGTTGACGCTTAATGACAGAAATTTCATGGATTAGATGAATCTAAGCAAGACTCAAAAGCATACTGATTAGCTTTCAAGTCTCCTTGACAACAGCCATTTTACTTTTGACTTGCTCTTTGTGTGGGACAAAAGATACACCTATCTGTCTTGACAAACGGCTAGTTTACATGATGAGTCTAGTTACTACATCTAAAAAAAAAATCCTGTTAAGCTGCTGCATGAACAAAGACTAATTTGACAAATTATGATGGCCTGTGTCCCATAACAGGACCAGTATGTACTTCACAGAATTGATATAGTGAGATAATCAATTAACCTTTTATTCTGCAGACCAGTGAATTTGATTAGCATAAAATAAATCAATAAGCCTTTTTTAAATCAAAGAGCCTTCTACAAGCAAAGATCCACGTTTTGAAAACCAATCACAGATGAAGCAAAGGGCAGCAGACCAGAAGTGAGAACCTGGTAACAACTGGCAGGTTAACCTAATTTCCAATAGTCAACGTTTCATACAGATATGGATGGTACAATTGTGTACATTTTGCAACCCTCTCAAAATGTAGCATTCTACATTATATTTTTTGATATCTATAACTATGGACACTATCTTGCCCTTTGCAAAGTAAGATAATTCTTTGATTTTACACATGGCCAACTAGCTAATTGCTTACCCCCCCCCCCCCCAACCCAAGTGCACTGTCCAGGGTCCTGAAATGTGTTGTAACCCTCAAGACTTTTAAACTCAAGTGCTCTATTTCTCTGGTTATCCTCTGAGTTTAATATGAGCACAAATTGGAAATTGGACTTTGCGGAACAGATAAGCTTGACGTCTTTGAGATTGACCCTTAACTCTGTTGATGAAATGTTCAAAATCCGAAGTTCTGCTCACATCCTTCTGTGTTGTGGAAGGGTCAACATGGGGCTTCATCTACCGGTTGTCTATATTATTTCATGATCAATACTGAACCCTATATTGTATTTACTGAATGCAGCATAATTTTTAATATATTTCAATAAAACTTATAAAGTGCCCAATACCTTCCTACTAGCCTGATTTGTAGTCCTGTATGATAATACACTATGGTCCACTTACATTAAAAACTAGAGATCACATTACATGTGGATGTTTCAAATAAAAAGAGAAAAATAACATTGCATTTAGATAAAAATGATAATGTCTGGATGCTCAGATATAATACTATGGTGTGGCCCTAGATTTAATCTCATTTCTACACCAATCATTTCCAACCTTGTTTGTCTGCAGTTATTGCTTTATATTTAAAATACTGTCTCTACACACATGAAACTATAATAAACACACACCAACAACAAATCAGCTTTAAAAAAAGATTCCTTCATTCCTTCCCGAATTAAAAATGGTCATCTAAAAGTAATTTGTATGAATTATACATCATTTTAACAGCGTTTAAATACAACTCATACAAAATAATAATAATAATAATAATAATAATAATAATAATAATAATAATAATAATAAAAGCAATTTTAATGGAGGAACCCTGAGCATGCACAACACTGAACAGGTTACTGCAGATGCAATCATTTTCAATTTGTATATTCTATTATTATTATTATTATTATTATTATTATTATTATTATTATTATTATGGGAATGTATTTTATGATTCTTAGATTTTTCCCAGCTATTAAAAAAATGAAGGGTGTGGTCACTACATATAGAGGAAGGGGCCAATCTATACTTGAAATGAACTGTAGGAAAAGCACTACAATGGGTTAGCAAACATTCTTCATGTCTTCTTACATGCACCTAAGTTCAAATCATTAAATCCATGGTCACTTCAATTTACTGAATTACTTTACAATATCACCTAACTCTTTATCTATCAATTCTATGGGCTATAATTCAGCAATGACATGGCTCAGAGCCTTTTATAAAACGTGTTTTCTAGGCAAAAAAACACAATTTCTGTTTAAAAAAGGAATGATAGTAAACGCACTTATCTTGCCATAGACCTATGCAATGACTGGCTGACATCTGTGCTCCATCTGACAGCAACAGATTGGTATTCAATGCACACCTTCTCTGGGTTTCACATTCCTTAGTACAGTCCTGCTATTCTTTATAAATACATACCACTTCTTTGATATTTACTCAGATTTAAACCTCTTATTCATGTAAACAGTGGGTAACTACATAACCATATAGATACAGCATTAATAAGGACAGAACAAAACAGCCTTAAAATAATTAAATATATCTACATTTCTCACAATTTATTAAATTGTGTTAAACTGTCGCGTCTGGTTCACTCTGTATATTTGTTTAAAAACAACAACATCATGCGTGTCTGCCATTTATGCTAAATCAATTAAGCATTGCGGTATGCTTGCAACTAAACATTTGTATGATCAACGCATCTTCGGTAGGATTAAGGAGACAGCCTTTCTCTTGTGCAGGATAATAATTCAAAATAAATAACTATTAAAAATTAAAGATTGCAACAGTATCATTGAGCCTTGCGGTTCAGTTTTCCTTGCTTAGACTTCATCCAAGTGTTAAAATGTATGCATTAAAATGTATGAACATAGATTTCAGTTGTTTCACCTTAATAAAAACGAAATCACGTACGCTCATTTTTTTGTGTTGCTTACAAAGGATATGCTGCAGATAAAACTGAAAATAAGAATACGTTCAGTTCTGATTTGAATAACTTAACTAAAGCTATAACGTGATACAGGGGTAAAACAAAAACATGAAATCAATTTACAGTATTACGAAGTTATGACTTAAGAGGCGCTATGTGGGAGGAATACGCGCTCCCTCCCCAGTTGTATACTCACCATTAGCACAGCAAAATTATTGTAGCGTGTGCAATGAATAGTGCTGATATTGCCCGCAGAGCCAGTTAAGTGGCACCCTTCTGCCCTCCAGCCTCCGTGTCCATCTAGAAGGTCAAAATCCCAATGGGCTGCTGTAGGGTCTACACCCTGTGTGAAGTGCCTAAGAGCAACAGTAATGGGCTGCGAGAGGTTCCCAAAGCTGCACCCATCTGCAAAAGCAACACATTGAATCAGCGAGATAAGAGTGGCACATCCTTAAGTGTTGCATCCAGTGAACATACATTCTAAACGTATTGTTCGGTGGATTGCAAACAGCAGTTACTTGCACATTTGTACAGGCAACAAAAAAAAACCAAGTATTACATACTTCATTTCTGACCGTATAACTGCGTGCATTTCCCTTGTGTTTGTCAATTTACGCGACGGTCTCGTTGTCTGCTTATTTTAACTAAGACGCCAGGTTAGAGCACAAACACCAGCCTAAACGTTTATAATCAATCAAGTCAAGTACATGAATGATATTCTCGTATGGTGCTTTAGTGTCTGATGTAGTGTACTGTGATGTCTTAAATGAGGGGGGAAAAATGCCGTTTAATATGGGCAACTTTAAACGAAGTGGTCACTGTTACTATAAACGATGTAAAATATAAATATATGTACGCATATATCTCACTGTATAACATGTGAATAGCAATGAACCATTAATTAAGGGAGGCTTGTCATATATAGTATCAGTCAGAACGCCTATTTATACTGAATGCAACTCTAGCATGACGTATATATTACAGGTAAATTTTTGTCTGCATACAGCATGGTAAACCAATTTTTTTGTCTTGAATACACTACAGCTATACTATCTCATTATGCTAGTTTCTTTATTTAAAAAAAAAATAGCATTATGTCACGGTACAGTGATAAACTGTTTTATTAAAATGATGATATGTGCTTATAGCGTTGTTTTGTATGCTAACATTTCTTTACAAATATTTAAGTAAATTAAATATAGGGTTACTCCCTTACCTAATTTGAGGAAAGCAACTGGTGTGGAAACACTCCTACGTTTTCCGTCATCTGCAAGATTTGATGAATTTCCTGTGCTAGGAAAGAGTTTCCCATTTCGAAAGACAACAAACTGGAGCTTGCAAGTGTAGTTATCAACAGATTGCAATGCCGGCGAGCTAAGTGTAACACTCGGTGGTAACTGGATAGAAGCAACTGCCACGGTATTCTGCAGATGAAATAAGGAAGAAAAAAATATGAATACAACATTCCAGTCGCCACAGGGTCGTGCTCAATGTTTTAACTCCTGTACAACAAAACTGATAAGTTGCCTCCCTTTCCCCAACAGACCGGAATCTACCAAAAGAAGCGTTGTAACCATGGGAATGGGGTTTCATTCAGTGCATTACGCGCAGAGTGCATTTCAATAGCTAGCGCTGGTCAAGCTCCCTGCTGCAGAGGTGAGAATGGTTCTTACCATCTCTGCTCGAGGGCTCATCAACACTGCAGCGATGACTTAAAGAGACAAACTACCAGAATTAGACAACTCACATTAAAACTTTACAAATAATTCTTAAATAGTTCACTAAAACTGGTTTCATGATGTAATGAAGACACAGCATAACGTTTTTTTTGTTTGTTTTTTTGGATGCAGCATGTAAGGCTGATCTGATTTTTTTATTGCAAAGTGAGTGTGGCAGAAAGGAATCAGCACACCACAAGAACACATCAACTACCACAGTGTGCACTGCTAAGGGCAATGCTAATTATTAAACCGTGCCACAGTGACTGAATTTAAAATGTTCAAAAAATAAATAAATAAATAAATAAAAGTTCTTGCCCAATAATACAGTTTATTCCAGCCAAACACAGCCTACTTACCTAGTGAAAGAAACTTAGCTAAACTGCACATTACATATTTGTATAATGTAATACATATGTTGTGTTATTGTATTCGTCAGTTAGTTGTGTATTTTAAATGTTTATAATTCTTCATTTGTTTTTATATGTCTGCTATGTCTTTTCATCTGCCATTTATGTCTGTATCCTTATTTTTCTTTTTCTATTTTCTTCTTAGAAGAAACATTCAAACATATTTAAATTTAGCATTTTTATATATTGTGTTTAATTTATGTAAATAGCTTTAAAAATATTTTACTATCGGGTGATGTGTGAGATACAAGCTCCAATTTTAACTTCACACTTTCAAATGAGATGCACAGAGCACATACTGTAGGTTATCACTGAAGTTCACTCCGACATGTAAGACGGTTTCATCGATTTTGATTTAGCACCCTACTGATACGATTGTTTTTACTGATATAACTGGTTCATTTAAATACAGCACTGTTCAATTTAGACTGTCCAAAAAGATGGTGTTAATATAAAATGATTACAGAAATCCAAATAATATGCCTTACAGTAAGAGGATCATCACATATGAATGAAATTCGTAGTTTGGAAAGGTACAATCCTATTCATAGTTTCAATTATCTGACTTGTAATTACAAAATAAACACTTTAATCATTTAAAAAATAGACTTTGATGTGATGACAGAGACAACATGACTTTTTTCATAATCATACAGGCTAATGTACAGACACATACAAATGGTGAGATGGTTTATTAATGCGCTGGACCATTACCTCTGGAACTGGCTTTAACTACAAAGATTTTCAAAGAAACCAGGCAGCTGTAAGATATTACACAGAAGGAGCCTTACAATTAGCACTGCCTCTGTATGTGATGTCAAATCCTAAAGAAAATTCACTACCTTCATACATAAACAGACTTTTTCACATAGGTCCATGTTTTCCTTTTGAATGGTCTGTTAATCTCCACTGTGACATCATCAACAATCATACATCACCATCCCAAAATAGCTCCCCTGCATCAGTAATACTACAGCATACTGCTACAATTATTATTATTATTTATTTCTTAGCAGACACCCTTTTCCAGGGCAACTTACAATTGTTACAAGATATCACATTATTTTTACGTACAATTACATTATTTTTTTACACATTATTTATTTATTTTTTTACATACAATTACCCATTTATACAGTTGGGTTTTTACTGGAGCAATCTAGGTACCTTGCTCAAGGGTACAGCAGCAGTGTCCCCCACCTGGGATTGAACCCACGACCCTCCGGTCAAGAGTCCAGAGCCCTAACCACTACTCCACACTGCTGCCCTATACTATAACATCAGTACTACTACAATATACTATAGTACTACTATAGTATACTATAGAACTTTTTTGGCAGGGTGTGATAATGTTGGAGTCTTACAGAATCACTTTCCTTTTTTTGTACCAAAAGGGCCACTTACAGCTATGGCCAAAAGTTTAGCATCACTTATAATTTTAGGATTAAAACATTATAAAAAAAAATTAAAACAACATGAACATAATTTAGATCTTTTATTTAACACCATGTAATCAAAGAAACTACAAAATGATATCGCAAACCCATTGGAAGCCATAATAGTAGTACGGTATTTCATGCTAGATTTCGACATTGTCACATTTATATGGAAAACTACAAAGCGGTATTTAATTCAATATATTAACATAATATTATTCAGCAGGATGCATTCAACTTATATGAAGTAAAATGTGTTAATTCTACAGAGTGGTGCAAAACTTTTGGCCATAGCTGCACACATACATAATTTCAAATCACATGCAGAATAAAAAATCTTCCTGCTGATTATTATCCTCTCCCCTCCAGTGGTCCACAGTATTCCAGCTTGAGGCTGCCAAATGGACAAGAGGCTTACAGGTTAATACATTGGTTTGACCTGCAGTAGCAGAGTGGTAGTTCGTCTTCTCCATTTTAAACAACAACCCTTAAATGAGATTGATGCGCTACTTTTGAAATCTCTATCTAAACATCAACAGCTGACAACTTGAAGACAACTTTCATTACAATGAATCACAGCAGTAATAACAATGAGATAACTAGCACTACTGTCTCAGAAGACATTGCTCTACTGTAATGGAAGCCTTACAGTATCTGTATACTTAGCATGTAGTCAGTACAGTTCACAAGTTTATTATGACTTAAAAAATCTTATAGCCTTTGTCTTTAAATACTGATTTTTTTTTCTGTGAGTTTGGTTTTATATTTGATTATTACATGCTACACTTAATTTGTCACAAATTATACAATTTACATTGGTGCTTTCCAATGAGCAGTTTTGTTCGATAAGGGGCAAAGCAGAATCCTTCCACCGTGGTAAATGCTTTTAAGTAGAATTGACAGAGAATACAAAAGGCTTGTTCTTGCATAGCCATAATCTATTAAAAATCATTGTTGTGTTAGCATTACTCACCAAGTGGAATTAAAAGCTGCACTATGGTTGCCATGCCAACTAGCTGCCTCCCACATACTGTATCACTCTAAATTTGTACAGACCTTTTTTCATACATTTGAGCCAGAAATAATACTGTTCCCAGAGTAAAAAGAGATTTATTGATGTGATAGAATATTCTTTATTTAAATATGGGATATGGGAGACTGCAAATATAGATTATACCAGATCTACCCCATTACTTTATAATGATCAGTGCAAAAAAAAACAACACACAATTTTCCTCACCATGATAATAGCTCCAGGGCTTGCTCTCGAGTTTATTTTACAGGTAACCATCTTTAGAGGAATTGGAACATGCACTTATAGCCACAGTAATCCGCAGCTAAGCTCATCTGATGTTATCAAGAATAAATATTGCCGCTTCAGTTCCCACTCAATTAAAAAAAAAATGAAAATCAATTTCAAATAGAATCATGCATTCCAGATAAATAAATCACAAGCCAGGAACAGTCAAGGAAAGCAGAAAGCGTCTCTTTACTATTCTAACAAGGTCTGGAAAAAGGTAGTCCAAATTTACAGATAAATGAAACAATCTCTCAGAATTCATCACAGTATATCTATGTTGGCATGTTAGTGATTTGTAATGCTTTAACAGCCTGCTTGTGTGTAATAAAAATGATAATTATGTGTACAACTACTTTTAGCTTCTAGTTTATCTGCAGACAAAGTAAACCCACACAAATCTGCAATCTGATGTTGCAGTAGATTAAAGCCAAGTGGAATAGGTGTGTTTGAAGGATAAAACGTATCTAGGAGATGTTTATTTTTGTCACAGTGGAATTCAGTCAGTTGAGGTTTAGATGTGATGTACATTTTCACTGGCAGGTGTAATTAAGCGTCATAAAATATTTGTCAGCTCAAAAGTGCACATCTTGCTGTCTACTGCAATAAATGCTCTGCCTTAAACACCCAACTGAGTAAGTTATTGTATTTGTGCTATACAACTAGAGTTCACAGTTCATAAGCTGGTCTAATACATTGCTGAGCCCCTTTCTGTATGACTGTGTGTTTTTACAGTTATCAATGCAGTCTAATGTTACAGTAACTACTCCCTACGTGTGCCCTTTTCTCAATTGTTAAGTCTTACACTAAACTACAGTATTTTGCATGCAGCAGTAAGAAATACTGCAAAATACCCATGAATACCTATGCAGTTGCTGTTGCAAGGAAAAAAGCTATATTTAAATCTTGTACAGTTTTTTTTTTTTTTTTTTGAATACTTCATTTTCTGACCCCCTGCTCACAGTCATTTTAAGAAAAAAAAATTCCATTAGTTGTGACCTAAATATGTTTGGACATGTCATATAGTTTTCATGGGAAAACTAAATTTCAAAAACAGGAGACACTTGGCAGGCTTGCTATTGAGGTCGAAGAAATATTATATCTTTTTTTATGCATACATGTTTAGAAATAAAAAATAAATCAGATCTGCATATTTCCACCTGACACTTGGTATATTTAATGGAAGTAACCTTGGTAACGCTGTTGTAATGTAATGGGATATCTACGTACATTTTCACTTACAAATTGCAATATACAATACTACACAAAACCCTGAAGTGTGCTTGTTGCCTTTGAATGTATTGGTTAGCAAAATATGATATGCTACCAAGTGAATTTGCATGGACTTTAAGTCCTTGACAATGGGATACATGCATCTTCTATGATGTTAACTATTACTATGTATATAATGTAGCACTGACCTGTTTAACAGCTTCTATTTAAACTGCATTTAATTTCCAAGGACGTATAATAAATGCAAACTCATGCTAATGTGCACTGGATTTTAGGAATAAGCATAAGGCCATGTTTCTTTTGATATTTTTAGTGTCGTAGTTATATTAGTCTGGTGGTCTCCATGGCAACCTGCTTAGGTAGTTGTATTATTTAACATTCCTGTTTGAATCTTTGGAAAAGAAAAACCACAAGCAAAAAACATACAGTTCAAGGCGCAGCAGTGTTCAACAGTACTTGCATCTAGTATTGTGACTTTTTCCCAGTATCCTGGATTGTTTTTATCTAGTTGTGTTAGCCCTTATACAATGCTTAGTTTTTAAACATGTTCAATACTTCAAGTTATTCCATGTATCTGTATGCATTCAAAGTACATTGAAATAAATTCTGAAATCTTCTTAGTGTTGGGCAATCTTTTGTTATCATCATCACTGCTCATGTATAGGTAATGGCTTAAAAAATATTAAAGTGAAGTACTTGAGTACGGCTTACTGTTCAAAATGACAGGAACTTGTAATGTAGGTAAAATGATGTAATGCTGATGAAAGCTTGCAGTCTGATTAAATAGTTGTTTAATACCTGTACACCCGCAACATAGTGTAATAGAATTCACCAGTAAGGGCAAATTAGTAGCCATCAAAATGTATACCATGTAAAAGACTCAGGACACAAATGCTTGAGCAAAGTCTTACCACAGGGGTTTCTATATAAACAGTTATTGAACAGAAGGCAGGAGAAATGGCCACAAAACCACAAATGTCAACTATAAATATATAGTGCACTCTCAATAGAAGGTGCTACAGCAGATCAATACATTCCCTAGACTGTAATACAGTAAAAATAAAATTATACTTTGTTTTTCCTAACAACTGCAATATAACTTTTACTGATTTTGACAATGAAGCAAAGTACAGCATGTTCCCTGATGTGTTACTCTTATAAGTATTACCGCAGATGAAAAATAAATTATATTCTTAAACATTGTAGCTAAGGATGTTACTCAAAGACGATTCCTCCTAAATCATTTTTAACAATGGAAACTCTTGACTGCAAACTGGCAGAGCAAATCCTGTAGTCCCCTCACATACTAACCTGTGTGAGTCATCATCAGATTGATAGCATTTAAGCCAAAACCCATGTGGTTTTCAAAACATACCGGATGCTTGTGCAATACCACATCTAAGTACATTTCACTGATTCTATATTATATATATATATATATATATATATATATATATACACACACATACATATACATTATATATATATATATATATATATATATATATATATATATATATATATATATATATATATATATATATATTACACACACACACACAGTATATGTGTTTAAATAAAGGTTATTTTGCATGTACTGTAAGAGGGAACACTACCAAGGGGATATCGGTACCTCAAAGGTACCAAAACATGTACATTTCCAGCCACTTATGGTGAAATTGACAGGTAAGGAGATTTATACCAGTCATCTCATTTATTGATTTGACAATGTATCACCCAAGCAATAACCAAATATTATTATTATTATTATTATTATTATTATTTAATAATTTTATTTAGTTGTTTGCATCTATGCTGGACTAAATGACCACTCCAATAGCTTGCAAATGAATTGTGAGGGCAGCTTTTTGTATTAGGAAAAAGGCAATTACCCCACACATTTTGCACTATCCCACTGATTTCTTTTGACTTCAATAAATCCTACAGATAATTTAAATTTACATTGAACAGCACTTGGCAATGCTTACAATAATCAAGCCTTTATATTTATGCCAAGAGTTAATGCTGTCCCCTTTGGAAGAGCACTGCATAAACAAAGTAATACATGTTGTAGTGCTTTAGCTAATTCAGCATTGTAATTTGATGATTTCATTTAGTAGTATTAAGAAGAACTCAGTCACATTTGGCTACTAGTTTGAATGCTTACCAGTAAGTGTTTAAAAGACCAATATACTAATTTGTCTTTGCCAGTTTAGTACATTAAAAGCTATTTTTAAATGAAAACAGAAGTGCCCTTTGCAATAGTGTACACATACTGATCCTGAACCTGGCTTAACAAAAGATGTTAAATGAGTTTCTAATGACTAATCTAAACATTTCAGTTATTATGTATACTGTTCAGAGCTTCTTATCTTCTGCTGTCTTCAATCAGTGTCTGTATGACTGCACAATACAACGAGACAATATGAACCCAAGAGGGTCGGCTTTCAGTAATGAGATGCTAGCAGAAGCTTATGGACATTCGTCACATTTCTATGATTTATATTAATATACAAAAAAATGTACGTACCCATAAGAATTGCAAGACACAATGTGATTAGCATTGTTCTTGTTTATGAAACAAATGGTTTCACTGCAATGAGAACATCAATACTATTGCTAATATAATGCATTGGTGTGTGTGTGTGTGTTTTAGTCAAATAAGGCATTTACTTTGAAGCGTCACAATCCAGCATTTATTGGGACACAGACTATTAATAGGAACAGTGTAGAATTAATTCATAGATTTTAATTTAGATTTGATTGAGAAAAATAGACACCAGGGTAATTGGTTTTCTCAATTTGCATTTTTATTTAAGTCTTTTATGTTAAATTAGAAGGGACTGGATGATGCAATATATTTGTCCTCAAATCTATGCTCTCCAGCCAGTTTGAAAGTTATTGTGGTAACAGCTCAGAACACAAGGGCTGCGATTGGGGAGGACATACTGCAAGAGTCATGAGTCTCTGTAAGTCACCTTGGATAAAGGCGTTTGCTAAATAAACAAACAATAAAACACTACACTGGAGAGGTCTATAGATGGGTTAACACATTTCACTTTCACCCTTGGAGGTTGTGGTGTTGCAATAAGGTTTAATTTCCTATATAACATATACTTTGTATAATCTGTGTGTGTTTTAAAATACAGTTACAATTATGAATTTGTAAAACCTCTGCTTTGTATAACCAGTTTGGGTGAGAATGTATTTATAGTTGGGGGAAGGGAATTAGGTCAGCGAAGCCAGATAAACTGCAGAAAAGAACAGGGATGTCAGACCCTGAAGGTAACCACACCCAAACAGCATCCGCACCCAGCAGCATCACATTACATTCAGACAGAGCCTACATAAACCAAAGTTTGAGATTAGTTCAGAGCGTTTCCTGACAATCAACAAACACCATGCTAATTTGGCAGGGGGAATTCGTCCAGACATGGCAAATATTACTGTCACTCTGTATTATAATATCAACTTATACACTAATTTATAAGTTTATAAGTTGTTGCAATTTTATATATCTGTCCTACAATGGTAGACTATGATTCATATTACGTGAACCTTACACTGAGTGATGGTCTTTTTTTGTGGTATACTTATATATTGTTAGATTATCTTAATGTTATAACTGTAATCCGATATGTCGTGGTAGAATATAAATTGAATTACTATTTATCATACTTCTAGTTATACTATGTGTTACATATCAATTTGAATAAAACAAAAAAAAACATACATACTGTATATCAACATAGAATAATTATTACAAAGAATAAGAACTAATTATCATATTAGTAAAAATCCAACAATGGTTCAAATAAAAATTGTTTCACAAATTTAAAAAAGCTTGATAGTCTCAATTTAGTAGTTCATCCACATCACAAGACCAACACAGTTTGGCACAATATCAGCCTCTGTTTGTGAAAGGTCCAGAACTGCATGAAAGGGGATCATGTTAGGGATTGTATTGGCAATGGATTCGTTTTGAAGTAAAGCTCACTGCAACCTACAACTCACTCTCCCTCATTTTTTTTTTTTATGAGCACCAACATTAAAAATACAACACAATCCTCTCATTATGATACCGTGCTCCATTCTTAGACCCTTCCTCATTGCTGTCCATTCTTTTCACATACAGAAAATCACAGCAGTAAAGAGTAGTTCTACTGTCATCAACAAAAAAATGACATGCTGTAATCACACATTTATTAACTGGAGATTTACAATAGCTGAAGATTATAGTTTGCCCATAAACTAAACATATTTGCTCTTGTTGCAGATGACAGCACTCTGTCTCCACATCTGACTGAATTCAAGGACATTGGATGCTCAAAAACTGCTTCAAACTGCTTACTTCACAGAAGCGTGGGTGCTGCTAATACTGCTATGGCAAAGCAATTTGTAAAACTAAAGAATGAGGTGATGTTGCTACAGTTTTATCCTCAACCTTGACCTTGGGAGCTGGATTACACACCTTCTGCGTCCGTTTTAGCTGCATGTTACTGTACAACTGCAGCTGTACACATTTCTGTATACCACTGAATCAGCCAGTCCAAAACAAATGTAAACAAGCTTTTGCTGCCATCATGAAGAGTTGCCAGCTTGTGTGTTTTTCATTTCTCATCATCATACAGCTTGACTCCAATGGGACCTGCAGTATTGATAACTGGCAGGCAAAGAACAGCCCCTGGTTCTTTCCTTAACAAGTCCATTCTTGCCCTTTCTTTCACCCACAAATAATCTTTTGAGACAGACTGTAGTATTGCACTAGGCACAAATCATCAATACCACCACAGCACCACTGTCAACTTCTGGAATGAAGCGACATTCTTCAGCAGCTGAATGGATGCTATGTCAGGTCCACAAGGCACAGATGTCTAGCTGTCATAGCTGCTCAAGGATTACATACTCCCATTATGTAATAGGTGGTTACAACTGTTTTTCTTTACCTCTGTCTGATTTTGAACGTGAAATATTGGTCTTTGTTGCTGGCAAAATATAAAAAAAAGGGTGGATTTTTTTTATCATCCATTTCTTAATTATGCTTGAAATTGTAGTTCATTCATTCAATTATCCAATTCTCTATTCAATTGTTTACCAAACAAATCTATTTTCTTACCTCTTTATTAACATTGTTACTGGTCCCCTTATTGTGTTGAGATTCTTTTGGTTCTTTGTTTTTTTTTTTAGGATATGCAAATGTCCCAAATACAATGCTGTAAGTAAACTGCTTGCTTCCTGGTCACGTTGGTATAGGAGTTCACATGGTATTACTGCAACTAGACCATTGGAGTGAGATTGAAAAGCAATAAGTGCTAAGCTACCTCTAAGCAGCTTCAACTTTTCATTTTTTTTATATATCTACATATTTAAATGATAGTATAAATCACAAGCAAAAAAACAAACATTTTCAACAGCAGAAAGAGGGAGGGAGATAATAATATTGCTTGTAAAGATATACTTTAAATATCTGCAATGAATGCTGGAGATCATAAAAGGTTCAGGACTAAATGGATGGGTAGTCCTGACTAGGCAATCAAGTGCTAATCTGAGCTGCCTGACACTGAAGCCTGCTCTGCTGGAACCACTGTCTTCTGAGTGGTTGAGAGTATTTTCTGGCTGCACTTATAACACCTATGTATACATGCACATATTTAACTAGCTTTAAACATATTGTTAATGAATTAACACATAGAACTCTAGGTGATATCTAATTATATTTGTTATATATTTCACTTAGCCTACTATAGATGTGCTTTGAATACAAGTAGGTGACGAATATGAGAAGTGGGATGTCATTGTTATTTTATCTTCGTGATACGTTAGACATGCAAGATTCACATACTTAAATACTGCTTTCCTTAACAAGCATACACACTTCCACATTTTTGACAGTACTTATTCTGAGAGAGTGAACAAGCAAAGGTATTTTCAATAAATAAATACCACACAAGGCTATTGAAATGCAACCACAAGGATCAATTAGAGAAGACCTATTCTTAATCAAGGTCTGTTTTACAAAAAGCGAAGCACAACCATACATGTAAGCGTGTAAAGAATGGCAGCCATTCATTCATCTATCAGCTCTTCAGCAAATGCCGGGGGGGGGGGGGGGGGGGGGGGGGGGGGGACGACGACATTGAAATAAATAAGATTAACCTTCTGAGAATTAAAATGTCACTTTCCAATTGAGAAGATTTACACATGCCAACATTTTGTACAAGTGCTTTGTGACAGAACAGTAATTACTGGGGCTTCTGTTTCTCTTGTAGTCCCAGGTTGGTGTTTCTAGCAAGGCTGGGAGTTAATATTTCAACACTGGCACTGCTAAGCTGAATTGCAGGCATACGCAGAGGGTTTGCAGCACAAAGAAAATTACAAAGTAAAAACCAGGGAAGCACATCCTTTTGCTTTGCATACTTGTCATTCTGTGTGATTTTATGAGCTACCAATAAACAAACAAACAAACAAGCCGAGTCTATGGATAAGGGGAGAAAAAAAAAAGATTTGTCATATACTTTTTTCAAATTTACTGCAATGTATGTTAAGATGATTCAGAGAGACATTTGCTACTTTAATGATTAAATGTCATGTTTTTTAAAGCTCATGAATTCTTCATACGAATAAATGCATTGCACTCATCTACTGACATGACTGAAGATGATGGAGTGAGCTCTGGACTCTCACGAATGTTTGGCTCAACTCGGACATGCATAAATATGCCAAAAATGTGCCATTTCCTGTCTCATCAGGTTAAAACGTTAAATTAATTGTTTTAAACAGAGGCTGTGTTAGTTTTGACCTAAGAAACACTTTAATCCTCACATGTTGAGGTATTAACATGCAACCTAACATACGTGCGGTTGGATTGCATGAGTTAAAAAGTAATTTGAGTGTAGTATCGTATGTTATGTATCATTACCGTAGACCTTTTTACAGAGGTAAAGTTCTTCCCAAATTACAAGATGCTGATAATCACAAAACATGGAATATTTCAAGATGGAAGTCAACGTTTTTACTTAGATGAGTATATTTTTAAACATGTATGACACAAACAAGATAAATCATGACAAACCATGACATTCTGCTTTAATGTCAAGGGACGTGTGTGGCAGAAGGCTAACAAACTCACCCAAAGGCCTGTTTAATATCGTAGAATCCGGCCAAGAAATACATATCATATGTCATGGTTTTTCATGACAGATCCTCCATGTATAACTATGCTTTTACCATGAACTACTGCACTAAACTCGTACAGGTTTCTTGGATAATGCAAGCCATTTTACTTCAAGGTTTAAGACCTCGTTTTTCTATTTTCTACATTAATATTTCAGTATGCTTTTATAACGAATTGCCTAAAATCCATAAAATTAAACCCCTATCGTGTCAAATCTGCACTGCTTTTTGAAAAGATTTAAACCCAAAAAGATAATATATTTATATTTGGGATTGTATTACATGATCCAAATGGACAGACTGTACATTACATACTTCTGCTGAAGGAATAATAGAGGGGATCTGTGATCAGAATGACATAATTGAATATGACAGGCATGGAAATATCCTTTCCCATCACATCAGATCACATTTTGCCTCTAAAGAATTTCTGTCACTATAGTAAAGTTCATTCACCTGCTTTTAGTCTAAAAAACTATGTCAATTGATACTCTTTATACCATTCAGGCTAAGAGTTGGCAAATCTAATTGAATATGTGTTGATTGCAGTTGTATATGCCAAGAGGTGTTCACATGATATTAGTCTTCACTTCATAATATATTAAGTTCTTAATTTAGGTCACCAATTAGGA
Organism: Acipenser ruthenus; assembly: GCF_902713425.1. Lineage (NCBI taxonomy): Eukaryota > Metazoa > Chordata > Actinopteri > Acipenseriformes > Acipenseridae > Acipenser > Acipenser ruthenus. The sequence goes on from NC_081195.1 coordinate 4,299,381, forward strand.
CCAAAATACTGTGCTATATAATAATTAAGAATAAGTGATGAAAAATGAATGCTGAATTCGTGTCAGGTACAGCAATGTTAAACAGATTTTTTTTTTCCTCTGGAGAGTAAGTCCACACAATGTTTGCAAATGTAAATCGGGTTTGAGCCATTTGATAACGTTCATGTAAAAAAAAAAAAAAAAAAAGCAATGAGCTTCAAATGAAGTATGTTCTTCTCTATATGTAAATGTCACAAAGACGGCCGGAGTGGGTGGCGTCAGACCAGAAACAGGAACACAATAAACAGAGAGATGTGGTTTGGTATAAGCTGGGCGCGTGATGGCGCTCAGCATTTAATAAACAGACAGAAAATAAAAGGTTTGAAACAACAAAAACACAGGACACGGCACTTGACGCCAAAATAAACAGACATACAAAACGACTAAACACTAAACAGACGGTGCAGGACAGACAGACGAACAAACACGGTGAGTGAAAACACGTTAACTACTACTTTGACTATTATTATTATTATTATTATTTTACTTCACCTCCGTCTCCAATCCCGTTCTCCACTCACCGAACACCTAACCTTGAGTGCAAGAAATGTGCGTCTATTTATACTGTTTGTGCTGGGATTCAATTACTAAATTACTTACTCACTTGAATCCCAGCACGTGAATTCATTACGTGAAACCCCGTGTTCACATATTATATTTTAAATGCACGTGCGTGATGTGCAATCCCGTGCCTAAATACAAATATACACTTTTTAAATATACGTGAAAAACAGACCCGTTTATATCCCGTGTACCAATGACTATACACCAACATTAACATACGCACGCATACATACATATAACACAAATGCACACAGGGGCGGGGCGCTTTGCCACAGTAAAGCACTGCTGTGTATTGCCAACAAAACAAAACGATGAGTGGTTTTCAAAGTGGAAGATCACAAGAAGATTACACATGTCTATGGCAGGCAACTGGAACATAGCTCCGGCAGAAATAATATTAATAATAAAAATAAACTGTATTTACATAATTGCAATATGAACTACTCAGAATGACCGCCAACGTCATACAATGGCAAGGGAACAAAAACAAATCTAAGAAAGCTGTTGCTCTTTAAACATATCATAAAAACTACTGTGGGCACATTCAGCAAAATAAGCAAATACAAAGTGGATCAAACACTTGAGCTCAGACTTTTGCCACCCTGCTGGGGTGCTTTAGAAACCATGTAAACATATTCTCATTGATCAGAATCTTGTGTGCCAAATGCAACTGCAGTTGCAATTTATTTACTCTTATTGACAGTTAGTAAAAGTTGTCAGGTATCTTTGGCAGTCAGGCTCCTAAAAGTGTCATTCACCCAATTTCTACATTTCAGTTTAAGTTCTGTTTTATTTAGGGAAAGCCTTCCTTAAACCTCACAGACAAACTGGTCTCAATGCTGTACGGTCTGTGTAAAGGAACAATTGACAACCATAAATTAGTTCAATATGAACACATTTAAAACAACAGTAAGTAATACAAACCAGAAATAAAATAGCATGCGCAAAACTTCAAAAGGTAAATGTTTATGATCAGAATGCAGGGCAGGAAGCACACATTAAAATACATAATTGCTGGTTATGATGAAATAGGAGGTTTCTGTCACTGGCTTCTGGGTATAATGTAATTCTTCATCATATCACTAGAAGGCTACCTAAATCTGAATTTTACATTTTCAGTCTGTATTCTTGTACAATTGTTAATCATTTTTGACAAGTTATGTTGAAAAGAATAAAAGTAGCAAGTTGTAGGTGTCAGGAAGAGATTTAATGAAACATATCCTCACAGGCATATTTGTTCATCAGTGGTCTTCTCCACCAACAAATTGATGAATATAGGCTGCAGTAGCCTGCTCAATACATTTTAATTAATTTGCCAAATGTGAATCTAAATTGATACAATATGGAGCTGCATAATTAATATATATATATATATATATATATATATATATATATACTGAAGATAATTTTTATTGGTTGAAGGAGCAGCTGATAACACTAGGTGGCACAGTACTGCTTGAAATCAGATACTGTAAGGAGGTCACGCTTCAACAACTCCTGGACAGGCTGGGCCTCATCTCCAGTGGTCAGAAGCTTGGCAACACTCATTGCTTAGGTTCAGCGTGTGACAAGAGGCCATTGGCTTAACAGCAGGAATGGAGGTCGGCCACTGATCTTCCGTCCTATCCATTACTAAGTGGGTTGCAGTGGTGAGGCAACATTCATATTGGGCATTGCAGAAAAAGGTCAGTCAATACAACATAGGCACCAGTGTGCTGAACTTGAAATACAACAATGAGGGAAGTGTTTAGATGACAGTAGTGGAATACAGAGGTCAATGTTAAAATCATGGGTCAACACCATTAATACCACCAAACCACCTCTCGTCTACATTTAGAAATAGCCTTATGTACAGTATATACCATACATCTACGTCATCTGCTGGGCACTTAAAACACAACAGCTCATTAAAATGAACGTAAGAAAGCCACGTGTGGATAGTGGCTTCTGAACTACATTAACATTGAATCGTACACAGATCCAAGTACAGAGAAAAATCCAATACACACAACTCTAGAAATAGTCACTCAATGAATAATTTAATTAACTAAAGTTTATTGAGCTCTCAAAAATGAATTAGTGCCAGAGCACCACTTACAAATGCACCTCTGCATTCAGATTTAAAATGTATTAGAGAGGTTAATCAGTACTCCCCTTTTGCTGTGTAATCTGCAGCCTCAGAGGTTTAGGTCTGGTGGAGTTAGACTGTAACGTGGCAACATCCTGGTAGAATGTTTCTGTATTGAAGCAGATAACAAATTCAAATTCAACCAGTGTATTTGGCAAGGGGGGGTTGTAATTATTTCAGGGGACTGGCACTGCAGATAGAACAGGTGGCTGCAATGAGGCTACATGGATGAATGAACCAAAAACAGGGTATACATGTAAACAATTTATTAGATATAAATTGTATTCCAATGAGAGTTTTCTGGTATAAATAACAAAACAAAAACAAAACAAACACAGAGAAGCAAATTATCTTTTAGGAAGTTCAATAAATAAAGTTTGCTCGTAAACGTTGATTTGGACCAACAGAGATAAAAGCACTCACATGGAAACCGCTTCATTGTCACTACTTAAGCTGTACCTGCTTTTTGGATTAATAAGTATTTATTGACATGAACAATAGTCTTCAGCATTCCAATAAGAGGAGTAGAATCAAAGTAGATTGTATTTTGTAAAATATTTCCATACAGTCAATCTTATCTTTTGTCCCCTTCTATTTGCTCCGTCAAAACTGCACATTACACAGAGACCTACAGTATATTCTGAATGGAAGCGTGCAAAAGGTAAGACTTATGGAATTATTTTGATTGCTACAACCATGTTAGGTCTCACTGGTGAGTCAATGTTGGGAAGAAAACTTGTGAGTGGTTAGTGACGCGACTGCCCTTTGATAGTACAGAGCCCTTTACTCAGGACTGTTCTAAAACAGGACACCCTTCAAAAACAAACAGACAAAACAAGAAAAACGCTGAATCATTGCAATCAGAAGAAGATCCCTAAGGCCCTCTCTCTTTCCCCTTCATTCAGACACCAAAACGTGCTGCATTCCTTATCAGTCTTTAGTCGAAGGAAATGTATTTTCACAGTACTTAGCATTCAGTAGAGAGCTAAGGGTTGTCATGAAGGTCTTCTGCTGTTGGAACCACTCTATAATTAAGAGGCATTCAAGGTTAAAGAACTCTTCAAACTTATAATTAACATTGTTGTGCTCCCATATTTAAATATATAATATTATATCATAATGTTTTTAAATAAATATAATTTGAATGTTTATAATTATGCCACATACACTATGTGGTGTTTTTTTTTCTTTAAGAAAACAACTGTATTCATTCCTCATCTCCCCCCCCCCCCCCCCCCCCAAAAAAAAGTCAAAAAGCCAAAACGACAAGGATATCTTGATCCTGTTGAATATTCCAGGTCCCTATAGGTCTGTGTATTATCCTTGGCAGCTTTCTTACTGAGATTTCCTCAAATAAGTTTGCTTCTAAGTGAAGTTCAATTACTTTACTATATACTTATTTAGTAGGTGTTCAAAATGATATAGCCTAGCCTCCTGCTGTCAGTTTCTTCTAGTACAGCAGTGTATGTTGTCCAGTGATGCATTCTCACACAGCAGCTGTTTCCCTTATGATATGACCTGCACATGTTGAATTTGGCATTGTATACTTCGGGTTCATCAATTGTTTAGTCTGAAATGGTATTCTGAATGTAAACCTACATCTGTCGTCCCCAATTAGTTGTTTCCTGAGGGACCCGAGTTTCCATTGTTATATTGATTGATTAATGGATGGATGGTGATTACAGACTATTTATTATTCATTATTGATTTTATGACATAGCTACAGGTTTGATTATTTGCTGCTAATTATTTCACCGATTTCAATTTCCAAACCCAGTGTTGGAATGCTTGTGTAACTTGTACTCATTTGTCAGAGCTCCTGTATTAAAGATAATAAAGCTGAATGGTAACTAGCAATACAGAAAAGCTACTCATGCGACAAGGTGACCATCACAAGCTATACCACAGAGAAAGGAACAGGGATCAATCAATCTCAAATGAGTAACTAGCTGGCTCATGCTGGCAATTTCATAACAGTTCAAAGCGCCTTACTTAAATTCCAATTAAAAACAACGATCTGAGAATCGGCATTCAGTACTACACAGGACAATAGCAAACACCTTAAAAAGACATACGGATTTTAAAAATCCTGTTAAAATGGCATCTGTAGCTATTTACTCTGATACTGTTTATATGCTTGAAATAGACCCCCAAATGTCCTGTTTTCTTGTTTTCCAAGTGTATCCAATTGTTACTCTTCCTGTAAGATGAAGCATGTTCCCCACAAGGGTTTGGGGTCTGGGGGACTGACAGTCTGTTGTAATATTTCTGGGAGTGGATGGTGCATGGCTTAATTGACATACATTCTGGAAAAATACTAACAAAAATGTGGTGCGTTAAAACACATATTAAGGCATTAGCCTAAACGTTTGTCTACTTGACCTAGTTTCACAAGTTGTATTTATTTATTTAGACTGGTTATGTCAGGTTACTATTGTGTTCTCTTTTAAGGCTTATGTCACATTTAAGGTGAACGGCAGTTACTTTTCCATAAAACAAGTCAAAATAACTACTGGTAAAAATAAATAAATACAAATAGAACAGTTGTCTAATTAGGATTATTTGCAGTGTTACAGGAAGCAGTTTTCACTGATTTTTTATCTACAGGCATAATTAAAAACTGACTTCTGCATGTGACAAACATCAAGGAAACATCAAGGAAACATCCAATCTGCAGATGCGGTTTGAAATGAAGAACGGACATATTAAACCAATTTGTTTAACTGTCACTTTGTGGAGCAGTGCTACCAGATGTTCACAAATCCTGATCATAGCTTCAGTTTCTGGATTGAGAGGCATATCACTAGGACAACCTGTATATTGCTTTGCTTTATGGGTGATAGCATTTCTAGTATACCTAGAGGAAGCTTCATTTGCCCTCTGAAATAGAAAGTATAAAAACAGATCGCAGGCACTGCTTGTTTAAACAAAGGTTTCCTGTATGTTACCTTATTTGAGACGCGCACTACCATTTTATTGGTCAACCTTCCAGCTCTGTATTCGCCACAGATATGTTCAAATTAAAATGGTTCGGTTTTGGACTAATGTACCAGTGCATTTGTTTGGATTGCCTGATGGCTCTGTGTGTAATCATCTTTTAATTACAATGCTAATTTAGTACACATCAAGCATACAGGTGATGAATAATCCCAGTTTAACCAGGCACAGCTCAAGATATGAATTAATGATAGAAAAGAAACCCACATTTAAAGGGAATATTCCAGGGGAAGACTAAGTCAGCCTCGCTCCCTGCTACAGCCGATAGGGATGAAGTTCCCTGCAGGGAATACACTTGGCATTTTTTCCAAGAAACAAACAGACAACCTTGGCACCAAATACTATTGTCTGCTTGATAAGATAAATGCAATATTAGCTTGTATCTGTACCTGTAGTGGATGGAGTCAAAAGAACAATCATTTCAGCACCTGACTCAAGCTCTTCTGCAGGTACATGTCTTACTGCTGTAAATCGTTACTGCTTATTTTACAGTGCTGGACTTCGTTATTATTACTACTACTACATTGTAGAGAATTAATAATATTAATAGTCATAATCATGTAAACTCAAGTGCTAAACCATTTTAGATCATGCTGTCAATGTCCTACTCTCCACTGTCCACTAGAGGGGGGCAGTGCATATAGCTTTGCTCCATCCAGTAGAGGGAGCTATAGTCCCCACACACTTCATTCTAATCAGCACCTGTGGCGAATTGCTGAAAAGAACTGCTGTTTGCACTGCTTGTTGTAATTGTTCATTCACTTTTTCCAATGGGTTGTAATTGCCCTTCTCATTGCCGTTTACCTTGACAAAAGCATGTGCAGTAAAGCAAAGTGATGCACAGATAAGGATGGGGAAAGGCATGGTAAACTAGGAAACTATTGAGTGGTGAACTTTAAAACATCTCTATGATGGTGCCTGTAAATGCAAGCAACACAGTAAACACCATTTGAATTGTTAGCTGTAAATGCAGTACTATTGAGATAAGGCTTTTTTTCTGGCAGTGACCATTTCTGATTGAATGTATCACAAATAAAAATGACAGTCCTTCTTTGAGTAGCATAAGCACCAGCACTCCCCATTTTTGTTTCAACAAGGAACTAAGCATTTGTTTTAAATCAGCATTGTTTTCCAGTGCACACAAAGGACAGCATTCACATGACAGCTTCTGCAAATGCAGAACTTTGATATGGTGGGACCTTTGGGTTGAGACTTCATGTGTACAGCAATGTGATTGCTTGAAACCTAAAGGCATTGGGCAACATTTGCTTTTATATTGCTCTATATTTAGATATAATAGAAAAAAATAAGACCACAACAGTATAAAAAGGACAGATCTCTATTACTGTAAAGGGCAGCCTTTACGGAGATTGGACATGCCAGTTCTGGAAGTGAGCTCACAAACAGGAAAACATGGCTTGCACTCTGGCCGTCAACATTGTTATTATCTGTATTGCTCAGAAACCCTGATGCCAGCACCTCACTGTAAACCCATTGTTACCTCATCAAACACCACAACAGAATGTGATGCACTAGATCATTACAGGTTACAGGCATCGGAAAGTGAATCAGAGGTATACACCTTTGAATGCCTCTGGTGGGCCTCAGCATCATGCTCATTTTTCCATGCATTCAAACAATTAGGTATGAACACTGCTATGCATAAACTGACTTGTTCACCTTCAGTAGCTGTGTTTTAAGCATTTCTTAGAGAAGAAGCCTAATTCTATAATAAATAAAGTATTCAAGGCCTTGGTGCTCTTTGCAGATTTATCAGATTGACATTTCAGAATCTTATTCAAATCCTGCAGTTCCAGCCAAAAGCCTACAGACATCATGCTGTTCTTTACCTACCATGTGACTGTTACCATAGTGATTTGACTGTTTTTCCAGGTACAAAACAGGAACACTTTGGGACATCTACTGTTCTATACTGTCCTGAATGAGAGGTGTATGTTTGATGCTATCCAGCACCTTTCCATTCAGGTGAAGCTGGTTTTAGAAATGGAGTCAATTCACCATCTGTTTGAAATGAAACTTCAAGCGAGCAAAGTACCAAATGTAATATATATTATAGATGCTAAATATGCTAATATATATATATATATATATATATATATATATATATATATATATATATATATGAGAATCATAACTTTGAAAGGCTTATATGACAATGTGCTGAGTTTTAAATATTGCAACATTACTTAGAAATCTCCAGATATATAAAGCAGACTCAGACTTGTTACTCCTTGACAAACATGTAAGACAAATTAAAAGGAAAGACCCTTTTGTATATAGGCTGTGGCTGAGTGCAATTAGTCTGCTATTTCCAGTGTCGGACGCAATCATATATCTGGAGCTTGACGTGTTTCCTTCTGCAAAGATTAACCCCTACCTTGACTGGGAAATTCACCAGAGAGCTGCTCAGGTTGCCCGTGTTGCATTTGAAATTCAGCTGCGTATCTGCCTCCCAATCCTGCATACCCACGTCACGGATCACTGCTCTGTCTGAATTCAGAGGCATTTTCTGGAAGGCAGTGCACGTCATTCCTGTGAAGCTCGCTGGTTTGATCACAAAGGCCTCCAGAGCTATATTAAGAGAAACCTTGTACAAACACATGGGGAAAAGGGTCATGTTTTTTTTTTTTTTTTTTAATAGAGAGCTTTTCTTTTACAAAAGTAATTAAGCCTGTGCTTTATTTGATAACGGTCCTGTTTGCTTTTCTTTTTAGCTACAAGAAAGTGGTGTATTCTTAATGACCCAAATCATTGCCACTAATTGGCAGCTGGCTATTGTTCAACATGAACAAAAAATTGCTCAGTATTGCGTGAGACTGTAAAAGAAACTGTGGGGCTTTATTTATTTACAAGTTGCATCCAAGTGGACGCTAATCATTCTATGGCATAAGCAAATAAGGATTGAAAAATAACTGTTGTTTTGTTTGAAAAGGAACAGGACCCAGAAAAGACTTCTTGCTATGATTATTTTGTGGAAGAAAGGCAGTGTATACTTTGGCTGCCTGTTCCACAGTTTAAAGAACATGTGTGAAATGAATATAAAACAAATAACCAAAAGCTACCTTACTTAATACAATCAAACTCCCCTTCAAATCCTTGCAATCACTGCATTATTGTCTATATGTTTGCACTTCATGGCTTAACTTTAACAGGTTTGAGGGTTATGAAAAACAATACATTTCTAGTATTTGTGTCACTTTAGTACAGAGAATACAACAGAAGCCCTAAGACTCAAAGCCATTAATTTAAGAAGTTTGAAGTTGCTGAAGACCTCTTAACTTCTCTGCATCAACAAGATGCTTTTGAGGAAAACAAAAAATGAATATTAATTAGATCAACTCCACAATGCTCACACACAGCAGAATAGCCATAATACCTTTGAGATAACTTGAGTATTGCTGGTCAGAGCCAAGTCTGCAATGTGTTCCACACACTGCACAATGCGAGTGCAGGCCCTTTCTTCATTCTGTGCCATCCACAGTATGTGTTCATCCACCAGCATCATGTTACTGGCGATATCAGCTAAGTAGTCGCCTAGCTGCAAATCAAAGCGCCATGGTTAATATACTTTAAAGTTCAAGCAGTCATTCTGCTTGGAGCTTATCCTACAAGAATGAGCCCAATCAGGCTATTTGTCAAATGTCATTTTTATAAGAATACAACACAATGATATTGTCTGTCAATGAATATAGAAAATTGCTTTGATTAATTAATTACTTTCAAATAGCTCATAGTGCATTCATTTTGCAGCTTTAAGGAAAACCATGAACTGCAAGTATCCAAAATGAAGAAAGTGATTCCCAAATCCTTTTAAAATGTTCTGTTTGTGTAGTTTTATACATCTCTTTATTTTGAAAGAGAATATTTCCAAACCTTGAAGTTGTTCTCAACATTATATAAGGCTTTATGTTGACCTTCCCTTTTGCAGAAAAGGACCAGTATAGTATCTGGTTTAAAACCTGCTTCCTCTTTCTATCTTCCTGCTTTCTGTACCTCCGTGCCATTTATGAAATTCATGCCATAGTTGTTTCATAGTTGTCCAAAACAAACACTACAATACCAGGCTTTAAAAGTGTATTTCCTATGTCATGTGCCTAATACAAACAAACTCTCTGGTCGGAGACTCATGACAGTCTGCATCCCCGAATTCCACATTATTCATACAGGGTAATTAAAAACATTCAAGCAAAATTTCAAATGAAAAACATATCTGTGAATTTGCACCTCAATAACTACACTCTTCTATCATGGGAAGGAATGGAAAAAGCTAATCTCAAAATAAATATGTTAACAATAAACATTCTGTTTCCCTAAATTACAGGTTACTCATTCAGTGCACTAAAATTAGCAGAAGCCTAGCCTTTGTAAAATAAATAGAACAAATAAAGGAGCACAGAAATGTTTTACTTTTCTTTAAATACTGTAAATATTTGCAAGCTTTTTATTATGCGTTTTTCACGTATGAAAAATACTAACAATACATACTTCGTATATTGCAACAGGTAGCCAACATTTCTGGAGCAAAATAGGTTTTATGGGTGTGATTCGCCAAATATTTTGGTCGCAAATATTTATGGCTTTACAGTATACCAAAAATTCACATTGTAAGTCAATGGCTGAAAAACTTTGGACACTTCTGACTAAAAGATGATAAAGCTGGCCAGCAACCACCAGGTTTCAACATCACTGCCAAACTGTATTACAGAAAGAGCATGCTCATTACTTCATTAACTTATCACAGTAATACCCTTACGCAGAAGGCATTACCAGAGATTATGGACTCCTCCTTGCCAAGAGATGGCATGTAATCACTTGTAATGCCAGGTATCACTGCCTAAATAGTGTCTTGTAGTTCCTTTTTTCCCCACACACATTAACATAAATAAAAAGTTATTTTACTTAAATGGCGTGTTTATTCTTCATACAAATAAGAATTATAGGATAGATAGAATTATTCACACAATGATAGAGTTTGCAGCTTGTGTTTTTTGTTGCTAAGGCAGGCTCATTACTCAGTAAAAAAAAAATGGCTTTGTACAGATCCTATAATTCTCCACACAGGAGGCCCTACTGGGACTGTAATATACATGTCGATTATTAAAAAAAAAAGATTGATGATACATCCATGCAAACACGTAGAAAAATACAAGACTACCGTACATCTTTGATTTGATCCACAAAAAACATCAGCTTCTCCATCATCTGTGTCACAAAAATCACATCCATCATGTCTTCGAAGTGTGCTGCTCCACTCGTGCAGGCCATCAGCTGCTGTGCAAAACCAAGAGCATTGGTGGCATTGATCGACACCTGAAATGAGATTGAAGTGACTCTCTCATGAAATTCAGTTTTACCTGAATGGCACTTAGTAACTCTTAGTAACTATCTTAGTAACTCATCCATTAGCAGGAAACATTCCATTTTGAATCACGCTGCTATGAAAAGGACAATACAGGTATTCTGAACTGTTTCCATTAATCACTGGGATCGAGAGGAATGTCAAACAAGTCCTGTTCATTTTCCAGCAGACAGATCATTATCATACAGATTTAAAAGTGGGACTGAGTTGTCAATAACATGTGACTTGTCAATAAAGGAAATGTATTAGAAAGAAAGGTTTAGGTGTAATGAAATGAAAATTGTACTGAAGCAAATAAAGGGTATGAAAAAATATTTGTTAAACACCTTCAACAAAGACCAAGCACAAAACAGAACATCTTAGGAACATGTATCGCAATAGTAAAACATCAAAATCGATAAAATAAAAATTCACAACAGAAAGCAGCACATATTGCAGGGGGTCCCCAGAGGCTCACCTTGTAAATGCACCCTGCAAAGACGGGTTTGTGCAGCTGTGCCACAAGACAGTGAACAGTGATGTCTAGCTGCATGCTTTCCCTTTTTGTTGCAGTAAAAGGAAACAGGCTATGGACTGAAAAAGGACAAAATCGCTGAGCCATATCTAGTATAATTCACAGTAATATACCAATCAGACGTAATAAACTATGATGATGGAGCAGATAAAACACAGGGGTCATTCAAGAAACAATGCAGTACTGCCCTGGGAATATCAGTGAGCACACAGGGACACACCTCAATGGGTCAAGCATCTATCACTGTTCATAATAAGGTTCAAGGCTTATTCTGAAAGGGTTCTGAAAACCTACCTGACTGAACGCATGAAGCACACGAGTTACCTCGATGGAATATAGGCATTCTGAATAATCATCCTCTGCCCAGAGTCCAGCCCTGTCACACCTACGCCAAGATCTCCTCTCCTTCAGAGCACCATGATATGAATCAGAGCCAAATGGATACTGCATACAGGGTAGGGATGCATTTATTCCAGCTAGTGTCTTTGGCCACCTACCAATATGGAGAGATGTCATGTTCACTAATTAGCACTGGAAGAAAAAAAAATCAATTAAACACAATGTGAGGAACGTGCTAAAACTTAAGAAGTAATTAGAAGAAAGTGTTTCTCTCACCCTTTTATTCTGTAGAAAAAATACACTTGTAATTACTTTCTGGTTTGCACAGCATCTGGTTTCATTCAGTTGCCATATTCTAAGCCCAGTTTACAAACCTGTTAGCAATTAAACGCTGCCTTGCTTTAATGACGCATGTGGCTGAGGAAAGCACAGTTCATTTTTTAGCAGGGCTTACTTTGCTTACTATGTTATCTGTTTGTCTCTGATCTTTGCACCCAGGGTGTAGGTTCATCCGTTAGAATAATAATTTAAAATAATAATAATAATTAATAAATAAATAAATAATAGGTAGGAATTTCTAACACTCTCTAGAACAATAAAAAACTTCTTTGGTTGTGGGTGTGGATTTTTAGTTTTACCTGTTAAAATCAATCATTTTCAAAGTAGACGTTACATCATGTCCCTGTGCCTGTTAGAAATGATCTTGCTAGACTCTTGCTTAATATATATTAATTTCACTCTTTGCTATGTTATAAATCACACACATTTTCCGACACAAAAAGGGATCATTTTCCACATCATTACTGCTCTGCTTCTGGAAACAAAACAATCCTGTTCAGTTTGGTGTTAAGTGTCTGCTGTACACAGAGAAAACAATTCCAAGAAAACAATCCTGTTCAGTTTGGTGTTAAGTGTCTGCTGTACACAGAGAAAACAATTCCAAGAAAACAATCCTGTTCAGTTTGGTGTTAAGTGTCTGCTGTACACAGAGAAAACAATTCCAAGAAAACAATCCTGTTCAGTTTGGTGTTAAGTGTCTGCTGTACACAGAGAAAACAATTCCAAGAAAACAATCCTGTTCAGTTTGGTGTTAAGTGTCTGCTGTACACCGAGAAAACAATTCCAAGAAAACAGGCCGTGAAGGAGATTTTGCTGCCTTTGCTTGCTTAACACCACCCCTCTAAACGCAGTTTAAAAATAGCTTCCAGTTTTCCACGGTCTTAGAAATAGAGTATTAAAGTAGCAGTTTTTAAAGGCATATATATATATATATATATATATATATATATATATATAAAATTATCAAATCAATATATATAAATATATATATATTGATTTGATAATTTGATATTTCTAATAGCCTTGGTTATTGTTATTGTTGCATACACTAAACTTAACTGCTTTAATGCTAAACCAGTAAGAAATAATTAACTGTGTGTTCCAATTCCCAAGTTCACCAGAGGTCGCTAGGATTTACAGAAGGGGCAATTTCTCACTTTATTGCCATGACTAAACAAATACAGACCTGAATTCCCCTTTATTGTTAGTGACCCACTCTGCAGAGCAGTATGGTGCTGACGTTTCTAAAACCACAATCTCCACACGCTTGGAGATGTTCCCACGGGAGCTGGCCACCAGACACTCCCAGTCTCCTGAAGAGGTGACATCAATGTTGGACAGGATCAGCTCACTAAGAAAAAATGTAAAAGACATTTACTAGTTTTATCTTATGGCATTCCATAAACATTTTTCTTTTTTTTTTAACTCTCATAGTTCATCCAACTGCTTTTAAGTTGGAAGAGCTAATTGACCAGGCTAGTCTGATATTGGTTTTGGGGGCATACGTAGAGTTACATCAGAGATAAAAAAACAAAAAAAAAACATATTGATATTCTACTACCAGTATTTGCTTTGCAGTTATAAATGTCCAATGCAGTACTCATGTGATGTATTGTCTGCTTACATGACAAGCTTTTGTGTAAAGGGCTGTATGACATAAAATAAAATAAAACCACTACTTTTACTATACAACTATCATACAAGACAGTGTAAATCTGTTTTATAAATTTAATTTGTTAACCTATAGATACTGTCAAATATAATGACAAGTATCTTAAAATCTGATTTTAGCTACACTAGCACTTTATTTCTAAATTACATTTTACACTGGTATAAAACATATAAAATGACCTTTAAGCTGAAATGCAAAAGCAAATCAGATGTATATGTTTTAAATTAATAAAAGTGAGTAAACATACTCAAAATTCAGTGACCAAGGTTTGAAAACTAAATACGAAGTACAAAGTGCAAAAGAGTACAAGACTGACAACCACCAGCAATGAACACATTGGCTTGCTCAAAGCACAGTTTGAATAACAAGAACCAGACTATTTTATCAGATTATTCCCTCCTTTGGAGCTGCATGCTATGTATAACAGCAGTTTTGTTTTAAGGGAAGGAAACCTGTATCATTTTTATGTGTCCTTGGTTATTATGCAGAATAGAATTGTGCTTAATGTTTCAGTTAATCACATTTTTATGTGAAGATACATCATTGTATTTGTACATAGAGCAAGAACATTTGTAATCATAGCACCCTGAAAACCTAGTGCAGCTTCCTTGAGACTTTCTATTGTAGGTGGCACTAAATGTATAGCCCTTTCATATGTTTACCCTGAAAAAGTGATCTGTTACTCTGAGGGTTTTGAAATTACAAAGTGTTTGCAATGTTGCCTGAAGGGGAAAAATAAACAGCGACAGCGTCATTGAATTCCTGAAAAATACACTTTCCTGAAATAAAAACCAGAATCTACTTCTACTTCACCTTGTTGGTAAGACACATTTGTTAATTTTTTTGTATAATTTTTCTTGCTCTAACTGACTTCAAACATGATTGATTTTTTCAATTTGTTCTACTTCTAAAACACTAGAGATTCATGATTTGTAAGCACTGACATTCTTCACCTGGGTCAATAACACTCACCACAAAAACATGCTTCACCCACTTCTTTATTATTCACGTAATACCGATCATTATCCAAATGGGTCAATGCTAGCTTCAATACTTTTTATCACAATTTGATTGAAAATTGCATTTATAATAGATTCCTTTATGCAACCCAAATGTACTACTTTGACAGCTTTCAACTCATGTAATGCATAAATTCGTACCCAAATTATTACACAAATAAATAACATCAGCTCTATGCTACTATTCACATCTATTTAAATATATGTTTGTAGGAGCCAATCCATAACTTTGGCAGGATATAGTACATCAAATCTGTAACATATTCAAATGTAAGGGGCTGTCCAAAATGATCTGCATTTTGTGAAAGTGTATGCTTTTTTTTTGGAGGGGAGGGGGTGGGAGGGGGGTGGGGGGGCTCTTGAAAAAGAGCACGCTGTGTTCACTTCCTGTATTTGATGCTAAGTTTGGATGACCCCAAAGGGATCTTTATATTTTAAGACACATATTGAAATATAAGCAAACATCTATTATTCTGGCTCATCTAAAATACCATGTCATAACATACATTTAAATACCATTACTCATTTTCTGTTTAGGGTTAATAACCTGGTAACATCAGCCTTACATTACAACAGTTATATTTATGTACTGTTCACTGCCAAACCAATAACGAGAAATAACAGAGTGTCCCTATTTAACTGCATTCCAGCAGACAGATGGAACCACAAACTGTTATATCAAGTCTCAGGCAATCTGTAAATAGTATCTTTCTAAACATAAACCAACTGTTGGTCGCTGTGATGTTTTTTAGGCTGCATGACCCATGCTTAAACCATATAAACACTCAAGTGGGAAGACTGGAGCTCAGCTTCCATCAGAAACAGATTCCAAAACTGTATTAGAATTTCTTAGCATTTGATTACAAATATAAATATTTTAAGTAGAACAGGCCTAAAACGGACTTGTCTTAAAATTCCCTGTTGTTTCCTGGAATTTTGTTTAAATGCATTAAAATGTATATATATATATATATATATATATATATATATATATATATATATATATATATATATATATATATATATATGACTAACGCATGAGTGAAGGGGCAGTGAAAAAAAGATTTGTCAAAAAACGATAAAGAAATGACATGAGAGGTAAAGGTAAACAGTGGCAGAACACTACCAGTTGTTTTATTTTTGTTTTAATCAATTGTACCTCTTTTTCTTCCACATTTGAAATGCCCATTTGCCACTTCATCACTTTGTGCTTTTATTTTTTTAAGTATGTAATTCATAAGGGAGTTCAACATTAAATTACCAGCAATTAGATAGAGGATGCGCTCAACTGAGATAAAACATACCTTCAAATACAGTCCAATAAATTCAAATAAACAGATCTGTGCCACTGCAATAAAAAAAGCATTTTGTGTGCAAGTGCCTCGCTTTAATAGATCATCATGTATGATTAGTGTTCTGATGAGTTTAGCCACGCTCATCAAAGACATGATGAAGATATACTCTAAGGCTTGATTAGAAAGTTCATGAAAAAAACAGAAGGGGCTTAACATTTTTTTCGCCCGGAACTGTCTAAACAAAACTATTTCCCAGACTCATTATCAGTGTTTACATCCTTGTAACAAAGGCTAATGATTTGATTACACGTAACAGTTTATGAGACTGTAAACTGGGCACATCTACACCACATTCCATCTTCCTTTGACTTATTCATCACCCACATTTTTTATAACAGTGTAACACAAACAGTCATTATGGCTCTTGCACTGCAATGGCTATGCCTGATTAAGAATCAGCTAAATCTGGTGTGGGTTATAGCCTATGTGTCTGTTTAATGAACAGATCAAAGAAATCACCCTTTCATCTACCTCTGTTTTGTAACAGCATACACCTCTTGAGATGCAGCTATACAGAGCGATCAATAACACCAACCTCTTATTCTCCTGTTTACCAGCATACTACAATCCCATTGCTACCCCTCCACAGCAGCTCTGGGAGCTACAAAAAAGAATACAATCTACATGCAGTATCCCCCTCAGAGACAGACTTCATTGATTCTTTCTGTGTTGTGAGTCCATTTACATGACAAGTGTATCTGGTTGAACAGAACTGACCCACATATTTATACCGACAAATCCGATAACTACTTCAACGTCAGCCCATCGATCTCTGAAACACCACTGCCATTTTGGAGAGGCAGCATGCTAAATCTGGTTGCCATGGCTACAGAACTCTGGAAGCAGAGTGAAAAAAAAAAAATACTTGTAGCAAATCCATTGGCTAGGTGAGGACAGAAGTGGAAATATCCCATTTATTCTTCGATTAGGCTGATTAGAAATCAAGAGGATTAAAAGAGATATCTCTGAAGCACAGGAAAGCTTGAGGCTTTCAAGTACTGTGATTAATAGAACATGTTCCGCATATTGAGCCAGGTCTCTTATGGTAGAAGAGTGTCTTCTAATGAACAAGGAGACCACCATTGTTTAAATCATTAAAAGAAAGGGACCATAACAAAGCACAGTGTGTGTGAGTCTCTTAGGTTTATATGTAAAATTACCTGGCTTGGTCCTAATTTAGTATGTAAGCAGTGCCAGTATTTAGATATATTACTGTTTAGATCAATTGAATAGATCCTGTGTTCTATATCTTTTCTAACTTGTTTCCTTCTTCTTCTTATTATTTATTTCTTAGCAGATGCCCTTATCCAGGGCAACTTACAACTGTTACAAGCTATCACATTATTTTTACATACAATTACCCATTTATACAGTTGGGTTTTTTATTGGAGCAATCTAGGTAAAGTACCTTGCTCAAGGGTACAGCAGTAGTGTCCCCAACCTGGGATTGAACCCACGACCCTCCAGTCAAGAGTCCAGAGCCCTAACCACTACTCCACACTGCTGCCCTAAACACAGGCTGTCACAAACAGGCTTGTGTTTAAGTGGACACAGGACTGGAGAATAGAAGGTCTCAATTCATATGGCCACCTATGTATTTATACAGATAGCCATTAAAAAAAATGTCAGTTCAATAAAGTCATTACATGTTTTACATTATGAGCCCCCCCCAGAATGATACAGACTGAAGGTTAATCTGTTTAATTACGCAACCCTTTAAAATAAATAACCCTGGAACTAATAGTGTTATTCGGCTGAATTATTTCACAGTAAGTGCTCTTTTTCTACACAACATTGATATTGTTTATTATATATAAAAAAAAAAGGAGTATGTCGCTTGATTGAAAAGCGCAGTGTTATTGTTGGCGAAATATTGTAAATATGAGCTAGCAGTGGAAATGAGAATATTTCCTTGAATTTCTCAAGGGGAAAATGCATACTGCCAAGAAAAATGTCATAAAAAAATACAAATGTGAAAGCTGTTTAATTAAAGGTGGTGCCCCATAAAATATTTTTTTACATATTAAAGAAATGTGTTACTGTATTAGCACATCATATGTCATTTTATTGTGTAACACGTTATCAGTATAACAAAAACACCATAAACAAAATCCTTGTCAAACACTGCAGAAGATGTTAATGAGCAATGCATTTCTGCATTAACTTTGCTGTATCCAGAGTTGTATGTATGATGACATTACTGCATGTTGTTTCGCATGGATTGTTTTAATTCACACACTGTGGGTCAGAAATCTGCCAGGAATAAAACTGAAACATTTCTCAAACTTCTCTCAGGACAAGAGAAGGTTGATTTGTTTTATGAACGTCATTGGTATCCAGATCAATGCTAACAAACACAAAAAAACCAGCAACACTGTTTCTTTGAGAACTACAAATGAATATCTCTCTATAACAACATATCACTAACCAATAATGATGGAGAAGGTGTAGGTATTGATAAAACTGTTTTTCAATAAACAACAGCATAAGCATGCATTATCATTTTGATGCTTCACACATAAATAGTTATAATGTAGCACTATCAATACCCCAGCAGGTGGCACTCACTGCTCAACAGCAATGGCTTTCTGCCAATTTATTATTTTACTTTGTGCCATTTCAGCTTTTAAACCGTCAGAATTGCAAATGAGGGACATATTTATTCTTTACCTTTTTCAATTTTAAACAAATCGGTTCTAGATATTACTTTAAGTTGTTAATTCATAAAAAAAATTACACATTTAAATATAAAAAACAATAATAATGATGTTTTCATTTTTTTTAATTTTATTTACCTTGAAACTAAACAACAGTCATGGACGATGTTTTCTTCTACAAAGATGCCTTTGTCTTCCTCGGTTTCAATTAAGTTACCATCATGGTACCACTGGACCTTAGTGGTGTTGTCGATGTAAGTGGCAGTGCACTGAAAAGGCAAGCGATCCCCTTGAAAGACCACCTGTCTGTAGGATGGTATCATCTGAAACAATGGCAGCTCCAGGGGTCCCACTATAAAAAATACATTGAGAGGTTTATTTTGAAACACGGTCAGATACTAGGGTAGTCGTTATTGTTTTGGGGTTAAAACCTTTAGGCCATTACCACATTTTATATGGGATTAATATTTGTTTTTGCTGGAAATATACAACAGTGTTCTAGATGGCACTTACTAATATACATTGAAGCATTTTGTCTGATCTAGGCCCAGACCAAATCAAAACTATGACAACCCGCTAATCGCACTTCACAAAACTGTATTTAATAGCGTTTTCTTTTTTTTGGAAGTATCTAATTTTTTCTTCTCATAAAAAGAAATACAGTTATGTTAAGTGCGATTAGTGGGTTGTCAAAGTTTTGATTTGGTCCCAGCCCTAGCCTACATTACATATGTGTCTGGCAGGTAACAGCTCTGAACTCTGAAACAAAGCACCTTACACAGACTTATAAAAACCCCAAAACAAAATAAGAAACACAGTAATAGCAATAAAAAAAAACACTTAGAAATGTAAATAGAAATGTGAGGGGTAAACTAACTAAGACCATGTCATTTTAATCTACTTACTCTCTAAATTAGCATGTTTAGCCATGAAAAGATTTAAGACATTATTACACCCCTCAATATGGTTTACACAGAAAATGGAAAGGGTGTTGGTTCAGAACTTTGTTTATTCTTTCCCATCATTAGAAGTCATACCAACAATAATTGATTTCAGGACTTTCTTCCAAAGTCCTGGTTAATGAGAATATAGTGCCATTCTGCTTAGCACAGGGTGTGTTGTTCAATGGTCTCACTGTGGTGCAGCCAGCTACTTCTTTCATTACACCGCCACATTTGCTAAATGTTTAAAGAGCCCCAGAATGTTTATGTTTCCACCCATGATTTTGTACACTGGAGTAATTGTGTGACAGTTTTAAATTACTAGCATATATTCCTGAACTACCAACTGAATGCCCATTTATTTTATCAGTGTTTGTTTTTTACATTCTCTTTCTTGCCAAACCTTGACAATTGGGAATACTGAGACTTATGATGAAAGGATATCCACAGAATGATATAGCAATGCAACACGGTTAACTGAAGTAGCTCTTTATTATGCATGTCTTGAAGTTTTATAACTGAGTTTATATTGGTTTGAAAAACTACTTTATTATGCATCAGCCATATAAACCGTCGTCTACTTCTATCTGTTAATAGTGAAAGTGGGTCAGGGACTAGCCTTTTTCACAATAGTTTGTTGATTTTAGACCAGAAGATCAGTTAAAAGGTGAAGTAAGAAATATGTTACATTTAAAATGACATGATTGTAAATTACTGTAAAGAAATGCCAACAGGAATACAAAGTAATTTAACTTTAAGATCGATCACTGTTGAAAGACAATATACTAGTGACTGTTTTAAAAGCTGTGGGTCTAAAAAGTACTACTAACACCAGTAAGTCCAATATTAAATGCACTGTAACCAAATACAGGATAGCATTGTAGGTACCATTAATGTTTAAATAAATCCAAACAGTAAAATATTCATCACCAGTGACCAAATATTTAAAGAAATGTCTTAACAATATCAAAGCCTTCCACCTCTTGTTTTAAACATGGAACCTGACTCAGCCAACCATACATTTATTTTAGTTTTGTAAGGATAACAGAATTTCATTGGATAGGATCTTTGAATAAGCTCTCATAATCCCTTGTGAATTATGTCATATCCAAAGCACACAAGATCATTTATAGATGTTCTTCAAGCCAACTGTTTTCATCACTTGAACTTTCTTTAGAGAGAGAAAAAGAAAACTTTCATTCCTTTCTGACTTTCAATGACTAGCATGGTCCAAATGACTAACTATTTTAGAACTGCGTAAAACAAAATGCTTAGAAACAGAAGCAGGCATTAAATCAACTTGTCATAAGAGGGAGTTGTTTGTTACATTTACAGCAGTGTGGAGTTCACCCCAAGAGTGAAGCGTACATGCTCAGAGAACACAATCAAATGCAACTTTAAGACAGCTCCACTTACCAAAATATTGGACAGTGCTGCTAAACTGTGAATATAGTGAATTGAGTCTAAAATATGAATTACTAGACTAACTTTGGCTGTGATTAATAGTCCTTGTAGCTTTGAAGAAGTGCTGACTAACAAAATTAAAAAGCATGATGATGATAATTCATGTTTTTTACAATTCAAGAAGCAAACTATTTATAATTCTATTTATCACAGTTTCTGCTTGTGTTGTACTTATATAAAAGCAGCTTTAAGGATAATTCCTGTCTCCAAACAACTGAAAATGATTCAAACGGACGGCAGATCATTAAACATAATCGTTTTCAAGATATTTTAAGAAAGCCTAAATACTGTAATCCTACAGTGGATACACTTTAAAAAATGCTGTATTTGATAGTTTTTCAACCCTTTCAAGGTCAAGCCCACAAGCATGGCACTAGGCTAGAATTACTGAATCCTCTAAACAGTGCTGTGTGTATCCAATTCCATGCCAATTCAGTGCAGGATAATTCAAAACATACAAGAAAACTTTGCTTGTGCTGACTGATGTATGTTTTCCATCCAGGTTTAGGTCATGAAATATTGTATGAAAATGCCCCGAGTAAAATGTACATTCTCAAGCAGCAGACCATATTCCCTACAGGGTCTTATAAAATATTATTTAGAGCTGAATGGAAAATACAGACACAAGCCCACTCTGCTGATGTAGTGCTAAAGTACCAGACGGTCCTGTACGAACAAATCCTTTCTAAACAATGGAAAGTGTTAGCATTATTCAAATATCTGACTTCAGATACTTTGCATGTGCTCTGGGATTCTTTTTGAGCTATGGAATGTTACAGCAACATTCATTGTTTTATTGAAGAAATAAAAAAAGACACTGCAGGTCTCAAGCTGCACAATTTACCTTGAACACTGGTACAACACTGCACCAGATAATTCAAAATATTAATTCTAGAGAAACACAAATATCTTAAAAACAACTGCATCCAGTGAGATTGGCGTTCCCACTCACCTGATCTCTCAACGCAGTTTCCATGGTAACCTCCCC
The DNA here is from genome assembly GCF_902713425.1 of Acipenser ruthenus. Taxonomy (NCBI): domain Eukaryota; kingdom Metazoa; phylum Chordata; class Actinopteri; order Acipenseriformes; family Acipenseridae; genus Acipenser; species Acipenser ruthenus. The sequence continues at coordinate 4,321,777 of NC_081195.1, forward strand.
CAACCCAACAACAGAAAAAGCAAGCAAAAGGACCTTTCAGCATACGAAAACTGCTTGTCAGTTCTTTAGAGCAGAATTCAAAGGACTGGTTCTCTAAAAGGGTGAGGGTCTGGCAAGCCACCCGTAACCTCACTTTGTAATGCCAGTGTTTCCACAAAGTCTCTCAGCCAGGTTGGCATGCTGTGATTGTAGGCTGCAAGTCCTCTCCACTGTCAATATTTAAATATGCATGGCCCTCACTAATGAAGACAAACTGATCGTGATGATGCGTGTGTGAGCGTTTACTTTATTATTTATAGCCTCCCCCCCCCACCCCCTCCCCCGAGGACTTTGTGGAAGGAATTTAAAGAGCTCGGTTCAGATTGCAAAACAATTTACACCATGATAGCGATAATAACAGATTGTAGCCCACGAAACCATAGAATATTCCTTTGTGGACAGTGCCAATTACTGAATGCTGGGGGATTTAAATTGGCCTTATTTTTGACATTTGTTAACCTGATTATTTTACATAGGGGCAAACGGACAACCTGCAATAAGACCACAGAGAAAATAATCACAAAGCTCACAGTTCTCAGAATAAGGAACCTGTGAAAACATTTGTAGCACACAGCACAAACTACAAATGTAGTGTAAGACTGGAATCAATGCATTAATCACTTTTCTGATAATCTCAGTAGTTTTTTAGAGATTGTAGAGTGTGGTTTTACTGCATAGACAACAGTAAATCACAATAAATGTAGGCAGCTATCAGCAAACCACAACATAACGACAAACTAAGGCCAGAAAATTCAAGTTGCATTCTACACAAGTTTAATGAACCTATTTTAACTTACCACATTTTAGCTGTTGTTCCTTCAAACTGTGGAGTTCTAGTCCATGCAGTGTGCTCGGGTAAACACACAGGGTTTCATTTCCTATCTGGACGGCGTTGTTTCTGGCCCAGTCTAATAACCATTTTAGGTTACAGTCACAGAAGAGTGATTCTGTGCTAAAATGCCTGTTTAAGAAATCATTCGAAACAACACAGGTTTTACACAACTTGTCTGGCACAGAAATAGAACTATCAAATATAGTAACATTATTGTACAGTGTCACTGCATTGCATAAAGCTTGTTCATGGTTATTAGTGATTGCATATGAGCACTTACAGTTAAGCAATAAAAAACACATTGGTACTAAAAATAAACTATACGCTAAATAATATATAATGGAATTAGGAAACGATAGCCTGTCTTACAAAACAATAACAACAGATTTAAGAATCCTAACAGACATGTACTAGAGGGCCATACTTACAAGACTTTAAGTGATACCAGTTCGATGAAGAGCCCTTGAGACAGAGTTGAAAAAATATTCTCTGATAAATTCCTTAAAAAACAAAACAAAATACAGAATACATATTACTGTAGCAGAAAAAACAGTTCCATAAGCAACAGAAAGGATGTTCTGGCAAGTGGAAGAACCACAAGTTATCTATGTGTCTGTTTTGGGGGGAGGTTGGGAGTAGTGTCAAATTAATTCAAATGTAAAAGTCAAAAGTTCACCGCCACTCTATGTATTGTATGCAGTAGCATTACTTGGGATACACCCAGGACATGTACCCACATGTTTCTAGGGGATAGACGCAACAGTATTATAATAGATAGGAATGTAATAGACCTTAAATCTCTGATGCACAGAAAGATGGATTGTTTGGGTAACCGCTTCGTGGTCATGGCATGAAAACAGTGCAATGTAACACACTGCTTTCTGCGTTACTGCTCTGGGTGAATTGTTATTCCAGTCGGGACAAAGAATGCTTATTATTGGCAGAAAAGTTGGCAAGATTTTTTATTGGCTGCATCTGCACATTGTGAAGCAAAATTAAAGGAATTGCAGACTTTTCAAAAAAAGCAAAAGTACTTACAGTTTGAATAGATTGCCGAGGTCTCTGAACATTTCAGGAGATAAACAGCCAATCCTGTTATTGGACAGGTCCCTAAAACAACAAAGAAATGATTGCTCTTATTGGCATGTATTTCAAATGCCCTGTAATTGTCATAAAAGTTCCCATATCAAAACAATGAGTGCAAAGCTGTACTCCCGTATACAATAGGAAGAAACTGCATCCTTGCACTGTTAAAATAAACGTTTAGTTACTTGATTGAAGTGCAGGTTGACTATTTGATTTATTAATTTTTTTTTAATCAACAACAATACTTCGCTGAGTAGACTTAGACAATAAGATGTATAACAAATAACATTAAAACATCACTAACAGCACGATCCCACAAACCGAGGGTCTAGACCACTTAAGAGCTATGAAACAGGCACACATAATGCAGTGTCTAACCCGGTCCAGTTAACACCACAAGCCCTTAAATAAATAGAACCTGAGAAGACAGGAAAGCTGACAAACCCCATGCCTGTACAATCCCCAGGCTTTTGGGGTCCACTGGTGGGTGGCACATGGAAAGGGATTAAGCAAATGCTTATTACTGGTGACCTGAATAACAGCTTGGATCTCCCCATGCTCACTTTCCCTGAGCATGCTACTTATTTTTTTTTATTTACTTTCTTAAATTACAGACAAAGCTGTGCTTCCCTATCCTGCTTTAATTGAAATGTGTGCTCCAATGCAGCTGTAGAAGTGTAAACTCAAGTGTTTGTATAATCACGAGTAAGTGGACCTCTCAAATTACCACAAGCAGCTCCAATTCCCAGACACATGCACTGCAAATCGTAAACGGATGCTACTTTAAAAATATAGTTATAATAAAGGTCACTACCAGGACCTTTCTAATGTGTGAAAAAAAAAAAAAATCCCTTTTGCTTTTTTATGTTTTTCTTTTTACTACCTTTCGAGTGTTTTTTATGTGTCAGAACAATTTCATTTTTACATTATCTTGGTTTGCTCACTTTGAAGTCACATCTGGCCAAGATGTTTGTATTCCAACATATACAATAAGTGCCTTGGGTTAAGATATCTATTCCTTAATCCCCTTTATTAAAATTAACAATGGGTAACAGAAAAGCAGCACATGTGGTTTTCTGGGGCAAAAATTATAATTACAAAAAAACATGACAATCTAAATGGAAAAACATTTTGAACAGAACTGCCCGCTTATGCTAAATTGTTACAAGAATAATAAAATTTAATACATGAATATAAATAACAAATGCAAATAATGGTACTTTCCTGCTTTCAGGTATTTATAGGTTTTTGACAGCATGACAACTTCATATTGTTTATATTCAAATCAATGATTTATTCTTACATGATGTAATGGTGTTCTATATATTGTGACATCATTTTTACCTCTATCTTTTAATCTGTATTCATTCTAATTAACATTATTTTATATAAACATATTTATATTACCATGCAAGGCTGGCTCTGAGGATCAGCCTTGATTTGGCCTCCCCAGCGCATCAGCATGCACAACTTTTGAATGAATTTTGTTTATTTATTTATTTATTTAAATGTCCCGCTGGCATAATCGTGTTCAGTCTATTTATCCATTTACTTTCTTTTATTCTTCTATATGTCGCATTGTCTAATTTTAGCTGTTCTAATGCTACACCCTTTACATCATTTATGTCATGTCCTTGACTGGTGAAGTGCTGTACTATTGGTTCATTCATTTTTTTTATTTCTAATTAATGAAAGGTGGTTCTGAATTCTTTTATATAAAGTTGTTCCAGTCTCTCCAACATATTTTATTTCATCACATTTTTCACAGGCTATTCCATAACGAACACTGCTATTTTTGGAGTAGGTATTAGTTTTTAGTGGATATGTGGTGTTCTTATGTTTAATTATATTTTTACTTTTGTCCATGTGTTTATACACTTTACATGTACTAGTGCAAGTATCTGTAGAACCTATTCTGTCAATTATAACTCAGTTTAGTTTAGGGCCAAATGTTAAAAACAATAATAGGCAAAAGAAAGAAATTGTATTAAAAGTTTGGTCACTGTGTTACAAAATTGATTTCAATCAGGATCAGTGTATGTATAAGAATCCCTGATGTAGTACTGGGCTGTCCAGTACTGTTACTGTATGTTGCTCTTATACTTACAGCCTCTTTAGTTCTGAAAGTCCACGAAAAGCCCCAGGCTCAATGGTACTAATTAAATTATTCTTCAAATCTCTGAAAAAGTGAGAAGGACAGGTTACTTACAGTGTCATGATTTATTGTATACTACAATATTAATGCAAGGCAAGTAAGCACCCTCAGAGTCCTAAAATATTAATATGGTTTCAATAATTTACAGGGAATAGAACTTTATATAAATATTATTCTACAGGTATGTCAAAATTACACAGCCTGGCCACTTTATTAGGACCGGCCACTTCCTGACTGCATCATCCTGATATTAGAATTATATATGCAAATTAGGTTGATCATGTGATGTGACGTGGAATCCTTGCATCACTATCAAGCTGCCATATTTTGCTGAAGCAGCGTTGGGACCATACAATGGCTTCTTTCAAGGCAATAATGCACCCATTCAACATGCCAGAATGGTTTAGGAGCATGACAGACACTTCAGGCATCTTCCATGGCCACCACTATCCCTGGATCTCAATCCAATTGAGCATGCCTGGGCTGAACTTGAATGTTGGCCATCACAATCCTTTGCCTAGTTCTCTGCACCAATTTCAAGGCTATGATCAGTGCAAACAATGGGCCCAATCCAATATTACAGTTGGTAGATGTTTTAATTATCCAACTTGAATTCTACCAAAATGTAATTAGGTCAAGGCTTTGATATGCAAGTGTACTAATGCAAGAAAAAGAGAAAAAAAAATTCCAAAGGATTGAAATAAGCCTGGTTTAATTTATCCAATACACATACAAAAAACTATTTCCTCCAACACACTGAAGCCTCCCTGACTCTAATATTAAAACTGCAATCAAGACTCATTTGCACTAATTCATTCAATTATCTCATCCTTTTCTCTAAATGTTTTCCCCCTTTACTGGACCTCTAGACCTGTCTGGCAGTGCTGCCTTACACAGTGCAAACACTGTTTCTTTAGACAACAATCTGCAGTATGTTGCATTGTGTTTTTGGTATATTGCAGGGGGGATTCTATTTTGGCAAGAGGAAGATTAAATCATGAATATTCAATCCCACTGTGTACACAGACTAAGCGGTACAAGATGGATAAGAAGAGTGCCAAAAAGGCTTCCATTAATGCTTCATTAACATTATCTCCGATACCAGGAGACATTTGCTTCTTGGGCAAGAGGGCAATTGAGTCATTTGGCTTATTTGGTTTAGAGCCTGTTTTGTACCAATCAAACCAACTGTGCCAGGCATGAGTGAAGTGCGGTCCAGCCTCTTTTTAGCGCTATACTCAAATGTTAGGCAATTAATATATATTTCACTTATTAAATCAAAAAGCCACACAGGCCTATACAAGCAGGAATCCTACCCTACAAGGAATGGCAAAACAAAGCAAAAAAAAAAAAAACAGCATCTGTAATCCCCATGAAATCAAACCTGACAAGAAGAGCAGACCCATGTTTTCCTTTCTGTAGGTGTAAGCACTGTTTTTATTAAAACACTTACACCTTTTAGTAAGACACAGGACTGGATTATAAGGTGCCATTCCATGTCACATCAGCTAGTGGCTGCATCTACACCGCACATTCTATTTTAGATATTGACTTTCCTTACTTAAAAAGGAGGAAAATAACTCATTATGTTTTACACATTACAGTCCAGAAATGTTGGTGTCTTCACAGTTGAATGGTAAAGCTTCTCTGCTATTCAAGTGTTTGTTTTCTGTTGTAAATGCACACTCAAGGCCTCATGCCACACACACACTGTGCACATTGTTAGGCTGCAAAAAAAACAGAATATAACGACTGTATTTCTGAGGTCACACAGACCATCAGCAAGGCATATCAATCATCCGCTCGGGTTGTATAAAAGAAGTTTCATCTCTAAGGGCTTGGACTACAGCTGGATAAACTCAGGCAGACGAATGCTTAAAAAAAGAAAAATTCCAAGTCCCTGCCTTCCAGTGGAATTCAACCAGAAAGCCTTCAGCTTGAGTATTTGAGCTGCCAATGGCTCATGTCAGCGCTTGGGCATAGATATTGTTGACATATTTACATTTCACACTTGTGAACTCATTATCTTAGCATAGCTTTATACCTTTATTTGTATGAACTTATACTTGCCATAATATTTCACCTTCGGTAATACTTTAATACTAGAGAGATGTCCCTCATATGCTGTCTAATCATTCTCCCTTGTGACGGCTTTGGTATACTTTCCCTAAAGTATTGTTTTGGCGGTCATCTTTGAAGTGAAAGGGAACGATAGATTACGGATGTAACCCCGGTTCCCTAAAAGAGAAGATGACTGCCAACCTTGCCAACCTTGGGTTCAATGCAATTGAGTGAAGTCTCTGTGCAGTGACTATTTATGACCTTGGGAGGCGGAACCGAGGACATCACTCCATGGTGGGGCCTATCGGCAGCTTTGATTCCAATTTCTTATTCTTACCTTGATTGGCTACAGTGACAAAAGGGTTAACCAGTGACTGGACAATATTTTGTTGGGTGGGTTTTTATTGTGCACAGGTTTCCTAGTAACTGTAATATTATTTGTGTAATAGAAAATAAAAAAATGACTCGTCGTTAATATCTCCGAGGCATGGAGCCCAAGTGTTCGAGTCTGAATCACACAAGGTCGAGTCTGAGTGAAGTCTGAGTCTTTTGTGGCCATGACTCCGAGTCCTAGTCACGAAAAATGTGACTCGAGTCCGAGTCCCAGACTTGAGTCCTACAAGTCTGATTATATATATATATATATATATATATATATATATATATATATATATATATATATACAGACGTGCTCAAATTTGTTGGTATCCTTACAGCTCATTGAAATAATGCTCCATTCCTCCTGAAAAGTGATGAAATTAAAAGCTATTTTATCATGTATACTTGCATGCCTTTGGTATGTCACAGAATAAAGCAAAGAAGCTGTGAAAAGAGATGAATTATTGCTTATTCTACAAAGATATTCTAAAATGGCCTGGACACATTTGTTGGTACCCCTTAGAAAATATAATAAATAATTGGATTATAGTGAGATTTCAAACTAATTAGTTTCTTTAATTAGTATCACACATGTCTCCAATCTTGTAAATCAGTCATTCAGCCTATTTAAATGGAGAAAAGTAGTCACTGTGCTGTTTGGTATCATTGTGTGCACCACACTGAACATGGACCAGAGAAAGCAAAGGAGAGAGTTGTCTGAGGAGATCAGAAAGAAAATAATAGACAAGCATGGTAAAGGTAAAGGCTACAAGACCATCTCCAAGCAGCTTGATGTTCCTGTGACAACAGCTGCAAATATTATTAAGAAGTTTAAGGTCCATGGAACTGTAGCCAACCTCCCTGGGCGCGGCCGCAAGAGGAAAATCGACCCCAGATTGAACAGAAGGATAGTGCGAATGGTAGAAAAAGAACCAAGGATAACTGCCAAATAGAAACAAGCTGAACTCCAAGGTGAAGGTACGTCAGTTTCTGATCGCACCATCCGTCGCTTTCTGAGCGAAAGTGGGCTCCATGGAAGAAGACCCAGGAGGACTCCACTTTTGAAAGAAAAACATAAAAAAGCCAGACTGGAATTTGCTAAAATGCATATTGACAAGCCACAATCCTTCTGGGAGAATGTCCTTTGGACAGATGAGTCAAACTGGAGCTTTTTGGCAAGTTACATCAGCTCTATGTTCACAGACGAAAAAATGAAGCTTTCAAAGAAAAGAACACCATACCTACAGTGAAACATGGAGGAGGCTCGGTTATGTTTTGGGGCTGCTTTTCTGCGCCTGGCACAGGGTGCCTTGAATCTGTGCAGGGCACAATGAAATCTCAAGACTATCAAGGCATTCTGGAGCGAAACGTACTGCCCAGTGTCAGAAAGCTCTGTCTCAGTCGCAGGTCATGGGTCCTCCAACAGGATAATGACCCAAAACACACAGCTAAAAGCACCCAAGAATGGATAAGAACAAAACATTGGACTATTCTGAAGTGGCCTTCTACGAGTCCTGATCTGAATCCTATCGAACATCTATGGAAAGAGCTGAAACTTGCAGTCAGGAGAAGGCACCCATCAAACCTGAGACAGCTGGAGCAGTTTGCTCAGGAAGAGTGGGCCAAACATACCTGTTAACAGGTGCAGAAGTCTCATTGAGAGCTACAGAAAACGTTTGATTGCAATGATTGCCTCTAAAGGTTGTGCAACAAAATATTAGGTTAGCGGTCCCATCATTTTCGTCCATGCCATTTTCATTTGTTTTATTATTTACAATATTATGTTGAATAAAAAATCAAAAGCAAAGTCTGATTTCTATTAAATATGGAATAAACAATGGTGGATGCCAATTACTTTTGTCAGTTTCAAGTTATTTCAGAGAAAATTGTGCATTGTTCGTTTTTTGTGGAGGGGTACCAACAAATTTGAGCACGTCTGTATAATGTGTGTGTATGCGTGTGTGTGTGTACTGTACAATAGTTGACATGTTCTTTAGCCTTGGATGTATTCTAATTATACATATATTTTACAGAAATTAAACAACCACTGTAATTAGATTTTCCTGGTTCAAAAAAGGTGAGGCTCTCATCAAATTACATAGAACCCTTCACCTCAAAGTGCCATAAAAGACTAATTAAATATAAAATGCAATAGTAGAAGCAGCAGGGTATTAATATGTTGTCTCTTTTCCAAAACTACAGGTAATACTGTAATTATGGGAGGAGGAGGCATACAGTAATGGGCAAACAAATACTGCTCTGAAGGGCTGGGACGCTTGTGGCAGTTCATTCGGTGGAGGACAGCTAAACTATTCACCCATTGAGGAGATGCTGAGTGGGGAAAAAGCACAACCACTATTGTACTCTGAATAAAAAGGAATGAATTCACATTCATGTACCAAGTACATCTAACAAACTAATGAGGGGAAAGGCCATTTTACAACATAAGTGTTCAAGCTGCACTGGGGTGCCTCTATAGAATGCTACCTCTGCATATTCTATACAACAACACTCGACAGGGTTTCCTTCTACAGTATATGCTCAACGCATTGTGTTTTCCAAGCATGCACTCTAGAAGATGCATGATAATGAGCAGAATCTGATCCATTAAGATTTTAGTAATTCATTGAATCACCAATACAATTTTATCTGCCAGGTATTTACTTTTTTGATCTAAATAATATTTTAGGTGCTCTGTATGTTTGTGTGTTGTAAATGTTACATTTCAACAGATAAATATATAAATAAATATATATTTGTTTATTCCATTGATAAAGTAATAAATGCATGTCTATTGGTTCCAACAAAGGAAATAAATACACCAGAAAGTGTACAATAAAATGAGTGACACACATAAAAATTCACAAATGAAAATTATTTCGCTTCAGGAATTTTGGCATAAAAACAAAAAATCTATCATGTCTGAGCAACAATATAATACCTGTGCATGTAACACACCAATAAGCATTCATTTTGTACTTTTGTAGCTATCAAGAAATATCTATAATCTTAAATGGGGCACATAAATGATCAATCAAAAGTTGTTACATTTTCATAGTCATGTATTAGACATATCTCTGGTGACACCATGAAACGGGGAATCATGGTGCATAGGCCACAGATGACTGGAAAAAACACAGTGGTCACAGTGGTCAGATGATTCAGCCTTCACTTTGCTTAATGCAAATGATAGGGCGAGAGTATATAAAGCCACAATAAGCACAAAGCCAAGATTCTGTTATGTCAACTGACCAAGGTGCTGATGGTAGTTTGGCTTGGATAGGCTTTTATTACTAGACTACTTATGACACTTATTCCTACAGGTGACGTCAGTAATACGTTTACTTGATGTGTCAGATTCACAGTAGCTCACAATGGAACAGTTTGACTGGACCAGATCAAGGAGCATGATGCAGACTACTCGTACATTTAATGGCCTGATTGAACTGGAATTAACAGTACAGTACGTTGTCTTTGTCAGTATCCACATCTGCCAGCCACTCTGGCTGGTACATGCACTGATTGAACAGTGGGCTGTTATTCACACCAGAACTGAACCTTGTGGAATCTGTACCTGGTTGAACTTTGGTCCTAACAAGTATTGAGGCAACATTACTAATAAAGTAATAGCTACTGACTAAACCTCTCCAGTATATCGATGGTTTTGGAATACATACTGTACTGTATTACAATAATGTAATACATATGATTATAAAGCATGCATTCTGCTCTGTGAGCTAGCCTAAAAACAAAGGTACTCTGCTGCACAGCATTTATGGCCTTGAAGCTAGGTTAAAAAAAACACAATACAGTCAGATTTAATAAAAGGGCTCATTGGCCTTTCTCCTAGTAGAAAGACCTGGAATCACTTTAACCAATTCTTGTCCATCAAAACAATTGGTGAAAAAGATCTGTGCAGAGCTAACCTCGATAGCGCTGACCCTGCTGATGCCTGTAGCAGGTGTGCTTTGAATGGAGATCAGAGACTAAAAATGTTGTCCCGCCTCAGTGATTTCTCATGGTACAGGGAGGCTTTGCAACGATGTGCCTTGCCACACAGCCCACAGGGAACTGAATTTTTCATCTGGTCTTGTCTTCATATATAGCTGTCTCATCAACCTGTGGTTCAGTGTGCTTCTTCTAAGATGAATCCTAAAACAACCATTTTCTATACAGCACCTGATGCTTCCACCACCTTTCTCCAATGCATTTCTAATGGCATATTCAAAAAGCATCACCCTTTCACCTCACAGCACAACGGTATCAGCATTTAATGAAATGCAGATACTGTATTTCAAATGCAAGTAGTGGTTATTAAAATAGTATGAACTGTGAAATATACTAAATCCTGACAGAATCCTGTCTCCCACGATCTATAATAACTCCTTAGTGTTAGCTTGAGATCTGCATTAGCAGAGATTAATGACAAACATTACAGATGCATTAAGATCTACAGTAGTTCATCTTTAATTTATTGATATACAGAGGTTGGAAAAGGAATGACAACACCTGCTATATATACACTATACGCTTTTGTGAAAAGTGTGTTTCTTATTTCAAAAAAGTGATTACACCATGCTATGCACAACAGCCACATATCCTTTCAGAGCAACTTAAACACCTAGCAGACCACATTTGAGTCCAGTATTGCCTGCTAATGTGGCACAGCACATAACTTACAGTGTTATGGCAGTTGCTTCTATTTTTGTCCTGCCTCAGTATTTACAAGTAATACCATTTTGTAACTGAAATTGGTGTATTGTTTATTGTAATGTTAGCTTTGTACTAATATTTGTCAATGTATTTATTTTCTAAACAATACATAGAGGTTCTGAACTCCTCAGCTATTTGAGGAATCTTTCTGGTCCTAATTTTCTATATTGTTGTTATTCTTCTTGGCAAAAAAAAAGTGTCTTCTCAAATAAATTGCCAAGGGGATTGTTTCTCCCCTACTTGAATGTGCTCAACCTCAACGATTATCACAGCCCAGTCCTGCTTGAAAAAACAAAAAAGCAACTGTGGTGGCACGACTCGCAAAGTATTTGAACGCCGAGGGACTTGTATACCCCTTGTCATTGTGGAATTCAGTCACACCATTCAACTGAATCCATGCTTGTTCATGTTACTGAAGAAATCAAACTGGTCATTTGGAAAGCTTTCCTCACCATACTGCTAAACCACCACATGTTCTGTCATGAAGTGTCTTCATTCCATTCCACATCCAATTTGACTGCGGTTTCAATCTTATCGACTGCACCTTAAACACAACTGCCAAGAATGTATGAATCTATATAATTTCTTAAAGACTGCAATTCTCCCAAGCTGAACATTTGGCCCACTGCTTTATATAATTGTCAAACCACAGAGCACAATAAGTGGTCAGATTGATGAAACAGTTCTATCCGTATCTCTAAAAGGATGTGTGTGCACAACAAATTTGAAGAATACCAATGCATGGTTTCCATGAGGCAAAGCTAAGGACAATTTATGATAACATTCCAGTACATGTCTTTGTATTTATTTATTACTTTTGAGACCACCATCAAGGATTATAAATCAGATAATTGATTTTCAAAATATGTCTGGAAAAGTTATTAAAAAGGAAGCCTGCAAACCAGTTTGAAAAAAGATTGTATACTTTGGTATTGATCCTCCGAAGCGTGTGCCGTCAGCCGACTGCTTTTTTTCACACTGCGGACTCACCATGCAGCCACCCAAGAGCTACAGCGTCGGAGGACAACGCAGCTCTCGAGCAGCTTACAGGCAAGCCCGCAGGCACCTGGCCAATCTACAGGGGTCGCTGGTGTGCGGTGAGCCGAGGACACCCTGGCCGACCTAAACCCCACCTCCCCCCACCCCGGGTGACGCTTGGCCAATTGTGCACCACCCCCTGGGAGCTCCCGTCCACGGTCGGCTGTGGAATAGCCTGGACTCCAACCGGTGATGTCCAGGCTATAGAGCACATCCTGCACTCCACGCGGAGCGCCTTTACCAGATGCACCACTCAGGAGCCCTGATGTCTGTCTTTTATGACCCTCCTTAAACTTGATCCAGAAATACTCCATTGGATTCAAAACTCTGGGCTGTGGACCAAGAGCTTTGATTTTGCACCCAAACATTTAAATAAAATCAGTGTTTATTATTACATGCCGCTCAGAAGAAAAAAGCCTATTGTGATATATAAACTATTGTGCTTTATAAACACTTGCTTTCAAGACCTCAATAGTAATCTTTAAAGAAACTGTGCTATTTCTATTTACAGCAGAAGAGGAACTTGAAAGCTAGTGTTTGTCATATCACTGTAAATCTGATAAACAGTATCAGATTATCATGATTATCTTTGTTAACACACCAAAAACATTTCTTTTAGGAAAAATACTGAAATTAAAAAGTGTGTGTCAATACACATGGGCACTGCTGTACTGTATATCAATAATTCATTCTGACTGAATACTTTCTATTTTGCTCTGATACAAATATAACAAAATAGGAATAAGTAAGTGAGAATAAGTGATGCATGACCTTGAAAAGTATAAACTCCCTATTTGAAAAACTGCTTTACCAAATACAAAAGAGTTGAAAGGTGAGCTTTGTAACAAAGAATACATACCCTGAGCCAGAAAAATGTTCAAAAGTATACACGACCTCTGCCAATTTTCAGTACTACTTTTCAGTTGTCCTGTCATACAGTATCAGCAGCAAGCTTTTGATAACTTGTAACTCATTTTCATTCTTTCATTTTGTCTGGCTAGTTTTCAAAAGCTGATAATTATGTGGATTTAATTGGTTCCCACTGTAGCTGTCTGCAACATCTTAACCTCTCAGGCCTATCCTGTGCTGCATTCATTAAGGTTTTACCTCAAGATCACTCATGGTTTTGACAAATATCCTAATATACTGTAAGTGGACACACCAGGCACACTGGTATTTAAAAGTGTTTAACAGACGACCTGCAGACATTAATATGCCAGGCTTCCTGGGACAGAGACAGCTGCTTGACACAGTTGCTGCTGTTATTAACCTGAGTACAGTTTGATAGCTGGATTAAGATGTCTGCCAACAGTTTCAGCTGGCATAATACATGACATTGTGATCTTGCGCTGATTTGCCATGGTCAATGATGCTAACACAGTCAGTCTACTTCATTTATCCAGACTTAGACAGAAAAGCATACCAAAAAATATTTAGGTTGGTTTATTATTATTATTATAAAATATTAGCTTAATTTAGGTCTTCAAATCTATATATACAGTATATAATATAACCTATATATTACATTTTTCAGTCCAAAATCCTGCATTCATATGTACAGTATTCAGTATCAGTTCCCTTCCATTTCTTTAGCTTTTCATGCTAAAATATGCCATTAGTTTGATGCCCTTTCTTTAAGTGGGCATAAAGTCTCAGACTGCAGACAAAACTAATTCTAAGTCAGACATAATTAAAGTCAACTGTAAGTTTGAATCAGCTATTATGCGTTGAAATTCACTTTGCTCAACTGACTCAGCCTGGGAAAAAAACTCTGTTGGCTTCAAACCATTTCTCCCACTGGCCCCATGTCTTATGTACTTTCTGTTCCCACCAAAGGTTAAGAACAATTAAAAGCAAACTGTTAGGCTGATTAATGTGCAGCAATCACAGGTTTTTAACAGACAAAACCACTAATGAGAGGGTTGCACTTGTCACAAAATCAGAAAGCACAATGCTGCACAACTCCAGTAACAAAAGCAGGATTTTGCTTTTTCTTCTGAAGAGGAAAGCCCAGTTTTCCAGTTTGATAAATACAGCATTTTAAGGTCTAATGACCTAAGCAACTCAGTTGCCCCTGTCGAAAGTCCACTTTAAGCTGTCAATGATATATAAAGGTGATTCACTTTGAGGTTTTGCAAATGAAGCCATTTTAAGTGAACATACTGAGGACCACGTTTCTTTCCCATTTTAAATTGGCTATCATTAAAAAAAAAAAAAAAAAAGCCACATGGCATGCATTCAATATTTCTTCTATGGATAAAATTAGTCTAAACGCCTCATTTACAAAACCCTTCAGATTCAATTGTACTGTATATGAAACATACAAAGTGCTATTTATTGTATAGAGTACAAGAAGCCTCTCTCTATACATAATTGATTGCTATCCAGTCCTGCCCAGAAGATGTAGAGTGCATCTGCTATTTTAGCAGCACTGATGAAGCAGACTGCATCTATTTTATCTCACTTATTATTTCATGAACTAAACCATGACTTTAGACTGTATAGGTCTTATAGTATTATTATTATCATTATTACTAATACCTGTCTGTCTTTGTGCGCACTAAAGAAATCACAAGCTACAACGAAAAAGAACACGGTCAGCTACTCACAGTCTCTCCAGGGAACGCAGACCAAAGAATGAGCCATTCTTCAGGAGTGAGATTTTGTTATTACTGAGAATTCTGCAAGAAGCGAGAAAGGAATTTGGTTAGACGAAGAACAAATGAGCTGAACTGTCAAATAAAAAAAAGGTTGACATCAGTAAAAAAAAAAAAATAAATAAGGTTAATACAGTAGCGTAAAAGAAATACAATATATGTAAAAATGATTTACAGGGTGTCATCATCAGTGTGTTTAGGTGCATTTGTCATTTCAAATAAATAAAACAAAATCATTAAGTCAAAACAAAAGATGTGAAAGACATATTTCATTTACCTGAAAAACAATCAGTTGCATAAAAATATACATTACTGTTTTATATTTCAAGTTTTTGATAAGATTTATGACAGAAAATAACAAACCTTTGTGTGAGTTACAAAACAAAATGTGCACTTTATGGGTACTTTACAGTATACACCATGGTCTTACTTTATGTATCGCATACTTCATATATAAATGAATAGGTTCTAATTCAGTCTGTTAAGACAATTACAACCTAGAAAATACAGATTTTCCATATGTATCTTTAAATAAATCAATGTTAAGTGCAACATTCTGATAGCCTTGCAGTGCAGAGCAAAAAGCTATTCTGCATGCAGTAGGTTATACAACCATCATGGCCTTGCTCTGCTGCAGACTCCTAGACCAATCAAAGTCAGCTCTTGAGGTTCATCTACACAGACAAAAAGCCTAAAACTGTACATTATATGTAATAGAGACAGTACCATGGGGTTGCTTCCCCAACATGGGTCAACTGGTTTATTCAGCTAAATAGAGCACTTTGTTCATATAAGGGCTAATTCATACTTGCCAGCGTTTGTAAACCGTTCAGCGGGACTCTTGTCCCGGGGGGGGGGGGGGGGAGGGGGGGGGGTCTTACACACCACACACACGGGAGCGGTCATATACAAAAAACACTCATTATCATATAATAGACGTATCCCCCCAACTCAACGACACAACCATCATCTCAGTAAAAATAGACATAATGAAGCGTTCTTATAAGTTAGTGATCTGCAGATTTGTCAGCTGCACGAAGAGCACAGCGTGTGGTTTTCACTAACTCTACTGTGCAGAATAAATTATTTTTTTTCCTATGGGTAAATATTGGGACTTTCTTCCTATGCATCGGGACGCGGGACATTTACTAGGAAATCGGGACTGTCCCGAACATATAGGGACTGTTGGCATATAGGCTAACTCTAATTAGTATGCAAATATCAAACAAAAGAGACCTAGCTACCGGTATTTACAGACCTTTGCTAATAAACACTGATTTAAATATGCAGCAAAGAAATTGAACAATACATTGCTATTGAAGCCAGTGTTATGCTTCAATTTAAAGGATAGTCATTGATTCCTTTGCTTAACAACTTACTTTATACTTATTTTTTTCCCCACTGGTGATGTATTCACAAGAGACACATTATTCTATTTGAATAAAATGTGATGTAAATACAAAGCAAATCGGTTCTGGTAGCTCAACCTGGAAATTACATCTCTAACACATTAATAATAGACACCCTACATACAGTATATATACTCTCTCTATATATGTACGACACAACAAAAGTGGGTGATTGTAAGGAGAAGATGATATTACACTCTTGTGAATTCATTGAGTGGGGTCCTCTGTCAGGGTGCGCGTCATGGGCACCTTGACTCAGGTGGCTGTGTGGAGGTCCCCGGTTCAGCCACTGACTCATTGTGAGACCCTGAGCAAGTCACTTAACCTCCTTGTGTTCTGTCTTTCAGGTGAGATGTAGTTGTAAGTGACTCTGCAGCTGATGCATAGTTCACACACCCTAGTCTCTGTAAGTCGCCTTGGATAAAGGCGTGTGACAGGGTGACTGAGCGGTGACGTCACGGCAGAAGCAGGAACAAAATACTGACACCAGGGAGTACTGCAGGTAAAGGTGGCGTTTGCCGTTTTTATTAAGCAAAAACAAAACAAAAAAAAAAGCAGCGGACCCTCGGGAGGCGACGGCAGCAGGAGCGGACCCTCGGGAGGCGACGGCAGCAGCAGCGGACCCTCGGGAGGCGACGGCAGCAGCAGCGGACCCTCGGGAGGCGATTGCAGGAGGGGAGTCAAGACCAGCGGTGGGGCTAGATTTGGCCCTCTTCTCAGCCGCGGTGACCCGGCCGTTTTCCCCCTTGCCCTTTTTCGCAGCCTGTGCAAGGACAGCTGCGCACCGCCAGCCTTCTGTTCCGGTCCGTCCTGTCGTGAAGGGAGAGGCAGCTCCTGCTCCTCTCCCTCGGGTAGTGGTGGTGGAGAAGAGGCAGCTCCTGCTCCTCTCCCTCAGGTGGTGGTGGTGGAGGCAGAGGCAGCTCCTGCTCCTCTCCCTCAGGTGGTGGTGGTGGAGGCAGAGGCAGCTCCTGCTCCTCTCCCTCTGGTGGTGATGGTGGAGGCAGAGGCAGGTCCTGCTCCTCTCCCTCAGGTGGTGATGGTGGAGGCAGAGGCAGCTCCTGCTGCTCTGCTTCAGGTGGTGATGGTGGAGGCAGAGGCAGCTCCCCTTCTGGCTGCGAAGGCGGCGGGGGCTCTTCCCCTTCTGGCTGCAAAGGCGGCGGGGGCTCCTCCCCTTCTGGCTGCGAAGGCGGCGGGGGCTCCTCCCCTTCTGGCTGCGAAGGCGGCGGGGGCTCCTCCCCTTCTGGCTGCGAAGGCGGCGGGGGCTCCTCCCCTTCTGGCTGCGAAGGCGGCGGGGGTTCTCCCCTTCTGGCTGCGAAGGCGGCAGGGGCTCCTCCCCTTCTGGCTGCGAAGGCGGCGGGGGCTCCTCCCCTTCTGGCAGCGAAGGCGGCAGGGGCTCCTCCCCTTCTGGCAGCGAAGGCGGCAGGGGCTCCTCCCCTTCTGGCAGCGAAGGCGGCAGGGGCTCCTCCCCTTCTGGCTGCAGCGGTGAAACCAGCAGGTATGCTCCCTCTGCTGGTGGCGGCGATGGAGGCGGAACCAGCAGGCATGCTCCCTCTGCTGGCTGTGGTGATGGTGGCGGAACCAGCAGGCATGCTCCCTCTGCTGGTGGCGGCGATGGAGGCGGAACCAGCAGGCATGCTCCCTCTGCTGGTGGCGGCGATGGAGGCGGGACCAGCAGGCACTCTCCCTCAACTGGCGCAGCAAGCACCCCTCTGGTAGGAGGGGGCAGTTGAGTGGGGTATGCCCCCGCTCTCCGCAGATGGGGCACCAGCAGGACGCCTCTACAGAGCGGAGGATGGCCTCCCAGCTGATCTCCTCTGGTGATGGTGGTGGGATCAGCAGGCACTCTTCCTCTGTTGGTGCAGGCTTGGGCGGTGGGCATTCGGGCTCCTCACTCCTGGGTGTTGAGGACACCTGGTTATGGTCGACTGCCCAGAACCATTCGGCAGCATCCCCAACCAGGCCCTGGTTCCAGGCCTCCTCGTACTGGGGATCACCGTAGGGGCAGTCCTCCCTGTTAAGCCCGAACTCGCCGCAGGCCTCGCACATGGGGGCCCCTTCAGCCCTCCATCGTTCCTGCTGAGACGCCCAGTCTGGGGGTCCAACCTGACTGGGGACCCGGGACCACCATTCTCACCTCTCTCCTGCTTCTGGCAGCTCTTCCTCCTCTTTCCTCTCATCCTTCTGCCTCCTCACTCCTTTCTCCACAAGTACTAATAATAAAAACGAAAAATAAACTAAAAGACTGCAGTACCCCACTTCTGCCTGAGTCTAGGAGGCGCTGGTGATCCCACCACTGCCACCACGCGTGACAGGGTGACTGAGCGGTGACGTCACGGCAGAAGCAGGAACAAAATACTGACACCAGGGAGTACTGCAGGTAAAGGTGGCGTTTGCCATTTTTATTAAGCAAAAACAAAAATAAATAAAAGGTTTAAACAAAAACAAATCTCGAACACAAAAGTAAATAATAATACAGGTCAGGCTGGGCAGATTGCCTTCACTGTTCCTATGTTTAATTTTAAAATACATTTCTCTCTCTCAGTTCTCTCCACTCTCACTCTCTCCACTCCTAAAACACCCACCCGAGTGCCGAGAGCTGCAGGCTTTTTATATCATGGCCGAGGGGTTTAACTAATTAGTAATCACCCTATTACCCCTCGGCCACAATCTGCACGGGTTTATTACTTGTGTTGTGGATGAGGCTACCCATCCACGCTAAACAAAACAATCGGCTACGCCGTCATTTAAACAAAACATACGGCGCTTCGCCAACGTAAAAATAAACAAACACAAAACAATCTGCACAGGGGCGGAGGGGGAGACCCCGATCTAAAAATAAATAAACAAATCAATGTACAGGGCTGCTCGCCCTGTTACAAGGCGTCTGCTAAATAAACAAATAATAATAAAATAATAATAATAATAATAAAGTTGCTGTTATCAGGGACGATAGGACAGTTTTTTCGGCCTAGTTATCAACCTCCTTTGTCAATCTCCTCAGGACTGATTCTGATCTTCCCAAACTAACAGTCTTCCTAGCACAACTGATTAGTAATATACATGTAGGTTAATGCACTTCGATAAGAATAGATCAAAGGTGAAATCTGACCCCACATGTTCCTGGAAAAACAAACAAGAACAAATCCCAGAATCTCCTTTCACCCCAGATCAAAGGGAACTACTTCATTAACCCTCATCCAAGCACATACTGCACTGGATGTGTCTTCTGAACAAACACAACTGGAAAGAAAAACAAACTGCCAAATATTCAATAACATTGCACTGTTCCTCACCACACACATCTTGAGCATAATTCCTGAGGCAATGGCCATGCATATGATGGTTTAAATAGTAAACGACTTAAGTTCACTGCGATACTGGGTGTGTTAAGTAAGTGAGACACTCAGAGCAGCTCAGTGAAATAACCCACTTAACTGCATGCTCAGTCCCGCTCCCCCCTGGCCTATTCATTTTTTAAATTAATTTGTTGGATTTTAGTTTCCATGCAACAGAAAGACTGCTATGTCAGAAGTGTTTTTTGATCTATTTCAGTATTACAGCATACATCACGGATACCCTTATAAAAGTTTATCTTAGTAAAAGCATAGCAAAGTGTAATAAAGCATAAAAAAGTATAGGTAAGCATAGTAAAAAATAGCAAGTTATGGAAAAGCATAGAGTATTAAAAAACCAGGGTAAACTATGGTAAATGCACAGTATTTGAATGAAAAGGCTACTTAACATAACTAAATGCTTTCATTAAATTTACTTGAACATTGAAAAAAAAGTCAGAGAATGATAATTGATAATTGCTGACTAAGGAGGGAAATTCTCTTATATTTGGGTTAACCCACAAGGAGAATGATTCATATTAAAATTATAGTCACCATTTTATAAGACAAAAAAAAATAAAATAAAATACAGCTAAAAGTTGCTGGCTACCTTCTGAGTGAATAACCCACCACTTTCCTTTTATATTGGTTTATTTAATTTAAAACATGCTGGGAATGATGTGTGAGGTAAAAAATAAAGAAAGATGCAACACAAAACTGCAGAAAAACTAAATAACTTAAATACTTATATTTCAATGAAACCAATCACAACACAAAGTATTACAAACAACTTACACTGCCAACTAAACACCGAACCTCTGTTATTCTATGCTCAGCAAACCAAAATAACATATTTCATATCAACAAACATTGACCTTGGACATGAAACACAGACTGTTATAGGCTTAACGTAGTATTAAGAGTGCTTTAAGCTACAGCTAAAGATCTGTGGCCGTATGCCCTGGCCAAATAAGTTAACTGGGCTGGATTCGATTTTGGACAGTTTCCTTTCCTAGTGCAGAAACTATTTTGAGTTGTATTTTTGAAAGTTATTTCATGTTGAAAGAGTTAACGATCACACATCATACATTCACTAATTAGTCAGGATAAATAAAACATTAGCTCTATGTGTCTTGTTACAGCAGTGTGGAGTAGTGGTTAGGGCTCTGGACTCTTGACCGGAGGGTTGTGGGTTCAATCCCAGGAGGGGGACACTGCTGCTGTACCCTTGAGCAAGGTACTTTACCTAGATTGCGCCAGTAAAAATCCAACTGTATAAACTGGTTAATTGTATGTAAAAAAATATGTGTTATCTTGTAACAATTGTAAGTCGCCCTGGATAAGGGTGTCTGCTAAGAAATAAATAATAATAATAATAATAATGAAGAAAAGTTTGAGCAACCCTTCATCTCTCAGCCGATGCAACCACTACAGACTGGTTATACTTCAGTCTTGTGGTCACAACACTGGGAGACAGTGGTGCAAAGGGTGTGCAACACAACCAGCTTGAGCTGAAAAACAATGAAACCCTGGTGGCGTCCAGTCTCCCTTTGACAGCTACACGACTGGAGAGCGTGGCAATCTCCCCCTAATTGAAGTATGAACCCGCCTAAACAGCGTCAATGCTACTCTGCCACTGGGGAAATGCAGACTTCAAATCACCAGTCTCTGAGGATCTATCTTAGTTATTTTCTCTGTATGGCACAATTATCTCCGAGAGCTGTGAAGGGCACGGTTGCCAATAACTGACTCAATCAGTTTTGTTCACTGAGGGTCTGGAAGGCACAGAAATCTATAAACCACAGTAGATGAATTCACATCAGAGATGATTAATATAAAGACCATCCCTGTATGTTTTCAGACAGCTTTCACCAGCTTCTCTATGGATAAAAGTGGCAGGGAAATCACTTGGTGCACTGATGAAGGCTTGATTGCCGCAAACAGGTTTGTTTGTTATGTTTCTGCCATTATTATTATTATTATTTTTCTTTAATTAAAACATTATAAGGAGTGCTGGCTTTTTTTTACTTTCTTTTTTTGAGTTTCAGCACCCACAGAGAAGTCATTAAGGTTTGAGCTAAGCGTGTTTCTTTGCGAACTGTACAGTAATCAAATGCAATATCCTGACTTGATTTGTAATGCAAAGTGATGAATTCAGCACCAAAAGCATGTGAGCTGGAAGCATGGATGAATTCAGCACCAAAAACATGCGAGCTGGAAGCATGGCAGCTACTGTATTGAATAAGTGTGCCTTCCAGCACACCCAGGCATTACTAGCACAGTCTACAGTCGAGTCAATTGACTCTACAGAAATTCAATCTCAGGTGACGGCAATACGTCACTGTACAGTCTGGAACACTCGGTCTCAAAGTGTCTATCTAATGATATATCTGACGGGTGGGTACACATGCCAAATGCTCCCTATATGGTATGCACCTGGAAGCTTCTTCTGTTGTGATTGAGTGAAACTCACGAGTCTGAACAGAACAGGCTTAATTGAACCTTGGATTCTACAGAGTACCGATATGACTGGCTTGAGATGTCTATGGATCAAAACTCATAAACCAACTGTTAAGACGGTTATGAATCTAAAAATGAAGACTATTTTGTTTTTTATTAATGGAATCCATACATACCACAAGCATTGCCTCAACAGCTTACAACATTATTTAAGTCTGGTAACATAAATGTAATTCTCTCAGTTTTGTTTTCTTCCCAGATATTGGTCCCTCAAGCATCAATGTACTGCATGCCAGATTACAAGTACACAAACTGCTCAAATTTACATGACAAAACAGCAATAAACCACAAAACTGTACTTGAGATCACTTAGTGCTTATATATTATGTCATTGCTGATATAAAACCCATCTGGATAAAATCAGTATCACTTTTCATGGCAATATACAATGTGTACATTAGGAAACATTATAAGTGGATAGTTTAATGACCCAGTTTCCATGGAGAATGTTTAAAAACACATTGCAGGAAGTTATGGTTCCTGACTCAGGAAGCAGACTGAAGCAAAAAAAAAAAAAAGTGAACAAATAATACAAATTTGCATCAGACCTGAAAAACTCTCTGGTTATATGTGCGCCACTAAACTGTATACTTTTTATAATAACAAAACAGCACTGGTTATTTCGAACACTGAAGGTTTTTCCTAAATGTCTGCTATCTTTACATTCTGATTGTAAATGTTTCTTTAGGTCTGCAGTACACTAACTATGTGAAGGTTCTAATCTATAGCAGGCTGCTTTATGTATTCAATTTAAGAACATTATAAACAGGCTTTACAGGAATGTATGTTATTATAACAATAAAACAATGCATCTTATGTTGATTAAAAAACATGGCAAGGATCACCTTCCAATGTCTGTGGTCCAGGCACCACAATGCACAACAGCTGTACCTGGCAAGAAATTCCAGAATCTGCAAATCTTCTTTTAGTAAAGTGCGTGTGTACATTGACTAGATTAGCAGTAAATCAGATTGTTTAATGGTGACCTCTCTGTAGACCGTACACTGATTTTGACTTGCTTCCATGTATAATGAGCTCTTAAGCCATCATTACAATCTTCTGAACCAGCATGACTGATCGGCATCTAACCCACACTACCAGCGCCAACAGCTTAACACCAGTGTTACTATTATAGAGAAATTGCTGCCAACTTGCTATAGCCTTTTGACAAAGTCTCGTTATGGGAATTCTTTCACCACTCCCCATTTAGTTTTACAGTAGATTTCAATGTTGAGAAAACTAAGGGTCTGAATTAAATGTGGACACAAACAACTGGCATTTATGTTTGTTTGGGATTTTTCTATTATACTACTATATGGATCCACATAAGTAAGTGTTTGGTTAATATATGTGTATCAGTGGAATAATTTTACTATAAAGTACAGCAAAAACTGAAAATGACAGTAAATTATAAAGCCCCCTATTTGTTTCAGCCTGATCATTTTGTATCATGTTTCCAGTGTTCCTCTCTTTTGTCACTGATCTTGTTATACTGTACAATTAAGGAATACCAATCTTGTCATATGTAATGTCTAGGTTAAGAAAGCACAGGAGTTTTGAAATGCAACACTGACTTCAGCTTCCTTTCACCACTGAGTTGCCTCAGCTGCTTTCCTTTGACCTCAGTGTATGCTCAGAGCATGTTTGAGAGCTACTGTGTGACAGCAACAGGTGTTAAGACCTTTTCAGGTGACTGATATTCATCAGCAGAAAGCCTTCCATTCCAAGCATCACTGGTGATGGATACAAAAAGCATTCAGACAGTACAGACTTGAACAGGCTGTTATTTAGTTTCCTGAAGTTAATAATTATAATGCAATTCATTAAATAACTATTTACAGCATGTATATTATTGTAAGGGAATGTTATTGTTTTTTTTAAGTTTTAATTTCAACATTTTAACAATACCATCATGAAAATGCATGTAACTTTGAACTGAAATATTTATTCTAAAGAGTTTTCATTTTTTCATTAAAGAGATACTTGATATAAAATTTTAAAAAAAAAAACAATACAAATCTGATATTGTTGTACCTTCAAAAACTATTGGTAATTTGAGTTATTATGAATGTATTTCTTTCAAGCCATTATTGTTTATTTTCATGACATAACACATCAGAATTGAGTGGAGGGAAACCACTTGAAGTAGCTAAAGGTCACATTTCCTAATGCAGGAAAAGCACTTTGCCAAATAGGAGCTGATACTAACAAAGCTAAGTTCATAACATTTCAATTGCAGGGAAGGAGGTGGGTGCGGAACCATTTCTGAACAGGTTTTAAGAGGACAGCTACCAAGGAGGGCAGAACTGTACAATTACTTTATAAAGGCATTGTTACAGAAATGTAAGAGACTTGCAGAATGCATGTGATCTTAAGAGTAAACTGCACCAACAAACCATTAAAAAAGCCACATTTGCAACACAGCATTATTATTTGATATTGTCTAATTTAAAATCTACTTCAGGTCAGCTTATTTTAATAAGGAATGCAAACCAAAAGCCCTACCAGCCTATTAGTTTTGGCTGCAGTAGAATTATAACTGTGTCTGAAGGCTTTAGTGCTGGAAGATGCCTGGATATGGATGTTGTCACACATGGGTGTTGTAAGGTAGCAGAAGGTTCAAAAGATGATGGCTATATTCTAAGTTTTGTTTTCTCACACAGACAGATTGACCAATACATGGAGAGCACACAGAAACTGGAGGAATTGATGAATATTCACCTAGATCATGCATATGACCTGTTTTAAAAGCACAAACAGTAACCAGATGTCCCGTCCCCCTCTATGAGGGCTATACAGGGGAGGTGGGCTGATGTGAAAAAGCCTGGTGAGAGACGTGGGGTATATTTTAAGAAAGTGAGCTCATACAGTACTGGTGTCTCATTCCAAAAAATCAACCTCTTTCCGAGGAATACGTGATGAAACAGTAAACAGTACAGTTACTATTACTGAACTAACCGTCCCTACACGCCTTCTCTTTCTCTCAAACTCAAATACTTGACTTTAGTTATATAAATCTGTCTGTTCATTAAAAAGTAAAGTAAAACCAAAATGCCTAAGACTTCTTGGGGGCATTGTGTGTGTGTGTGTGTGTGTGTGTGTGTGTGTGTGTTAATTTTTAAAA
Organism: Acipenser ruthenus; assembly: GCF_902713425.1. Taxonomy (NCBI): domain Eukaryota; kingdom Metazoa; phylum Chordata; class Actinopteri; order Acipenseriformes; family Acipenseridae; genus Acipenser; species Acipenser ruthenus. The sequence continues at coordinate 4,347,121 of NC_081195.1, forward strand.
GAGAAAGAAACACAAGTAACTACTTGTAAACAACATGACAGTTGCAATCTAGTACCCTTTATTGTAGAATATGTCGATTCTGACTTTTTTTTAAAGTGATTGCAAACAAATTAATTAAAAAATAATAATGATATAATGATTACAGTTACTGCACGGTATGACACTCTATTAAACAACAGTTTCATTAATCTTATAATTTTAATGTATTTACTTTGTGCTTAAGAAATTTCTCGATAATGAAACTTGTTAAAAAAAACAAAAAAAAAAAAACAAGTTACTTTACAGAAAGTATGCTGTAGATTACTCGTATTAAACACCATACTCACAGAGAAACTGTCTTGTTGGGTAAAAAGCTGGGCTGTAAAGTTTCCAGTAACTCTCCGGTGTTACAAACAACTTTGATGCGAATAGTTTGTCTCCCAAACCCTTTGACTTTGGAGCGCTCGGCTGTACATCGGCAACTGTCAATGATTAGGTCTGGACAGTTTCTGTTTGCTGAAGAAATCCCCCAAAATCCAGCAACTAAACATACTAAGCACAAGAATTTCATCGTGAACAGAACCTCTGTTTGAATTGTCTTAACCCTTTCCAACACGGAACATGAGAATCGCTCATGTCACTGTTGTTTTACATAGGCAATAACAAGTCTTATCCATGGCAATACAGACCGTTATAGATGAGTGTCACACAGCGTCCTTTTCCCAATGCAAGCAGCATAATATCATATACAAGCATGTTTTGTTAAATTTAGTGACCCTACTAATTATATATATATATATATATATATATATATATATATATATATATATATATATATATATATATATATATATATATATATATATATGTCGTTAAAGTCTCAGTTTGTATTATCCTTTTTTAAATCACATGTCTATCATGATCACTGATTGATGTCCAAAACTTTTGCGCACCAAACATATAGATTTTCTTTGCATTGTCGCTTAATCCACTGACTTCTTATTATTATTTTTTTAAAGTATAATTTCCATCTTCAGCAAACCGAGATTAATAAAAAAAATGCTTCAATTAAGCGGTGTCCGAGTTCTGGATCTATGCCGGTTTTCTGAGATACAAAAGTTGCGGAGCGTGCAGGCTTGGAACCACAGCAATCAACAGGTTAGTCAGGCATTGATTACAGCGCCTGTGCCTAATGCGCATTGAAGCAGAAACACACTTTACACTGTGTGTATTGCCGGGGCTGCTAGAATGCCAGGAACACACCATCCCGCCCCTTACAAGACGAAGGGAAGTCGTTGTGTATTTTTATTGGCAGAGAAAGAACACGTCATGAGGTACAAGTTAAAATCAGTGTAGAGATTTGAGTGTGGAAACGCTAAATGGCCAAGTCGCTTTTGTAAAGTATATATTATTTTATATGCTAATAAGCTTTCAAATCAAACTTTCTGGAGTTTAGTGCAAGGTGGGGTGGATTATGTGTGTGCTATATCACTATAAAATAATAAGAAATAAGAAAAACGGCAGAACAAAACATGTAAAACAAGAGATAAATAACAAGTTCATATGAATGTATTTTTTTTCAAGTGAAAGTCTGCAGTAGTTATATACATTTTGAACAGTCCAGATTATATTTCCCAAAAGTTGTGTTGTTTGTATTGACAGAAGAATCCACCTTAAACAAGGTGTTTCGAATAACATGACCCTGAAACCCTGACCGGATGTAACAATTACATTCGTAAGAAACAATTCAGAGAACAAATGTGGTACTTCTTTCAGGCAGTGCTGCAGGGGGACAGGTTAGTGTTTACACTCTGTACCAGATGTACTCGCAGGTTAGACATGCTTCTGGGAGTGCTGTTTATGCCACAGGGTTGCTTAAAACGTGTTAATCTAAAGTTAAATAACAAGAATATATGAGATGTTTCATACCCACACCAAGTTGCTCTTTAACTCACAGTAAAGAAGAAAAAAATAAGGTAAATTGAGGAATCCAGTTTCCTGTGTTCTGTAGGGGTTGATGTGTTGAGTATCTCTGAGAGAGCTTCAAGAAACTGGTGTGATTCAGGCAGAGCAGTTGCTGTCTGAAATGTTTAAACTGGAAAATATGCTTTAATCATGATAGTAGTTGCAGTTGGTTCATATATAAAGTTAGAAAGCAGTTTTTTTGCTACAGTCTTGAGATTTTACAGGTGTCCAAAGGATATATCATTAAGTGTAATAAACTTAAGAAGGTTGCTGTGTTTTCATACTTCTCTGTTTTCATCCTTCTCTGTAGCTGTGATATACAGACGATTACAGTGAATCATTGTTTAGGAATATCAAAGGTCGCTCTGTGACTTTTACTGGACACAGGAACCTTAAGAAACAGTACTTCAGTCATTTTAGTTAGCGCCTACCAGTATGTGATTTGGTATTTATGCCAAAAAGGTTTTCTTTTAAGCAAAGTTGCTGTTCCTTTAGGCGGAGCATTTACAATTGGACAATTCCGTTTCCACACCACAAGCTTGTTTAGTAAGCCGAAGTGTTCTCTTTGGAGGTGTTCCTATAAGCAGAGACTACTGTACCACTCATTGCTACTCAGGATAACTGTTGTATATCAATTCTAGTTCATACTGTAGAGTCAGTTATTAGAATAGTGGAACCTGCTCCTTTAGAGGAGGTGCTCTAGTCCAGGGCTTCTCAAACTCGGTCCTGGGGACCCCCTGTGGCTGCTAGTTTTCATTCCAGCCGAGCGCTCAGTTACTTAACTAGACTCTTAATTGAACTGATAATTTGCTTAATTAGACATTTTTACTTGTCTTCAGCTCTTAAACAGTTGCATATTTCAAGTTAGCTGTAACATTTGATAAGTAATTTGAACTGTAACTGTTTAAGAGCTGAAAACAAGTAAAAAAAAAAGTCTAATTAAGCAAATTATTAGTTCAATTAAGGGTCTAGTTAAGTAATTGAGAGCTTGGTTGAAATGAAAACCAGCAGGGGGTCCCCAGGACGGAGTTTGAGAAGCCCTGCTCTAGACTAGAGGCTGTCTGCTTTATGTTGTGAGTGTGCGGTGTATTGTTTTACATCTTTGCGCTTGGCTCATCGGATGCGGATATAATTGTTAATATTCGGCTGATACAAGTTCAGCTTGTGTTTATCTTGCCTTGTCAAGCCATCAGTTTATTTTCTCACTGCGAGCAAAGAGTACAAATAGTGAGTATATAACATAACATTGTCATCTGACACGGTCACCTGTTTGCACTTTCCGTAGTTTCCTTGGTTGAAAAAGTTTTCGAACTGTTTTTTAATATGTAGAACAAAATTTACAAGAAATTAATCACGAGTGAATACAGCTTAAAGGAAAATGAAAGTTAAGTCATCAATTTGGAAAACATTCTGATTACTTTCCGATGAAAACTGACGTGGCTGGATGCGTCGCCTGTGTCTCATGCAAGAAAGGCATAGCTTATAGGCGACTGTCTCACTGTTCTTTACTGAGCTGCTGTTGTTGTAAGATTGTTGTTTTAAAATGGTCCAGTTAAAAAAGGGACCTCAGATTATTAACAATCTATAGTTACTAATATAGTGAAATAACAGCAATAAAACATTTACAAAATTACACCTAGGCTACCAGATTTGTGCATACAAACGCAAGCAAACTGGCAGAGAGAGAGAGAGAGAGAGAGAGAGAGAGAGAGAGCGAGAGAGCGAGAGAGCGAGAGCAAAGTGACAGACCCAATCATCCACGTGCCCTCCATGACAGCAGGCACCTCAACAGACAAACACACACACACTTAACACGCTCAATCCCAGCATCTTCAAACATATTTTTGCAATTTGTGTGCAGATGTGGATCGGATAAAGTTAATGTCTTTCGGATGCATATACCATTTTTTTGTATCTGCGCAAGGCTTTAGGTATAACACATTAGATGCTGTTTCTAAAACTTTTCCACCTCTGGTTAGGAGGTAGAGGAAAGGATCACCATCCCTGAGAACATGCATGTGATTAATTTAATATTAAAATATGCACTGCAACAATATGTAACAGTGCATTTTATTTATCGTATTTATGTCTGACAGGCAGATGCTATCATATGTTTTTGCTGTCACTTCATTCACACATGTTTGTTTTATAATGCAAGCTAAGTAAGAAAAAATGCAATAGAAAGCTTTTGAAGTAGAGCAAATTCCTATTGTTGTCTGGAGAGAAATAGAACAGTATGGGTTGAGACGGCACTATGCACTCCACTATGTTTTTACTCAGTAAACTGAGGCTGTTTCTAGGAAACTGACAAACACAATTCACAAAAAAAATGAATCAAAACCATGGATAAACACACACACACATTGTGTAAGTACAGCTCCTGTAGGGTTTTGAAAAAGGACCCATTTCTGAAAAGAGTATTAATCTGAATGATTTTCAGATATTAGGAAGCTTTACCCTAGTTCTATGTTTTTGCAAACACAAACACATAAACAATCTTGCTCTGGTTCTTCTATAAACAGTATTTTGGGTCCATCCTCAGCTTCATAGCTAACTAGGCTTGGACACCAAGAAGTCAAAAGCACTTTTCAAGCATGACCAATGTGATAACATTCAGTCAGTACAATTGCAGATTCAAATCACATTTCCTTTCCGTTTAAGACTTAAACTGATAGTTCAATCATTTGCACATTGGGATATATTGAAGCATATGTGGTTTATTTCCTGAAAAAGACTGCTCCGGTTTGAGGTTATGTAGACAGTTAGCCAGGAATATCAATCAACTGTTCATATTGTGTGTGACCATAATAGCTCCGGGCAGGGACTCCAGCTGGATAAACTCAAGAAATGTTCAAGAAAGAAAGAAACGTTTCTCTTGTACATTTGTTGCCCAGTGCTTCATACTCACAGACTGCCTCTGAGAGGAGTTCAACCAGAAAGATTAAGTTTTAAAACAGATTTCTGACCTGCCAAATGTTTACAGTCATTCATCTGTTATAGCCAAAGGCATACATGAATCCACTCTCTAAAGAAGACTGACTTAAGCTTGTTCATTGTTGGATAAAACATACTTTCACGTTTTCACATTTTCTTTCTGTGAATCATATTTTGTTTACACAGATGTACACCTCTATTTATAATAACTAGATCTTCTTGGGAAACGACCCCACAACACTTAAGAATGAACTCCCTTGACATCATCTTTTATACAATTTTGAAGACAAAGAATATTTTTGGACAAGTGCCCCAAACTTTAACTTGGCTATCATATTAATGGGAAAAAAAGAACTCGTTGATCTTATATTTTGAAAATATTTTTGTAAAGTGTTATTTAAATAGCAACCCAGGTTTTTATTGCATTTTAGAAATAATAATATTTTATCTTCATAATATTTGTGGAAATGTGGTATTTCAGAAAGGAGATGTCCACTTAGCAGTAGAAAATAACAATTAATTAATTGCGAAAGTTATGCCTGATGGGCACATGAACAATTGTTATGCCTGACATGAACATGATAGCCGACAGATACATAATACATTCACATTTATAATTTGGCCCATGGCCTTATCCATTGGAGCTTGATAGCTGCCCTTATGCTGGCTGAGCTAAGATGAATGCAATACAGTGATTAAGAATGACTCGGCCAAAGGGCAGGACAAGTGGCACTTGGGGCCACCTTCCCCCAGTAGTCCATAATTAGCCCTGTAACATTTTTTGAGCCGACAAGTCCAAGACATCCTTTCGAGAGATGTGGAGAGATGTTCCTGGAAGCAGCAGAAGTTGCGGCACCAATCCTGAACAAATGTCCAGAGTAGTTATCGGGAGGAAGCCCAGCGTAAAGTCATCGATGAAGGTGGTCACAGAACCAGATCCTGGACACGACTATCCCTTCCTGGGTGAGAAACGGGATCCTGGTTGCTGGCCGTCGGAAGCAGTGACAGATAGCTGAAAAGAGCAGAAACAGGACAAAAAATACAATGTGTTTTTGATAAATAAACATACACGCCTTTCTTTTCTCGTCTGATTTTGAATGTTTTAAATGTAAAGAGTACGTGACCTGGGATTGACAATGGTGATCTCCTATTCAGAGGTCCGAGGATGGGTCGAATGACTTGTTCCGGCATGTGATTTCACCTATTTAACTGGTTAAACTGGTAACGTAGGAGATTGATGGGTGGAGTCTCCTTTTAGAAAGACAACAAGTTTCCAATTTTTATATCTGCTAGCGGTATTGCAGGGGGAACGGTTCATGATTACATTGGAGTACTTTTCTGTTGATGCCACAGAGGTGCTTTAAGTGTTAAGACATGCAATTATGTAATGACTGAAACAAACACGAATAAATAAATGCATACATTTACAAAGTGAATCTAAATCCAAATTGGTTAAAATAAGTCTAAATATTTCATACCCAAAACAAGTTGCTTTGTACCTGTGCATGAAATATACTTCTTTACAGTCTTTAGCCAGCTGACAAGCACCACAAATAAACATATAAAAGTCTGAAGAATTCAGTGTGGTTCGCTATCTGCCAAAGACATATCTGCTCATGTTGTTCAATAATAATGGGAGGCCAAGAACACAGTATCTACTTTGTGGAATTGATGATCAGTGCTGTGTTTGTTGAGCAGATATAGCAATCTGCAAACTATTTCATAATGATAGTGTTTTATGTGAATAATTCGTTATCTTAAAAATGTTCTCAAAATCTTGGTGAAAATGGAATTGTACACCTGCAGTCCAAGCAGGAGCAGGAATTTATTCTCATATATACGTATTAAGCAACTGAAACCAATTTGAATTTTGATATAATTTTTCTGTAGGAGTATTAACATTTTTTTCCAGGCACTTGATAATCTGTCAGTTTTGTGGCCCAGAACCTGATTATAGCAGTGTTCAGAACTATTCATTATCAGATCTAGACATTGATTAATGAAATACTGTACTATTATTATGGCTCCCGATAGACTTTAGCAATATTATTTTGTAGTTTCCTTGATTACATGATGTTAAATTACAGATCTAGATGATGTTCAAATAGTTATTCATATGTCATTATCTCAAAATGGGATAATGACTTCAATAGCCATACAAAATTATATATTTTTGTAATACAGTAATAGTACATTTTACTTTCTGTCTTTGAATGATGAACACAAAAAGGAGAGGTGCCATCATATCTAAATGGCATTTAGTTTGTGTTGCAGCATCTGGTAGTTATCTTAAAGAATTCCGATTACCTTGAATTCTGATCCTGTCAAGTACAGTGATCATGTCATAATCTCCAGTAGTAGGGGAGAATGGATCACAAAACAAACATTTGCATTCATTGGCACACTCATCAGAATTTCCTGGATGCATAGATTAGTCCTTATTAATCATATGATAGATGGTACCTCATGAGCGGTAATGAGGGAAATGCAGCACCAGAAGTGTGGAGAGTCAAGGCATTGCAATCAACTGAAAGCGTTATTGTTTTCACACCCCCAAGTTTCATGCAGCTGTGAAACTGACCATGACACCTTTCAAAAAACTGTATCGAGATCAACTGGGCAATATACTGCATGTGTTAATTCAATTGCTATTACTTATGAAAAATAAAATGAAACCCATAGGAACATGTTGTTGAAATGAAATACTTTTCCAGCTGTATGGTATGATGTCCGCATAACAGACCCTCACCACCCCCCTCTTTCTCCTGATAAGTGGTGGGAAAGGGCAATGCAGAAACAAAGGCCCTCCATAGCTGGCTCCAGAGAGTCATACACAAGCCCCATTCTCCCAGAACTCATGGGAGTGTTTTAGCTCATTAAAATGTGACTTAAGGGTGGGAACAAAGCTATACTACTGTGTTTTTTGAGTTTTTTTTACCATCTAACTATTAGCAGGATTGCCAGAAATATTGCATTGCTAAATAAGGAAGTAATCCCATTGGAAGCTCTGACAATTTATCTATTCATAACACATGATAATAGAGACTGCCTTGAACTGGTGTTCCTTGTTTAATCCAAAAAAGCAAGCTCCATTAGGGCTACCAAAGGGCTTTGTTTATTATTATGCTTTATTTCTTGGAACCTAAACACAAAAGGAACACTGTTTTTCATTTCACATTAAAATGCGTATTTGTAGCTGTGTTCTAGATTGTCATGCTGCTGGAACTAAAGGATATGGCCAATGGGCAAAAGGTCACATTGTATTCTTGTCTGCTGTATAATTGGTGGTTGTGCATTGGTGTGAAACAGGTTGGCATAAAGTCTCAAGCTGTTTGTGAAGAGTTTCACAACTATAATTTCATACAATGTGGTCCAGCTGTCAATGATATACAGAAGTTGCTTCCTGTCTTCATTAAAGAGTAGATTTTATTTTCATTGTTTTTAAAGGTCAGTTTGGGGGACTGGGGAAGAGAGCAGTGTAATAGGATAATGTTTGAATGCTCATATGTTTTCAAGATGAATGGTTATTCACATCATGTGTTTGAATAATCTTTGCATACAAATTTCGATTGCTCTTGTTAAAACTTTACAGATTAAACTTGCTGTCACAACCTTACACTCAGCAATGCAGAAAGGTAAACAATTTTCATTGAATTTAACATAATGGCTTCTGAGTTTAGAAGCAATACAGAAGTCAATGGAGTGGAGACAACTGAGGAACGGCCACAGCCACAGTAATAAAGATCAACAATTGTTTTCCGTGGCTAACTGCCAGGCTAAATTAAAGTTTAACTTTTCACACCGGAATCTTCCTCCACAGTTGCCCCATCTTTACCAATGATGTGAATAGTTAACAGCAAGATAGCTCAGGTCATTTCTGGTCTAATAACTGAGTTTAATACATGTACCTTGCTATTATTATTATCTATTTTTACTGCATCCATTATTTGGTTTAATGTCTTTCATTTTCATTTTTTGTTTCACTAGTTTCTGCTTCCTTTCATACTGTATCCTGACATAATTTAACCAAAGGTTAGTTTGTTACACCCCTGGAAAGGTGGTCTTTAAAAGTGTTTCATGGATGACCTCCAGGCATTCGCATGCCAACCTTCCTTTAACAGCTGCACGACACAGTGCTGTTGCTGTCGTCAAGCTTGGTTCTACTGTGATGAAGTGGATGAAGTTGTCTGCCAACAGCACTAGCTGGTGCGGTCTCATGCTGATTAACCATGGTCATTGGTGCTAACATGCTGGGCATATTATCTACCCTGGTTTACAACATTAGGAATATACATTGGAACTACAGTACATCCACAGTACTTTATTAGGGATTTTTCTCTGTCAATTTCCTTATAGTCCTCAAGTCTTTTCCCGTGCCCTGATTTTCCCAGTAGTCAGTTAAAGCACCAATTCTAAATTGGTTACCAAGTTCGAAGTCAAAAGCTTGAGAGGTGTTTGGAGACGGCTGAACCGAGAGAACAATGTTTATTTCAAGATCCATTCGTCAAGTTAAATCATGTTGACTATGGACAGCATATTGATCTGAGTGCAAATATTTGAATTACATATCATGCATGCAGATTGCTAACCTATGTAGGTTTGATGTGGATTCTACTAGACAAAAAATTGAAACCCTTTTTTGAAAAAAAGTTTTCTTTTTTAAACAAATCAAACGGTATGCCAATACAGTTTAATAGCTATGATTCTACTGTTTTTTTATTTATTTATTTTTATTAAAGGGTGTAATCTATGTTTTAAAGTGAGTAAACAGTGGATAAACAGACATAACAGAACACAGCAAAAGGTTAATGAAAAAAGGCTCCCTGCTAAGTACATTCTTCTCGAATGAAGCTTTTGCACTCCTGAAGAACCTGCAAGCAATTAGGAACTAAGAATGCACAGAACAACACAAGCTGGATTCAACGCTCTGAACTGGGTAAAGAAGGTTCTTTCTGCTGCTTTAATGTGATATAAAACAGCATTACAGCGCTTAACTATTTTGTATTTCATAAAAAAATGTCAGTTTCTGCCATTTCCATTTAATGTTAATACTTCTTTTAAAAAGCGTTCACACCTTTTTAAGATGTGAACATCTTGACAACCCTGTCATATGCTCTATACTTAGTGCTGGTAATATAAGCATTTGGCATTTAATAGGGTTGTCTGTGATTAAAAAAAAAGAAAAGTTATTATCATAAGCCTGGTATTACAAGCACAGACAAAAATCTACAGTGGCAGCCATGTTATACAGACACCAGCTGAATCAACACATATTGTTCTCGTAAAACATTTCTCCCTTAAGACCAGAAGTCACAATAACTCAAATATTACCACCAAACTCTTGGACAACAAACTTGCCATCATCTGTGGCTTTTCTCTGGTTGCTATTTTTTAAAAGGCAATGTCTGAAGACAGCCTGTCTGTAAAAGAAAATGATTAATTATAGCAAGCCATTCCTCAGTAAAAGCATGAACATCTAGTGAAGAACACTCCAGAGAAATGTGGTAAACTATGACAAGCGCAGTAATGAAAAGCATACCCACATTGAGTGGAAATACTACCAGATACAGCATGGTAACCCTACCTGCCTGTCTAGTGGCTAGGACTTGCGGCTGTGTTTCTAATCTGACCAAAAAAGAAAAAAGAATTATGATCTGTGTACTGTAGTTCCAGGTGTATCAAAATTGTGAGTGGGTGACTCCTGTTTGAAATGTTATACAATGGCCTGGTGAGAAGAATACTGTGGTTTGGGTTAACAGACAGTGCTGGTTAGTTCTCTTTAGTCTTAAAAACTACTGTAGTTGATATACAAGAAATATTCAGCTTGTCCTATTAAAAGGTATCACCACAAAAACATTTGTAGCAGTTCTCTGTGACTTAAGATTTTGTAATCATGGTGGTGACAATAGAAGGTGCTGTTACCATGACATAACATACTCAAAAGACTTCAAAAGATATCTTAAATCCATCCGCAGTCCTTTACACAATAATTGCTGTAAACTGTCCTGGCTTGTCGTGGAAATCCCAATCCCAAGCAGTATTTCCAGTACTCCTCGTTGGTTGGTCACATTTACCTGTGAAGCTGGGTTTAGTTAAAAATACCAGCACTTTCCTTTGAGTTGTACTGTTGGAAAACTGCCAAGCAAAACCTTGAACCTGATTTCCATAGATCTGCCAAGGCGACCGTAGCAGAAGACTGACAGTTTTTAAGAAACCATTGCTTTGCGAAGATTCTTACAACTTAACCTCAGTTTGCAGGTTATTTTATTTTGGTTTAATTTCGGTTTAGGTTTATGTGATTAAAGTGGAGCCTGCATGCTGCATGGCTGCATTCCCAGTGTAAAGATCTTTGCAGTATGTCTGTACATATACTGTGAGTGCTATTGGCTGGGTCTCATTGCCTGCTGGAATTAGGATGACTCCATCAGTGCTCCTCAGTTTCAGATATTTTTGGCTGCAGATAAAAACTCATTCTCATCTTTGTTTCGGAGTTGTCTTTTGATGGCATATATTGTTAAAGCTTACTTGCCTAGCCCTGATTTTGTAAAGTGTTGCCTTTTTTTTCTAAAGTGTATGATTCTTCCCTTTTGCCTGTTTTCTTAATGTACAGTAGTTGTTCCTTCATTAATCTAAAATCTGTATTGTTTTCATGTACAGATTTTGTCTTTGAATGAAAAACCCTACCTGATTATTTGTACAGAGAAGTGTGGCAAAGCATGGCAAATGTACCATGCCAAACTTACTTCGTTGTTTAGTTGCCAGGCTTTGTGGTTGTGTTTCTCCGTTTCTCTGGGCAGGTTTATCATATACTTTTTAATTTTGTTGTAGGAGAAACTGCTTGTTAAACTTTAATTTGCAGTAAACTGATTGAGAATAGTTAGCCTCATCGCTAAGCTTTTGTTTTCTTACTGTAATACCTGGCAGTGTGTCATTTCACAACATTGCTTAAAAAGGGAGTGGCGACTGCATTCAGGCTGCTTCTCTGTACCAGGACTGTCCAAACTGGAAAGAGAAGTGATGGAAGTTATGCTGAACAATTACACCCAAGCCTGTCTACATAGCAAAGTACTTTCAAGAGGTGGCAACAGGCTATATTCAACATGGATAGCTGCAGTTATATGCTGTTAGTAATGTACCAGTAACGTGTTAAGAACCCCCTGAAATATCATTAGTTGTGTTCTGGCTTTCTCTTAGGTGCCCCCAGGGCACAATGAAACACACTTTTCAACCGCCTTCAGTAAAAATTCAAAAATTCACTTCACCAGCTGGTAACATTCTTGTGTTTCCTTATGTTTCTTGTTTTCATTAGTGGCAAAAACTCATTAATGTGGATAATGAAAAGATTTCCAGAACTATAAGGATTTTTTTAAGCCGTTCAATAAAATTACTATTGGCGTATGCCACACCACAAGACTTATCCGATACAGATGTTAATGGCCTCCTGCCAAGTTAGATGGCGTAAGTAACATTTTTCCTAATTTGTATTGAGTTTGCACTTATTAGCCACATCACAATACAATGAAGGTTGTTTTATTTTTCTGAGGTTTTGAGTTGCAGACTGATCCCCATTAGGGACCACTCCACTGAAGAATCCTGACAGACTCAAGAACCTGCCTTCATTGCATTAGATTGTATTCATGTTACATTTAATGTCTGTTGGAATTTAGGGCCATATGGACTTGATTTGCACCAGGCATCACCAGTACTTATGTTTCGAGGCCAATGTTATTTTAATTATACAGAATATGAAGTTTTATTGATTAGTCATCATGTTTCCATGATCTTTTCTGATGATACTCAAACATTCGGTATCACCTCAGTTCCAGCTGTAAATCAATGGCTTGTTTAAATGTAATATTTACATTGTAACCAGAAAACATATCTTATTTATACAAGCTTTTACTTCTTTGGGGAATCCCAAAAATGCTATGCATCTCCGTATTACATGCTTGTTATTTCTCCATTATATGATTATTTCAGAATAGTTATGGTCCCCTTAACCCATTAAGTGCCATTGTCCACACTTGAGGACAGGCTACTTTCTACATTTACTGTTATTTAAATTTTCTCTTTAACTATATTGTTATGGTAACTTACTCTAATTCTGTTATCTGCAAATCTCAAGTCTAAATGTAACATATCAAATTACATAAATACAGCTTGTGTTCTGATTTTTTTCAAAGAAAAATTAATTTGGTACTTAATGGGTTCATGTTTCTGATATCAACATGGAAGATGGTAAAAGGGTTTAAACCTTTTCACTGTCTGTCCTCTGCACTGTCTAGGTATACATATGTATTTTGCAGGCCCCACGTGCTACAGTATATAACAGGCCCTTTGGTTGATGTTCCTCAACTCTAGAATCTGTCTATATCCGTCCTATTAGAGAACTAAGCCTCGTTTCCAAAAACAGGATGTACTGTACTGTGCGGGGGCTCAGCTGACCTGTGAGTTGCCTGTTCAGGGGTTAGTGAGTGCAGCACATAAACGTTAGTAGCATCCCAGCTTCTCTTATTTTGTTCATTGACTTTTCCATGACTTATGTTGCTCTGCTTTCAGGTTCTTGTGCACTCTGTTACTTGTTTTAATCTGCTGTTATCAATACAGTCCCTCTGGATTTTAATGTCTGGTTTAGTTCATATCACTTCATAGTGAAAACAACTGCTCAGCTGCGGACGTAAAAGTTATTTTTACCATCAGTGCACTTGTTTAACCCCATCCCTTTACAAGTAAATGACAGGCAGCAACACATAAAGCCCACTCTCATGGCACATAATAGCAGATGCAATCTCTGCTTGAGTGCTTTTCTACAGAAAATATTTAATAACAGTTTCCTTTTAATCCTGTCATGTCAGAAGCTTTCACTGTTACAGAAAAAAACAACATCTATTAAATAAGCATTCCCAAGCCATAATTGAAATACTTGTTTAGTTGCTGGATATGGGTGATCGGTTTCTAAAAGCAGCTTCAGCTTCTTCGGTTTTATGCCTCTCTTTGGTTAGAACAACATCAGAACAATCCTGCTCAGTTGAATTCTGTGTTGTTGTTTTTTTTTTTAACCCAGTAAACATAAATACAAAGCAGTACTGATAGTGCACTGATATATTTTTACAGATCCGGAGGTCCTCTGTACAGCTCACAGCGCACCAGCGACCCCTGTAGTCTGGCCGGGCGCCTGCGGGCTTGCCTGTAAGCTGCCGGAGCGCTGCGTTGTCCTCCGACGCTATAACTGGTGAGTCCGCAGTGTGAAAAAAAGCAGTCGGTTGACGGCACACGCTTCGGAGGACAGAGTGTGTTCGTCTTCGTCCTCCCGAGTCAGCGCAGGGGTGGTAGCGGTGAGCTGAGCCCAAAAATAATTGGCTATTTCAAATTGGGGAGAAAATAATAAAAATAATTGGCAACGACTAAATTATTTTAAAAAAAAAACGGTTTAATATACATTATTTTAATTCACCAGTACTGAAAGACCCGAGTTCACCACCATAGATGAATGCTATTTTCTGTCTGACACAACTGTGAAATTGCATTTAATTAAAACACTCCCACGAGTGTTTTGCATTTCACAATGTTAGTACATCTAATCCAGCTCTATGGTATGTTAAAGCTAACCTGAGTGAACCTCAACCTAACCTGGAATGAAGAAATAAAACACTGGCCTCTAGCTCAAGCAGAAAATGGAAGTGTTGTTTATCTTAAACAAATTCTCTTCCTGTTTTAGTTACAACTGCATGCTCCCTTACAGTAACCATGAAGCACATTCCAGTATGCTAGCATTCTTTCCACCAGTATAATGTTTGTAGAATATTCACAAATTGATGGTCATGTGAAAAATCGTTGTGGCATTTGCTATTTATAAAAACCTGTATGGGCTCATCTACAAACACTCTGACAGGAATGCTTTAGTTACATGATCAAAGAATATGGGACTGCTTGTTTTCTCTTCTGAAACATGCCTTACAATTGTAGCTACTTTCCACAAGCATCTCCTTGTTTAGACTCAACAGTCACTTTTACCAGAATAGAAAGAAAAGTTAGCAGCTCTATGTGGCAAGCTTTTCTGAAACTGAGAATATTTAATTTGATCTGCAACAATATTAAAACCCTAACATTATATGCAATACACACACACACACACACACACACACACACATATATATGCGCACACATCATAGAGATCTATATTTATCATTACATTTTTTCATATCTCCTACACCTCACTTTGCGTTAACCCTCCAATCCCCTTCATTCCCCTTCATTTGGTTTAGCTTTAAACAAATCTGTTTGTTAAACCATGAGACTTTGGAACATAAAACACATTGATCCAAAACTGTCATTGCATCCTCCACGTAATCATTCTGTATAAGGTATGAGGTTGATAATCCTCTTCCTGAATCAGAGTGTCGCATCAGAAAAACAAATACAGTAGGGTAGCTATTCTACTGTCTTCCACCTTTATAACATGCTGTGGATCTCTGCGTGTCTCTAAAATATTTTACTTCTAGTCCAGGGAATTCCTCTAAATGTACTGTATATAAATAATCACAAATAAATACGTCAGCCATCAAATACGTTACAGGTCTCATAAATCAATTCCTTTGTCTGACAGACCATTCTGATCCCAGATTTTAAAGTATGTTTAATCAATACTTTTAAATGTATGCCCAAATTACTTCTACCAACTACCTTCAATCAAATGCCTGTATTTTAGTAAACTCAATCTTCTGTGCTGCTTATATTCCCAGTACAGCATACATGTACAGTATCTCCCAAGCCTAAAGACAAAGCTAGTAATATTTAAATAGCCTTCTATTGAACTCCCAGGGCATTTTATTCTCCTCATTACTGGCATTTCAATAAAATGTAATATACTGTACTTATCCAGTCTCATTCTATTACCTACTCAACAGTTTTTACCGTACTTCCTCTGGTTCTCACAAGCAGCTGCAGTTATGGGAACCCATTGAACTCTGCTGTACATAAAATAGTCATCTTAACTAGAGTCCCTTAAAACAGTGAGGAGGATTGAGATAGTTAATCTTGAGATGATGAGGCCACCTTGAATACCTTCCAGTGGGCATCATCCCACTTGGAAACCTGTATTTCTCTTGGTGGATATCATCATTTGTTTGCACAAATCGCATGGCCATAATTCAGAATTAATCCATGTAACTATTCCTCCTCATGTGTTAGTTACATTTGTATCTCGGTGAAATGGTTCTTGTACCATAAGGGTTGTGTTGGACTTATCTTGTTCCCTGTCTGATGGTCACTTTCTGTTGTTAAATCCCCAACAATATACATTTCTTACCCTCCAGTTTTATCAAGCTGTCTGTAGATACTGTATGCTGTTACCATCAATTATTTGCAGAGGAAACAAAAGCTATAACAGTTATCTATTGCCTGCTTTAGTAATCCAAACATTTTACAGAAGAACCATGATGCATTATGACTTGTGACCTCCATACTTTATATATTATACGCATTGGGGTTTTAATGTCACCTTATTGACCTCTTTAAAGAACAGCTATCTAATCATTATTTTTCTCTGGATGATAACACAACAGTCATTGCAATCTTTGATCAAAGTCTAACCTTGTATTTCATGCTTAATTGCTGTTCATAGCTTCCATCTTTCATCAGATTAGTCTGTTTGGTTTACACACACATATTGTATGCATGAAACCATGGAACACATCAACACCACTCTAATTAATGTTTATGGGACAAACTGTTCTCGTGGGGATACATAGTCAGTAATTACTAAATTAAATGATTTAATAGATATTTTATCTTCCAGAAAGTCCCTTTAAATTACTAGTGAATAAAACCGGACAGTTATTTTATGCATTTATTAAGTTACTTTTAATAAGGTCAGATTTGCTGAGAGTGCAGTAAGAAAACTGAAAGCTATGCAAAACTGAAATTTAGATTTTCAAAAGATGCACTGAGGTCTAAAAATATATATTAAACTGAGAACCTGGATAGGTTGAGATCTTGAAATCAAATCTCCTTAGAGAATATGTAAAAAAACACATCACAGGAAGTTTAGGTTCCTGGCTCAAGGGAAGTAAATGAAAGGAAGAAAGAAAAATAACAAAAATGGCAGTAGACCTGAACTCATTGCAAATCCTGGCTAAATGTGCTTTTCCTGCAACCATTCCTAATAATAAACTAGCCGCACACATCTATATAAATAAACAAAACACATGGAGTCTTTCCATTGGTTCAACACACATAACAGTCTAATATTTAAAATGTAAACAGTGTTTTAGAACAATAAATTGTATAATGTGTGGCATCCATGAAATAAACAGATCCAAAAATATATGTTTCTATCTACAGCACCAGAGAAAAATACTCAGAAATGCTGCATTACATGATCAATCAGTTTCCCAGTGAAAGAATATTTCCTCTAATGTACAGCAGAAGAAAATATGTTGTTCTTTAAATGTGATCTTTGGACAGGAAAGGTTCTTACAGCTTCTACTGTTACATGAAATGGAGGATGAGTCATGTGAGTCATGTCAAGTGCCATTAAAATAAGTGTGCTTCATACTGGAAAGTAGTGATTTCCTGCTGTTCCTCCATCTTGTGCACTGGGATGGTAGCTCATAGCAGGGAATATTTCTTCCATTGATCTGCTTTTTTAAATTATTCTGTATAGACTGGCAGGAAGTAGAGTAGGGCATCATATTCCATCTTTTGTTGCCTACACAACCAGAACAGGGCGAAAAAAAATGGCAGCCATCAATGACGTCAAAGCTATGCCAGGTAGGTTGTGTCCAGTGCTTTTAGCATATTGTACTGGTTTCATATAAAATCAAGTGCATTTCTTGGGGCTGTCAGGTCTGTATTGTTGGGTACATGAAGTCTTCAAATGAAACCTTTTGTTAAACTGTTTAATTGCTATGCATCAAGTTATATAAACACTTCTCGGTCTGTGGTTCTTTTTGGCTTGATTATATGGCTCTGTATGTCAAAGAACAACACCAATTCCGGGGGAGGTAAAGGAGGTAAAGGCTTTCAATTGGATATGTACTACAAACAAATATCAGCAATTGACAGCTTAACATTTTAGCAGAATAATTTAGATACATAAACAACATGCTGAATTTATGACTTGATATTTGTTTTGCTTGAGGAAGCTGCAAAGTCATTTGTCTAATAAATAAATAAAAACACTGAGCCCAGAAGAATCTCCTTTATTTCACTGTGACTTTCAGGGTTATGCTCTGTTACTGTTCATCATCATTCGGTATTGATTGCATTATAAAGCTGTGCGCAGTGGATGACATGACCTGAATGTCCAATCTGTGTTCTCATTTTGACCAATAACAAGGCCCAGTCAATGATATGAAAAGCACGGATGCGTTCCGGAAATAGTTTCCCCTTTAGCTAGATAGCCATCTGTTCAAGAAAGTCTTCAAAATGTGTAATAATGAAGTTGAATACGACTACTACTACTACGACTACTGCTACTACTACTACTACTACTACTACTAATAATAATAATAATAATAATAATCAGCTGAACAGGCTGCAGTTTCAGACAAGCAATTGGGTTTCCAAGGGACAAAACTGAGACAAACAGTTCTCAGGTGAATAAGAGCATGCAATAAAAACAAAACAAAGATTCTTATTAACTTTGCATACTAGCTTTTACAACCACATTGTCTTACGTAACATAGTTCATTTCATTTATATGATACATTTCTTGTTTGTAAACAGGGAAGGTACAGCATATTTTAGACTTGCGAGCCTCAATCTGTGAGAAGGCCTCCTAATGTTCCAGTGTAAGTATGTGGTGTGGACCTGTGCTGAGGCCCCCAGAACTCGTATAACAGAGGCCTGCAACAGCCACCAGCTCCAAATGATTTCCCATCATGTTCCAACATGAGCCGGAAGTGAACCGTGACCTAAAGGTGAGCCGCTTCTTAATACATTGGCAACCGCCTGCCTTTTCATACAATGTGATACATTTCCTATATTTTTCTTCTTTTTTATTTTTTCAGGAAATGCTATTGTTTTTAATGGCACACGGCTGACGCATGAACATTATAATTGTTAGATTATACTGATATCCAGGGATTACTTTTATAAATAGAGGGAAAGAGAATTAATCAACCATGCTTTCATTAAAATGATCTGCCACAAAATAATAATAAAAATAAATAAATAAATAAAAATAACCCTTCCTGAGATACATTTTTGAGAAAGAAAATAGCTGTTCCTGGAGCATAAAATTGATCTATCGAGGCAGAAAACAAGTGCACCAAATTGCAGCATTCACATAAGAGAGTGAGAAGGTCATTAGCAATTCTACTGAACAAACCTAAGTGCAGATGCAATACTGGCAGAGGTTTCAAAGCGAGCAGACCTAAAAGATGTATGATAGCATAGTGTTTTTCACTTGCATAGGAAATCATGCTTTTTAGCCTGATTATATCCTGGCATAATGCTAAACAAGGCATAGCTAAAGCTTAGTTTAACCTTTTCTTAGAATGAGGAGCACATGTATTCCCTGAGGAGCATGCACCATGTAAACTAATGGAACTGTGCTGAAAAAGAATGTAGCAATGGCCTGCCTAAGGGCATAGCACACTGTATTTACCAACAGTCATATAGGCTTGGTTATTAATGGGATTTAAGTCCAATGCTGCACTTAACAGATTGAAGCCATTGAACCACAACACCAATGGAAACTATTTCAGTTAAAGAGCTTCTGCCTCATAATCTGGGTGTGCCAGTTTGCATGATATTTGTAGAATTTAGGTTAAAATACATCTGAAATAACTAGACCAAAACACTCACAGACAGTGGCAGCTCCTTTACAGGGTAACCCATTTGAAGTTAGACTTTCCCAAGGCTTCTCTAACCTTATAGCAGCTTTTAAAAAGTACTACATTAAAAAAAACAAAAAACTGTGTAACTACATGAAATTGTTTAATGCTAACAATGCATAGAATGAGAAAATAAATATCACACTTGCTGTTTGTTTTGTTATTTAATATTAATTTAAACGCTTACTATTTTACTGATACACTTCTTTATATTAGACAATGTTATTGAGCTTTAGCACTAGACCGAACATGATTAAAGATGCTTATACACTGCCATCTTATGGTGGAATGATGTTCTATTACAGACATATGTAACAAGAATCACAAAGTTATGGGTCTTAGGATCATTTTAAACCCAGAGCTTTCTCACCAATATAAACGCTTCTTTGGTTAAAAAAGGGGAATCCTAAAGGAACATGTATGATGATGTATGTATAATGGTTTTAGCTGACAACCAAGAGATTATCTTCAACTTGGCATGCAAACCACAACTGTGTTGTTCAGTGTTGTTAAATGATCGCTCACCATAATCAGATTAGGAGGTCCAATGACTCTGTACCAGTGTCTTGATGAAGTGAAGTCTGGAGTTGAGTTTTAGCCCCAACTGTACCACTAGCAGATATATTTGTTTTTGTTTTGTTGCTTTTGTTACAAATGTCTGAATTGATCTTATAACAAGCATTTGAGAGGTTTTCTGATGATGCACACTATTTTGAAGGAATGTCCGTTTCTCGCTCTTCGTCAAAGACAGAATCAACAGGTTGATGTCTATAGGCAGCTGTCCAGTTAATGGATTGTAATGCTCATTGGACCAGCCCCCCATTTAGAACGTGTTTAAACGATATGTTCTTTTAAATATATTGCTATTTATATGGGAAAGAACGTGCATTCAAAATTATTCCCACTACATTTTCAACAAAAAGAAAAATGAGTCTCAGTTGACCATATTGAAATTATGCTTCTTAAATAGACTATTATATAATGGAAGCATTTAATGTTATATCTTCCTAAATAAGAAATGTAAAACAAGAACTTTAGCAAGGACCCACCGGGACTATTACAACCTTGTATGAGATTAATTTTTCATGGTTTGTTTCCTGGGAATGTTCTTATATTAATTAGGTAACACCGCTGGCACCGGGTAAGAGAAGTCAGTACAAGACTGACCCCTGTGGCATGAAAGAGGTAAATGCATGCAAAAGGAAATAAGATAGGTCTGTAAAAGCTATCCATAAGAGAGTCTGACGCTTTGTACAGTGGTTAGGATCTGGTGCTGAAGACCGCAAGTAATTACCAATGGAGGGTTATTATCCATATATCTTTATAATGAATTATATGGGAATATTACATTTAACACAACAACAACAACAACAATAATAATAATAATAATAATAATAATAATAATAATAATAATAATAATAATAATACTTAGTTTTCCACTACCAACCCCCACAGGTGTAATTTATACACATTTTATTAACTTCTTATGGATGCTTAATACAATTATCGTAATAAAGCAGCCTAATGACATTGTAATGTAAACATTCACAATATGTTTAAAATAAAGTTCATAATTGACCAAATGTACGATATGTACTATAATGTATTTTCTGTTCCACACTTTGCACAGATTTCGGTACAGTAGTAGTTTTTTTTTTTAAAACAGTGTCTTTTACAGTGTATAATTTCACAGTTACTGGATGATTCTCCTTTACAGTCAATTGCAAGGGAGAACTTAAAACTACTTCTATCCCACAATCCGGTGTGAAAATCATCTGGAAGATGCAGAAATGTACTTCTCAGGCTCCGTGAAGTATTTGACACCAAGAAGCAAAAGTGTTAATGTACTGAAAACATATGAAGCACTAAACTGTTATCTCCCCACAATGCTCATGTCATTGCAATTCCTGTTAATTGGAATTGGCATATGCACTTTGCCACTGTTGACTTTTTTTATCTTCAAGTTATACTGCAGTTATATTTATTAAGACACTTTTAAGTCACAGAAATAAAACATACAAAATCAGACTTTTTTTTTTATTCATGATTAATATTAAATGTCATCAAATTAACATGCATTGTGCATATTACATTTATAAGAACATTTTAAACAAATAAATACTGACAGCTACAAAATATACAGAGTAATTAAATCCAGAATGGTACCGTTTCTGAGTATTAAATTGATTACTGCTATGGCCAAACGTTTTGCGTATAATTTTGCTTCATAAAGTCAAATAAAACCTGCTAAATAATGTTATGTTATGAATTGCATACTGCTTTGTAGTTTTCCATATACTTAATGAAAAACTGACAAACATTGATAAATGAGAACTCTAACATAAAATATTGTACTACTACTATGGCTTCCGGTAGACTTTGCATTATCATTTAGCAGTTTCTTTTTTTTTTTTTTTTTTTTTTTTTTAATTATGTCTCAATCCTAAAATTCTAGGTGATGCAAAACCTTTTTGCTGTAGCTGGATGTTGCTGGTAATAAAAGCAGCCTGTATATTTGAATAGTTATATATATATATGGGCAACAGTGTAGAGTAGTGGTTAGGGCTCTGGACTCTTGACCGGAGGGTCGTGGGTTCAATCCCTGGTTGGGGACACTGCTGCTGTACCCTTGAGCAAGGTACTTTACCTAGATTGCTCCAGTAAAAACCCAACTGTATAAATGGGTAATTGTATGTACAAATAATGTGTAAAAAATAATGTAATTGTATGTAAAAATTATGTGATATCTTGTAACAATTGTAAGTCGCCCTGGATAAGGGCGTCTGCTAAGAATTAAATAATAATAATATATATATATATATATATATATATTCTGAACTATAGATAATGTAAAAATATGACCTGCATTTCACAAGATAAATAACCAATGAAGGTAGAATTTGCCTTTACATTTTATGCTGTGCTTTTGTACCCTTCGTAAGGAGCAGGAGACTCGTGGATAGAAAACAATGCGCAGTATGGCTTCTGTTTGGAAGGAAGGGCTTTAAATAAATACATTATCCAACTGGAGGAGAAGGAAATCAAAAAAGTGGTTCACAAAATCTAATTTTACAGCATACGGGAAGTAAATGACGGGCTGTTAAATGTTCTAGTTTAAAGAGTCTCTACCCTGACTGTAATTACAGCGTTAATGTTATAACAGTTTATTTTGAAAGCGTTACAGAGAAAACAATGGGCTCCACGTACTTTGTCATTTGTGGCACTAAGTGCTATGTAAAAAGTTCTGCGTGTTTTTCATTCTAGTTTACCTGTTATTATATTACACTGTTGACCTGTCACTGTAATTTAAATGAATATATACAGTACATAACTAAATAAATTACTAATACATGAATACACACAGAAATAAATAAGTACATCTGCTGGGAATGCTAACAAAGGCAACCCTTGCAAAGGTATGTTAATTCATTATTAATAAATGTGTTACAACTGATGTCGAAACAGTAGGTGAAAATGACTTATAATAGGGTATACAAGGTACCAACACAGCATTTAAAATCATGTAATCATGATCAAAGCATGTTACAGTACCAGGGAATCTACCTAAATTGCATTAACTGCTTCATTTTAGGGTTAATCCCAGCATAACCATAGACAGGTGGATGATGCAATCCAGGATGAAATGTGTACTTACTTGATAGCACAGCATGACACCTTCCACTAGAAGTTGGTCATTAAGATTTTATTGTAAATAGTTGTCAATAATTGACAGCACCTTTAAAACCACGCTAATAGATGCTTATTAATACAATCTGTATGATGAACAACAGGCAGCATACTGTAGTATACACTATCTGGACCACATTGAGTGGAGATGCCAGCTGGCTAATAATATATACAGTAAGCACATAGTCTCTCTTTCATATCAATTATTGATATAAACAGTAGAGGATCTAAACACCATTGTCATTCCAATCATTCAAGTAAAAAAAAAAAATGCAAAAGAAAGTTTTGAGAATCCAGGCCAGTGTGTTTCTGATGTTGTCACACTAGTATTTATTGTTAAAGAGCTTCAAAGGAAACAGTACCTATTCCCTTTCACAATATACACAGCTATTGTGTCTGTGTTTACTAATTTATTAAATATCTTTAACATAAAACTGACTCGGTGTTATAAGAATAGTTTTTGACTGTTTTATATTAAATTAGTATATGTTTACGGAAAAATCACATCAAATATAACAATTGTGTGAAAGAAAATAGCACATTCAGTAGTGCAGTACTCTGTGAATATACCCATAACACTTCACTGTAAGCGGCAAACAAAGCTCTCAATGGTACAAAACAAAGAAGCGTCCATAACTATTAAGACACTCAACAGTGCTAATTTTAGGAATACTAAAATAAATGTAATAAATCCAATGGCAAGCGTTTCTACTAGCAGTCTTTTTCAATGTCTTTTTCAAAAAGTTTCTTATAGTAATACAAAACAAAGAATGGATGGCATTTGGTGTGAGCTTTGCTTCACGAACTAAAACACTTTAGCGGATCATGCGAGAGCTGTTCATGATGAAAATGACCACATGCTGCTGCTGTTGCCATAACAATGCCTGTTACTATACCTCACCATGCGTTGCTTGTAATAATTGTGCTCCACCTTGCTAAAATGTAGGCTGCAATGTTGTTGTATAGCGGCTTGTCGGTCACATGCTGTTGACAGTTTTTTTTTTTTTTTGCAATAACAGTTCTTAAAAATAAAGGTAATATACCCAATACAGGAGATTCACAAATATGAATGAAAGTGGGAAAGACATTCTGGAATAATTGTCAATGTAATGGGGGGTTTCAATTCGGCAGCAGTTTAAAAAACAAACCACCTTCTTTACGATGTAGAACGTTTTAGCGCACTTGCTCTGCTGCTCCTTGGCCTCAGTTTTTATGTCACTGTTGGACAGGCTGCAGTTGCTTACAGCTGAAGAATCCTCTTTCTTTTTTGCTTGCCTGGAGTTGCTCGCAATCGTTGTCACAACTCCATTCATGTTCTCTTCTCTCTTGTTTAGTTCATGTCCATACAAAGAGCAGAGAATTGAACACTGACATTAACACCACAATCGTGTGACTAGTTCCATACAATTTGGGGCTGTGAAACCACATGACAATACAATAGTACTTAATAGTCAATATTTTAGGCATCTCCACCAACCAAAATTATACAAAGGGACTTAGACATCCCCATATTTTATCAAAGTGCATAATTGCCAATGCATCTGGAGATGTTTTAATAGAAAAAAGAAATAAGTGTACATTGTGAGATACTATAGCAACATCTTGAATGATTGTTCCTTGCATTACCAGCAAACAAATACTATATATATATATATATATATATATATATATATATATATATATATATATATATATATATATATATATATAAATTATTTTTACTCATGTGGTATACTTGTTCAATCTCTGAACTGAAATGTCTAGTGGTACAGTTATATAAAAATCAAAATAGAAAAATAATACTGCTACAATACTTATTGTTAAGATGTTGGTAAATGCTACAGTACCTTTTTCTTAACATTTCTCAGTCGCCCTCTGCTGATAAACTAAAGTAATACATGTTTTTACATACAAACAAAATACACTGATACTAGATTTTTTTAAACGTTCAATAGTATCATCTTTCTCAATTTAGACAATGCAATATGTTTAAATATGAAGCTTACCATTAACAGACTGGAAGAATCAGGGTGGTGAAGGGTGCAGAAGTGAGCCACTGCATATTCGATCAAAGCCCCAAAGATGAAACTGAAACAGATGCCCAAATACACATCGATGGCTTTGATGAAGCAGTTAGCATTGGGTAGGGAGGTCCTGGCTCCCATCATCAGTGTTGTCATTGTAAGGACTGTTGTGACTCCTACAGACACAAATACATAATTTAAGGAACTGCTGGAAAGGTATAGTACACCAGCATCCTCAACATTATAAAGAGGTAGTGAATGAGGATCGCACAAGAACACCCTGCCAGCAATTGCTCAATCAGAAGGGAAATTATTATTATTATTATTATTCATTTCTTAGCAGACGCCCTTATCCAGGGCGACTTACAATTGTTACAAGATATCACATTATACATTATTTCACATTATACAGTTATCACATTATTTTTACATACAATTTATACAGTTGGGTTTTTACTGGAGCAATCTAGGTAAAGTACCTTGCTCAAGGGTACAACAGCAGTGTCCCCCACTGGGGATTGAACCCACAACCCTCCGGTCAAGAGTCCAGTGCCCTAACCACTACTCCACACTGCTGGAAATGAAAGCACTTATCTCAGTCAGCTGCACAAGGTATTCCATTCCATTATTTGCATGCAAAATCGAGTAACCCTAACAGAAATATTACAAGGAAACAAAGAGTAAATCATTCTGCAGTTTATTTGGTCTAAATTGCTGCCGAGTGCTATTGTGGATGGTTTTGCCTTTTGGTCCACTCAGATCACAAGAACTCAATTGATTGAGACCCCTGTCTGGTCTCAGAACAGGCCTCCAATGTAAAGTCCAGTTTCCCCAAGTAAAGTACCACCCAGTGGTAAACAATGGCTATCTAACTGCCACTGACATTCAGTGAGTTAATGTATAACTTCTCCTTACTTACTACTATAGGCAGAGTTTCTTGATCAATGTATTCAATGGGAATAGGAACAGGTTTTTAGAACTGCCCGCTGAGAGGACCAGACTGTTTGGCTAAACAACACTAACAAGTTGCAGGGGAGGAAGTAGGAATTGTTTTGCCAAATCAGATTGTCTAGTCTGTTCAGTCTCATGAAATTATGCCTTACTGTACTGTATATCACTTTATGTGTGTTCTGTATGACTCTGTAGTTCATTTTAGTAGATTCTGTTTAATTTTGTATTGCCTGCCTGAATTGTTTCTGTGCTCCTCTCTGTTAAGATTGAAGTAGGCTGCATAAAGTATTCACCACTGTAAAAGCACCCATTCATGACTTAAATCAGCGCTATTTGTCCTTTAAAGGCAACCATCAGGCTAAGTACTGCACAAGCTTATCTGTGCAACCAAATGAAACTTTAGACATGCCTCGTTATGGGAGCGAGGATCTGATTGACAATGAGAACATTGGCAGCAGTGAGGCAGGGAGCACTCTTTAAGCTGGAAAGGCAGCAATGGGTTTGTAGTCTATTCGCTCTCTTCTAGATGCAAACTTTGAAATATTCACACCCTGATTTAAACTATCTTTCAGTGTTTGATTTTCTCCCATGCCAGCAAGGTTATTAAAGGCACTTACCTATACAGATTCGCGCGGGAACTGAAGACTGGCTGATCCAGAAGGATACCCATGATAGAACAACAAGCAGGCTTGATGGCACGTAGGTCTCCAGAATAAAATATAAAATATTCCTTTTGAGATCAAAGTGAAAAACCAATTTGGGGTAGTGACCTGCGAAGAAACAGAAAGATCAAGGTGTGAGGTGTTTTCCTGGGTAGCACACTATACTGCTAGCAGAGGAACAGAAGCAGAATTCATTTGCGATCAGGGTCAAACACCTGCAGTGCAGCAGAGTTTTAGGAGGTGGCCTATGTTGAACTGTAAGCATGACTACAGATATTCCTCTCATAAGGTTTTTTTTGTACAGTATTTAAACTGAAAATGACAAGCAGAACTGCAGAGAAGGGATTATATTCAGAGAAACCCCACCTGCTGTGACGTTTACAATGAGTAGGTCTTAATATCTACACTGATGGCACACTTATTTATTCTCAGTATTGACACGCTGTGGTTTGAAGTGTCAGGGTTAATGGTAATTAGATACCATTATTAATTAACTTCAGATTGCATAAGCTTGAATGACAATACGTATTTGAAAGGAAAGTCTTGATCAGAAGTGCTGACACTCAGTCCGTATATCTTTCTTAAAAAATGGTATGGCCTGCTTTAGATGTGGATGCAGTGGAGGCATTCTGAACAACATTTAAAGCAGTATTGCAGAATGTTTCAACTGGATCCACATCTGCAATTGAGGATGCCCTAGCTCGTACTGATTTGATAAGATGTTTTTCATTTTGGATAGGGTTACAGTGTATATATATACTGTATATCTTTCTTCCACTTAGAAATTGCTGAATAAAAAGAATGCTACAATTGCAGGTTCGTTAGTAGGTTTCATAGCATGTGTGTTAAGCTGATGCATAATATAAACACAAATAAGAAAAAAAAAAACAGCACTACTGGTTTACTGGTGATAAGCAATAAGCTGAAATCCCACAAACTATAGCCAACTTAAAACCTGTCTGTTGACTGAATTTTTCATTGCTGACTTGCAGGTTTGAGATGGCCTTGTTTCACACATTGCACGCTGGAATAGTGCCAAAATCACATCCTGTTGTGAGGTGCCAGGCATGGCATAAACTGCAGCACTAAATAATGCCTTGTGGCATCACCTGCTGTATTCCATGCCTGCTTAGCATCATGACATTGAGACAACAGAGCATTTTAAACTGGAGGAGGAATTATACACGGCATGTTGACTGCTGTTTAGGTGATTTCAAATATATCACTCCTACGAGGGGCAAAGAGACAACACTGTATTCAAACAGAGCTGACAGGCATGCCTCATGTTGCTGTTAAAACACCTGCTAGAAGCAGATTTATACTGATGATAAAGAAAGATTTACTGTAAAATAATACAACTTGATGGATTAAAAATGTATTACGTAATACTACTGACTTTCTCAGTTTCTTTGCAAATTACCAAGGTGAGAGGACTATATAAAATATAGAGTGTAGTGTATAGCTATTGCTATAAAAATCTTATCCATGAATGAGAGCAAAAGAAATCTCTTACAGGTATGTTTATGGAACTTGATTATTCTGTTTTTAATGACTGCTTTCATAGCAATAAAGATTCTATGATTAGGTGTGGGAGTTATTAGTAATTGATGATTACTTCTGTAGTGCAATAGAAAAGAACGCTATTATTTTGTCATGTTTTTGAATGTACCCCACTTTTGAGATCAACCATCTATTATACTCTAAGCAGAAGTTACTTAATTCAGAAACACATAAAAATAATGTATGCAAATTCAAATGAATTCCAATAGATCAGATATTATTACTATTATTATTTTCAAAATGATCTAAAAAAATAATAGTTTGTTCTTAGATACCTTTAAATTGCAGTGTTTTTATTAATTCATCCATAGATGAATTGTTTTGAAATGTTGTTTTTGGGAATAAAGCATGCAGTTATTTATGATTCATGGCAATGTCTCCACAGATTCAAAGACTTACCAGTCTCATAAATGGCTTCTGACATAGATGTGTGATAATCTCCCACTGTGTGCTGGGCTAAACGCAGCGTGTCTAACCCACTGACTGAATCATTTCCTCTGGTCCAGTAAAACATCACATCATTAATGTTATAACCCCCTGAAAAACAGAAACCATAGAGTAGTACCAACAAGCCCAAACATCAAGTAGTTTCCTCACTAACAATATGACATTCCCATTATTGTAACTGTATACAGTTTCACCTATAGGGGGTGTTACAGAATCACATTCTTTCATGCTGTGAATTTAGGGAATCAGGGTTGTTTTTTTTTCAAGCTTGGAATTATTGATTTACAGAGGGAGTTGTAGATGATGAAACAAAGTGGAAGGAACTGCCTTATATTGTTTGGAAAAAAGACTGCTAAACATTTTTAAATGATCTGCACCTACACTGTATGATCAGAAAATAACAACAAACTATCACCATGCTATTAAAGGGCTTTAGTCATGCTGAAGCATACTGCAGGCTTAAATACATTTTTAAAAGTTTCTTACAGCTTTCTAGTTGCAGGGTACATGTCTGTTTGTCCATTGGATATTTTGTTAAATCCATATTGCAGGCAACAGTGGTAGTTATCCTATAAAGAGCATCAGGTTTCATGTAAACAGTGGCTTGATAGACAAATATGTCCTGTATTTTAATACATCAGGTATTTCTAGCAAGTTTACCTGTCATCGAAAGCATGGTTCAATGCAACTCACACACAACTGTTATAACTTAGTTTATCAACAGGAAAGTAACTTACACATACATTCCTATTGCTTCTTACTGGGTGCAAAGTATACCGTTGAACCAAAACTGTAATACAAACACTTTCTGTTATAGATGACATATGAAATCACAATGTAGCAATCCAATTACAAACTTATTTTGGTTGCAGCTGTTTTAGAGAAGCATTAACAATACAATAACTCTGGCCCCTATCATTCATTACT
This sequence comes from Acipenser ruthenus, assembly GCF_902713425.1. Classification (NCBI taxonomy): domain Eukaryota; kingdom Metazoa; phylum Chordata; class Actinopteri; order Acipenseriformes; family Acipenseridae; genus Acipenser; species Acipenser ruthenus. Next base: position 4,377,097 of record NC_081195.1, read on the forward strand.
CTTACTAGTGCTTTCACCACCCACTCTGATGTGTGTACAGTTTTATAGCTGAGAAGCATACACAGTGTACCTTAGAGCATAAAGGACCGTCCCATTGGGGAAGATTCTTATAAGTCTATTTTCTACAGTGATGTCATGAAGGAAAGATTTCTTTGAATCCACTATGAAAGTATCAGGAACCCAAAGCAATTCTACAAGTCTTCCATCTAAGCTCAAACTCTTATTGCCATCGAAGCACAGGCGTTCATCAGTCCATCGCTGTCTCAAAAATATAGTTGCAGTATAATCCTACAAAAAAAAAAAAAAACAGATAGTTAATATATTCAAGCTATATTCATGACATAGGCAGAATGACCTATATATATATATATATATATATATATATATATATATATATATATATATATATATATATATATATATATTAACATGCCTGGGGAATGCTTAGGACTTTAATACTCTGCTTGAATACTAAAGCCTTTTGTTTCCCATTCAATTTTAAAATCATAAGATAACAGATAACAAGAAACCCTTACCATATTTATTTCTGATACTGTGTCAATACTTGCAACATCCAGGCTCATTCCAACACTGACAGGCCCATCTAGAGAAAAGTATAACAATTGTGCTTCATAGTGGTTCACTCCTCAGACACCTTAGGTTTTGGTATGACAGTGGCATCCTTACTTATGCACACAGACTATAAGGTCTGACACTTGTCATGTGATACGTGTCCTTCCCTCCTGTATGTAAACTACACAAGTAGGGTTCTGGCAAACACATGTGGAGATTTGGGAAATAAGCAGTCATGAGTTTAATATAGTCTGTTCTAACATTGCGGAACAGCCTGGGCAAGCCATCGTCAAGAACCTTAAGAGATAGCTAAGGGTGATTAACCAGGGCATCAACTAAACATATGTGAAAGCTGTCTGGAGAACATCCAGGGAACCTACTTAATTGTCTGAATGTCAGATTCCCAGATGGATTTTCTAATAAATTGGTTACACAGTGTATAATGGAGAAGTGTTTCAGTGAGGTTTTAATGAATCCACTGACAAGGCATATGTCAAACACAAAAAAAGAGTTCAATAACAGACATTATTGATAGGAGTAATGCACTTCAATTTTAAAATGTAATTTCTGGCAAATTGTTTAATATGATATACTGTACTGTTACACAGCTATCACATCTGTGACAGCTCATAATTGCTAGTCTTCCAATTTTAAGATACTATTGTATTTTCTAAAACTTTTGACTAACTACAGCATGTAAAATAGTATCTCGTAGCAAATGCCTGTGGATACAGTAGTTTAATCAAACTCACATGAGTACCCAAAAAGAGCCTATAATACCATCCCTCAGGTTTCAGTACCTTAAACTTCAGGTAAAAAAAATAAAATGAAGGTTTTTCTTAAGATACAACTGTTAGACAAACAAATCAGCAGCCAGAACTCTTACTCACAAGTCAAGTCTAAGATTCTGACACTGAAGAAAAAGTGTCAAGGGATGTTCATACCAACTTTCATTATAATTGGATGGACGGTTCTTATTTTATCCTGTTGTTTTAGTTATTTAAAAAATATTTTGGCAATCATTCCAAAAGCTAAAAAAAAGGAAAAAAAAGAGTTCCTTACTGTCAAAGAAGGGTCGAAGATATTTGTTATATCCTTTCATCAGTTTCTGGATTGTAGGTGGAAGAATTTCTCCTTCTTTCACCTCAGCACTGAGGAGCGCATTTTCCATAATCCTGTGACAGAGACATAGAAAAGGGAAATGAGCTGTAACTTCGAATGACCCTGGCAGTTGCACTGGACTTTCTGGGGCCTGCTGTCAATGTGTGACAAAGCCCTGAGTTTGACAATCATCAGTGACAGAGGAAGGTTAAAGGTGCTCAGTGGTGTCAAACTGCTGTAATACAGAAGAAGGCTAAATAAATCAATGCATATACCAGATTCTTATAAATATCACTACGTGTTCTCTTATTTTAAACAGGCTGATGTCTTTCTTGCTGCGCTAGTCAATTGAAATTCATCTGGGAGATTTTCACAGATATACATTGATCAAAGGCAAGATATCAGGGCATCACAAATCATTGTAATTAATGAATGTCATCGTAGAATATTGAAAATGGTATTATGTAAATACACTTTGTGATCATATGATCTTTATTTGAACATAGACCTTCAATAGTTTAACCTGTTCCCCTGTAATTTTTCAGCTATTCCAATTAATCTCACTTACTGTCCTTCCTCTGCAGAAAAAGACTCCCAGACTTTACTTTGAAAAAAAAAATGATCTAAAGAAATTATTCCGATTCACTGAATGCATAATGCAAAAAAAGCAGTCATTTTGTGTGATGATATCTTCACAGGGTTATCAACCATTATAGACTGCTCAGGATCATTCAGCCAATCATAGCACACATTTTGCCTTATGTATTCCATGACACATCACAGAAAAACGCTGTTTGTTACATCAAACTTGTCACTTTCAGTTTTTACCATGCTGTATTCTACAAATCTGCACAGTCGATGTCACCTGCTTTAAAAAATCATACCTGAGGCACTCTCTGGATTCCATTCAAGTGCAAAGTCCATCCAAAATGATGACATCACAATGGGCCGCATACCTCAGCCACTTAACAGTATTCTCTACATTAGACTTTTCCCACTTTTATATGAAATGGACTAAATAAAGGTTGGCAATGATTATAAAACAAACATAGCTGGATTTTTAACTTGTGTATAATTAATAATAAAGCAGTATATAATAGTTATAGTACATAATAATCTTACACAAGTGCCCTTCTATTCTTTACACAGGTCTCAGGCATCCAGTTTTGAAAGAAATAACATAAACATGATTTTTTTTTAAACATGAAATATGGTACCACAACTGGTTAAAGATATATGTGTTTGCATGCCATGCTTTGAGTTAGAGTAGCTTCAATAGATTCAATTGAAAAATACAGTGCCATCTTATGACCTGTTTTTTTCCCTGATTCCAGAGCTTTCAATAAAACATCCTGAAACACACCCTTGGAACTCCAGCAAAGAAAGCATGGTAGAACAGGGTGTATGAACCACAAGCTCAGCTATACAATGATAGAAGGATCTCTCATAAATACATTTTCTTCTGGGGAAATCATGTTTGTTACTGTAAATCTGTGCTTGCTGTAAGTGAAATACTGTATGTATCATAATTCCAGTACTGTGTGACATACTGTTGTATTTCCTTGAGGGTAGGGAAGTACAGATGGTAGCAATGCAGAATGTGGAGGTCACCCCATGAAATATTCCAATAGGAAAAGTATTTTCAGTGAAACTCAGACACACTCCTCACTGAATGTACATACAGTAGATGCATGTCAGTACACAGTTTTATACCATTAAAAGCTTTTTGTTTAATTAATATATTAAACTCAGTTTCTCTGCTAGTGATATTATCAACAAGACATATCCAAATTTTGTTTTGTTTTGTTAAAATATTGATGAGTTAATATCACACTTTATTATTACAGTGTAATTAATTCATGTCAGATAATACCATTAACACTTTATTTGATGACCTAGAATGGCCTATAAGGAAGCAGACATTTCACAATTATCTTAAAAAGGGGAAAAGACTGTCTCTATTTAATGATAGTGGAAGTGCTGTTATGTTTCTGCAGTGAAACAGCACCACTAATTGTAGTGGAAATGTCAACAGCAACAGCAAGCCTATGTACCAGAACATCCATCACATTCAAAAGGATTACAGACATCAATAAGAAACTGAAATGTCTCTGATGTTTTTTTTTAGTCTGTGTATCTGACAAGTAATTTAAAGATCTCCATTTCACACAAAAGCTCAGCCTTTAGAGAAGCGATCCTGCAGCAAATCATGTGTGAAATTAGCAGTGGCCCAAATGTGATTCACTTATTTTACACGTGCACTTGCCCAGTCACTAATATTAATGTTATTTGTGTAGGTATTTAATAGTACTTTCAAGGATTTATATATTTTATTTGAAAATAGTACTTTGAATCTACTTTAGTGTGTCATAGTTCTACCCCAATACCTGTCAGAGACTGCCAGAAGTGGGTCTGCATACATCCTGAGGATTTACAGAGCCAGAGGGCTAAGCCATGGGACAGCTGCAATATGGCTGCGAGCACCAACTGCATGGATGCCACTGAGATATTGTACATGCATCATTGCGAATCGGCATCTGTGTATTTGGCCTTTGCGGCAACCCAACAGTCCAAATTTATCCTCCAAATGTTTGTGACATGTGGGTCATTCACATGCCCTCTCAGTGGTGGCCTTGAGCCCTAATCATACGTCATATTCTGCATGCTGTATTTTACTGAGTCTATCTGTGATGAGGAGGACATATTTGGGTCTCTTACTATTGGTTTGCATGAACCTATACATTGTATCCACTCTTTCAGGTTTCAACTGTAGACTACTGTGTGTGTTTGCATGTTGTTTTCTGGGTGTGTGTTTAAAGCTTTAAACACCTTTAACAAAATGGGTAAAGTGGATCAGCTGTATTATCACATTACGACACTAACATTAAATATCTAAGCTGCTTATAAAACTACCTGTCAACAAAGGAACATCTTTTTAGGGCATTCTATTCAACATTAGTTGCATTGTGTGGAAAAAACATTATTGATGTACTTCGATGATCTCAAGCTTATCATCTAATTCCAATCACAAATTTTACGAATGCCAAATAAATCATACACATTTTGCACATTTCTGTTTATTTATTTTTATAATTAGATTTGAGTGGCTATATGAAATATTGGAAACTATATTATATGTTTTGAAAGTAATTTGTATTATTATGTGCTATTTACAGTATAATCCCAGTGAAGGCCATATCACATTTTATACATTTCCATATTTTATTGTGTGATGCATTCTGTTTTTATATTTTAAATTTGTGCATAATATAAAGCTACATTCATTTTGCATGTAGGGCCTCAAATCACGCAAGTCTCCCTTAGTGCCAATTATGCTTCCCATCACCGATGGCTTAACACTCACACCTGCTAGTTTCTCTCTGCAAAAGGTCATTTAAACCATTCATTTCAAACTTTAAAGTTGGATGTGACAGTCAAATCTGTCTAGATTAACATTGTACTGCTGCTAGCTACAGTATCTCTGTGCCATCCCATAGTTATATACACAGATATGTATTGGTTCTAATAAAAATGTATGTGAAACATCTGACCTAAATACAGAGCTGTATAAACAACTAGAGAAATCAAAGAAAATGGTTGGTGTGGGTTTCTGTATAAATGGCATTTTAGAGAAGAAATATAAACTTTGCATGTTTATTCTGATTAGATATACATTAGATATATTGGAACTGGTGTACTGTAATAACTAAGATACAGAATTCCAGAATGTAGAATTAGAATGTATTATTGTGAGTTGCTACTATCAACTGCCACATGTTCTTTTCATTCATTTTTGTTTCTGCTGTTCCAGAAAAAATGCTGCTTTCAACTTCTGTGAAAATACTCCTGAAGTGAGGTGCTTGAAAAAATGACCCCTTGGGTTATTCCACTGCCCTGTGATTTGTTCTATCAATTTGTTCAATGATTAAAACACAGTTGCCACAGTTACCTTCTGAGGTTGTGGTAATACAGTTATGTGGTGTACAGCTGTGCACCCGTAGTGGTCATTTCTAAAACCACCACTTCAGAAATGTTTTTAGGAGTCTTTTCTGTACTTGGAACCTGGCAAATAATTATCTCAGCAGAAAAAAAACCCCACATCATTAGATCTTAAAAAGGTAATCAATTAAATAATCTATAAATGTAGATAGCACAGTCATATTGTTTGCCAATATACTGTAGACATTTTTGTTAGTGGAGTACCAACATAACATCAGAAAGTAATTTCCCATCATACCTGCTGATGATTAGGAAGGCAAGTGCAGTCCCACAAGAACTAAACAAATGCATTGTCGCTTTGGCAGGAATAGATGCACAGTGTTTACCTGAAAATTAAAAGATAATATAAATGAGATGCCATACATAAAATCTGTGGGGTTACTAGCATCTCAATACAATAGACATGGTCCCATTTATAAATACTTCATAGAAACTGCACAATGCTTAATACATGTATTATAAAGGGATTATAGTGCAACTTTTAAACTGTTATACTAGTAACAACATCGACTAATGCTTTATAGATTATGTACTTCAAAGGTAATAGTTTTTGACAGGTTAACAATATAACAACCAGAACTTAATGTCGCAAGGCACGTATAATTCATGATTGACATGACAAATGATAATCAATTAACCAGTGGACAGCATTACAGTAACTACTACAGTATTCTAAAATTGTAAAAGCATGGCAAAGCATAGTCAAGCCATGTGAAGCACTAGAATAAAATGGACAAGGCAATCAAAAAGCACGCCTTAAAGTGAATACAGGATAACAAATGCAGTGGGGTTGTGATAAGTTACTTCTCAGCAGTTCTTAAAATATGCAACTGCAAAAAACAAATATGTCACTGAGAACTGGATCTACTTTGGACCTTGCCTTGTAGAACACTGTGGTCTATGGGCTAGTCTGATACTGTTTGGACATCACTTAGGCTATTTGCTTCATGAAAAAAAAAAACTGTAAAATGCATATCAATTTGAAATTCTACAGGCATCAGAGTCGATCACTATTAGAGAAAACAGCCCGCAGCTGCCAGAGCTCCCATTTGCTGTAAAGATTTCTGTTTATTATTTTCTAATCCAATTAAAGCCCTGAGCTCAAAAGCCAAAAAACAATGATCTCAATGCCTAGACAAAGAAAAGTCAAGATTTATGAATGACATGTTATTTATGTATTTATTAATTTATTTATTTATTTACCACGAGAAAACCTATTAGTAAGCAGCTGATGCAAAACATCAAAATGCATGTCTGTGTATACAAAGCTGCTTTCACTGCATTTCTCTGTCTTGTGCTATTGTCTAAGAAGGCCATTCTGGGAGGTTTGCTTCATCTCAACTGATTCATCTCTAGACACACCAAGTTCACCTTTGTTCTCATGGCATAGGGTGGTGGTTTTCTGCGGACGTTGCCATTTCAACAGTACCCAGGAGACTCTTGATTGACATGTTGTCAATGCAGCCACTGTTTTGAAAGAGGAACCAACTGCACAGGCACACACTTCTGCTTCCCCACACAACTCTCACTTTAATCGTTGCACATGTTACATACTGTAAAAAAAACAATATCTACATAGATTGTGTAAGGTTATTATAAAAACACAGAGCAATTAGACTGTAAGAGATAAATTCCTCAGATTTTAACAAGGCCTTGAAATGGCACTGTACCTACACAGTAAAACAAATAAAACTCGATGGATTCAGATTTTGATTGATGAAAACGAATTACCTCTGGTTATGGTACGTACAGAATTCATGCATAAATGTTCATAAGTGAGCAATAAGCAATACGATAATTAAACCAGCAGTTTCTCAGGATTATATCTTTGATTTCCCTGAAATGGGTGAATAAAACATATGGATACTGATGTAGTGTCCAATATAGAGGACAGAGATCCATCTATATTTGTATTCATCAGGGAAACCTAGCTAAGGAGTGTGAGAGAAAGCAAACCAGATGTCTGTATGAAGTCCATCATCCAGCCCTATCTGGTAAAAGCAAGGCTGAATGCTCAACAGCAATGCAGAAGAGGCCACTAGTCCATCAGGCAATATTCTCTGAAAAGTCAAAGTTTAACCTCCATGAATCTTACGGCAAGGTCTACATCAGGTGGTTGTACCAGCTTGACTGCTTTTGCAGATTACTGGGAAGCATCCTGACGGACAGATGGTCTAGGGAAACATCTCTGGATGCCACCTGGACTTCTTTCAGGGTATATGGATGGAAAAGCACCATCCACAACACAAGCTGCCATTGTAAATCTGGAACGCTAATGTTAACAGCCATACACTATATTGAGAGTTGGAAGATCATTGTATGCTTTGCTGAGGGTGAAGGAGATGACAAGGGTAAGTGGTTTCATGTGGCATAGAGTCCTGTTAAAATGGTTCAAACACAGACAGGAAAGTGGCAGAGAAAAAAACAGACTAGAATTTGAGCATTGCACCATGAAATAAACATGCTGTTAATTTAGACGCTCTGTGCAAACATACTGGGCTGAGCTGTCAAAGCAAGAGGAGGACCTAACAAATATTAACAACTGAATTGAAAAACCCAATGTGTGGAGTAGTGGTTTGGGCTCTGGACTCTTTACCAGAGGGTTGTGGGTTCAATCCCAGGTGGGGGACACTGCTGCTGTACCCTTGAGCAAGGTTTGAACAACCCAAATATATGCTCAATCACACAACTGCAAATATTGTGAATACATTATATGTTGTCTAGTTTTTTATACGCTATTTGCCAATCTTGCAAACCTGATTTTTTTTATTCTATAAACATGGTACTGTATGCACAGCCCACATGTCAGATAAAGTAAGGCAGAAGCGCTGGATAATAATGACTTCACTATTTATTCACACCAAACTACACCAGAATATGCAAATAAAGGGGATGCATTAATAATGCCAATCACTTAGAGTGTCTGTGCACAGTTTGCATTACAATATTCAAAAGCATCTTTTCTTCCACTATTTCCCAGACTAAGGAAGAAAGCGTTGCTTTACATTTTGAACTTTAACTAATAGCTTTGAGCTCCTAACAGGCACCCAGAATATGAGAGTCTGTTCTCTTAGATTCAAGCCAGGACAAGTGAAACAAATCTGATCTAAGATGACTGCAATCCACATAAATCCCATTTTGAGGATGTACAATGTGAAAAAGAACAATATTGGACAATTCTGTCACAGACCACATTCAAAGCTAATTTATTTGAAATGCTCAGTGTTATTCCAGTTTGTTCTAATGTATGCAATATTGTACACAATAGCTGTTCAAGAACAACATTTTGACATGGTTCAATGTTTTATCCTGAAATATTTTGTTAATAAATTATATTATTTATACACCATGTAATAACATTAAACACAGAAAATAGGGTGATAACCTATTAAATTAAAACTTGAATCATAACTTTCATTATTAAGCATGTTCAATAATATTGCATTTTGCCATGAATTGCTAATAATGTATAATCTATAGGAAATTGATTCGTTTCACCATCAAATTGTGTTTCTTACAAATATTAAATCCAATATATCAATAAAGCAAATAACGTATAATAATAATAATAATAATAATAATAATAATAATAATAATAATAATAAAGATATTTACTCAAAGACAATGTAAATGCAAAACGCTGTAAACAATTTATTTCTACCCAGTTGCCTTTAAAATCATTCAGATGAAAAATCCACTGCTGAAGTATTTAGCTGTTAATAACACCACATTATTAATTAAATTACAATCTTAAGATCTTATAACTTTTTAACAGGGCAGGCTTTGTAGACAGTTCTGGGGATTGATTAACTAAAATAACAAAAAAAAAAAAAAAAAAAAAAAAAAAAATGCATGTGCACAATATAGATTACCTCTAGATTTAACAGCCTGAAAAAAATATACACATCACTTGTTAAACTAAAACGAAATATTTCATTTTTATAAATAGCAAGGCTGAAATCATACTTATTGCAATACTGTATGTATATCTTTTTTTCTGATAATATGCAAACGTTTATTATTAGGCTACATACGCATTTAAATTGACACTGGTTTATATGGATGTAACTTACCTATAACGAAGGGGTTTTAGAGTCAGCATCGCACTCTTCAGAAAACCCTAACCACGCAAATGTCAGCAATGCTTAAGTACAATGAAGGTCCGTATAACTAAGATGACTTTCCTTAGCAACAAGATATGTGCAGCACAATGCAGGAATCCAATCTGTTGTGAACGGAATAGTTAGGTTGCACGTGCATCGGTCTCAGCCTCTGGCTGTTTGGATCTAATTTAAACACTTTCCACAAACTGGCAGGAGAGATTAGAAGATTATTATTACACAGTTCAATGAAGTGGACATTCTTTTAGACAAAGACCTTTTTACATTGTACTTTAGTCAAAGAGGGCTGGTAGTAATTAAAAGTACTATAGCTATTACACCAGTTATTCCTGGTAAAAAATAAAAATAAAAAATAAAAATAAAAAATAACATTGATTAATTAGCTTGTTTAACACCACTGTACATGTAGGAATCAAATAAGTGAAATATGTATCTCATAAAGGTACGGTATGTCTATCCACACTGAATAGCAGAAATAACGTGTACACCTATGAGAAATGGGGACCAGCTCATCAAGCATAAATGAATACTGTATTATGCAAGTGGCACAGGACTGACAACATACTGATCTTAAAATCTGACAGCCTGTTTAAGCAGGTGATATCTACTGTACATCAGACCTGATTTACAATACAAGTAAATACAACTGAACACAATCTTGGATTTGAAATCTAAAATTACATTAAATGTTGTATGGACATTTGGTTCACAGATTATACTGATTTATATATGTGGGTTGTTTTTCCAGATTGGATTGCTCATGAAAAATACTGTACATGTACTGTACTTAAATACTAACTGCAAGACATGACACTTTTCTTACAGAGAATGTATCAGACCCAATGTGAAACATGCAGTACACAAAGGTGTATGTTCTCACTCTAGATGACCCTTGGGGAAAGTATAGGTCGGAATATACCAGAAGCCATTCTCAAAGGCATTTTTGACAATTCGAACAATTGTACCAAGTATGACTGAGTTTAGTGGAGCAGCTTGTTTTCCTTTGTACTTACTGTACAGACAGTACAATTACACATGATAAAATAAATAATGTACCTGTCATTTCTTCTGACAACTTAGTCTGTTTCAAAGCTCTTTTCAAAATGTCCAGTCTAGTGCACTGATAGTGTCAGGATTATTGCCCACATAGTCAAACAGGTAACACAGCAATAACGATCCATGATGTAGTACGAAACAGAAAAGGCAGAGCACAGTTATGTTTTTAAAACAAAATAATTTCGCTCTTCCTGCAGATTTAGAGGACAGATCTCAAACCCCAGTGCACTAGAGCAGACATTTTGGAAAGAGCTTTAAAGTTACGTGTAAAAAGTTGTCAGGATGTTAAGAATGAAAAGAAAAATTACAGGTATGTTGTAGTAAGACATGGGGATGTATATCTATATTTTTCGGAGCCCCGCTACTACCTCTTTAATGTTTAATTATATTGATATCCTAACCTTTTTTTCTTCCTACTATTCAGTAAGGGTTTGCAGATTTCATGTGTTGAATACAAGATTAGTGTACTGTGCAAAGTGTGCTTGAAAAGTGCTCTGTGGCTTAACATAGTTCAGAACTTAAAAAAAGAAACAAATGTAATCTTGTCCCTTAACTGCTAATAGGGTGATGCTGCTAAAATGCTGCTTTTGAAAAACTGAAAATAATTTAATAAAAAAAAATGTTTCTATGGAACTGATAACACCCTTAGGGACCATCTGTGATATTATTTAATTAATGGTACATTATTCAAAACTAATTTGAAAAATGAATGAAAGTGCAAAACATGATCAGCTTTGTTAGGTGCAGAAAGTAATGAAATATACAGTAAATCTTCCTGTTATACTTTTAAGATGAGACTATACACCCTGTGATGTCTGTGGGGTGATCGAGGAGGTGATCTTGCTGTGCTGCCACAATCTTTTGAAATGAGCACTCCTCTTGTGAAACAGCTCTGCTTGCACCCATATTTGCCTCAGTCACATTTCCTCCGGACTCATTTCAGAGCTGCATGGCAGACTGCCTGGATATATTTAGGACCCGAGAGACATTCTGTACACACTGTAATTTCAGTGAATCTGCATATCAGTCAAATTAAGAGTTTGTAATTCATACTGTACTGCAAGGACATTCTTCAGATCGCCTGTCCTTTTCCAGGACACACATATATAAAAAATGTTTAGGTTTTGTTGTTGTTGTTGTTGCCGATATTAGTTTTTATTTTCACTGTGTATGGCTATACACCTGGCAGAGGGACTTAAACAAGCTCACAAGCTAATTAGGAATCCCAATGGAACAGTCAATACAATAAAATAATATTTATTGCAGTAAATGAAGTTTGGAGCACAACACAGTAATACAATACAGTATATATCCTGCATAGATCTTGGTCAAAAGCTGAGAGGTCAAGGATCAGACTCAAAGTTCTGGAGGGTACATTTGTTTGCCTCATTTGCTGTAGCATCATCAGTTGAAATTTTTGTAACTAACCAGAACCAGGAAACGAATACAGTATGGTTTTAAATAGGACTACTATTTAGTATTAAAATAATATAAATGTCTTTCATATGAAAGGGGTAATAAAAATAGCATCACATAAATATTGTGCAAATTAAATTCTGATTTAAAAAATGTTTTGCATCAAACTACCCTAATGATGTGACAAAAGAGACTTTTTGATTCAAATACTTATGATATTAACACTAATTACAGGAAATCATAGTCTGCTACAAGAGGTACATTCATTTTTAATGTGGGCGAGATAAAGTATTTAATGGATGTATCCTCATTCTTTAACACAAAGGAAGGAAAAGGTCAAGTAAACTTGTCTCAGAGCAGAAATTTAGTTTTACAAAACTGGAAATCTGAACTTGTGTAAAGACTACTATATGAACTGAGTTACATTGCCTCATCACTTTATTAGGACCTGTAATTAATATAGGGTCGGGCCACAGTTTACCTTGACACAATGTGGCTTCGACTCTACAAGGTCCTGTAAGATGTTGAGGGATGATAATCGATCCAGTCTAATATTTCTTTAGTCTTTCTTTCCTTTTTTTTTCTTTCTATCCTTCTTTTATTATACCAGCTGTGATTTTTATTTAATTTTCCTTTTTTTTCTTTTTCAAATAACATCCACTCCACCCTTTGCAGGAACTCCAACTCCCATTCAGTTTGGCAACAGCTTGTGCACTTCCTGGCTGGCCCTGGTATGGGATCCACATGAAAAAGAGCTGTGGCTGACTGTGCCTGAATACAGCACGCAAACAAAGAGTCCTCAGATACCAAGATAAAGATTAGTAACTGAGGAGGATTTGGGTTCTGATCTGTAATGTTTCCCTGCATAGAGCTCTTTCACTCTGTGTCTCTTTGTCACTTGGGATGGAAATGGAAACCATGGATAGATGTTACACTTCCTTATCCTTTTAGCAGTAGGTATTGCTAGAATAAATGTTTATGTGGGATTTCAGCAGAACATGTTAAAAAGACTGGTTTAAATCAAAGACGCAAAATTCAAATGAAAGCAGATGAAACCTGAAGGCAGCCCCTGTCATTGTAACATTGTAAGAATCCTGTAATTTAAGCTGCACCTACTTGTTATGGAGATTTAAATTCAAAATGGCTTGCTGTGTATGTTAAAGTGACAGCGCTACATTCTGTAAAATGCTTGCTCTTTTATTTAATGAAAATGTAAAGTTTAAATTAATTCAAAATACAGGAGCTTATGTAACTTGAGTAACTAAAAAAACAACATAAATGCATTGTCAGTTTAAAGAAATCATGAATGAGCAAAGTAATTATATTCAAGCTGAACTTCTGCAACTTGAAATCGAGGAATAATGACTGGCTGAAGTAAAAAAAAAACATATGGTATTGAATCACACAGTTCCAGACAAGGTCAGCAAATCTTGTATAGTCCAATTACCTAGTCATTTGATCAACATATACTGTAGTGTAAAAAATAAATGAATAAATAGAAAAAAAAGATATATACTTTTTAATAAACTAAAAAGATGCACTATGGGTTACGTTGGAGTCATATAGAGGGAGTAAATACACAAAGAGTGATACAATTGATTTCTGGTAAGGTAACATCTTTCCAGATCACAGAAGCTCAGCAAAGTTGGCACTGTTCTTTGTTTGAATGCAAGACCTCCAAGGAAGACCATGTGCTGAACAGAGAACATTTTTATTAAAATACCTGTCGGTGAGGTAAGAGGAGGTTAAAAGCTCAAAAACCACAGATGCAAATGAGCCTGGCTGTTTTCCATTGTGGTTTAGGTGCTCGCTTGCGGTGCCCAGGGTCGCGGGTTCGCACCCAGCCTCTGCCCTGTTACACTGATACCATTTACACACTTTTGATACAAAAACAACTGGAAACACACAATAAGTTTGGATAACAGCTGAGCAGGAACAGTCCTCAGATGGCTTGAATTTCTTCAATGCACTCTTACTGCTTTCAGACTGCATTGAGCAGTTACATCGAATCTGCTCAACTCAATACTAACTCACAATGCCAGCAGTACCCACATCATCTAACACCTACCAAGCAAACAATCACAATGCAATGCAGGTTGATGTAAAAATACATTATTCAGTATATGTTCATTCTTGGGTCCGTCCTGTGACAAAGGGGGGCTGGTTCATTTTTTCTAGGACAGAAATGTGCACATGTTTGTCTTTTATATAGGCAGGATTAAGTGAACCTGTAAAAACATTACCCATCCTTACTTGTGATGTTGTGTCACTGACATTTGATTGATGTCCTCTGAGGGCTGCTTTCAAGTTCAGGCCCCTGATCATAGAATCCAAGATATATTGAGATTGGAAATCTAAACATAATTATGCACATAGTTTCTTAGTTGAAAGTTAATCTTCTCTTTGATCTTCATTGGCAACGGTATCACAATGGCAGCTACAATGGTGACGTTTTTACATTTGTACATATTTGTATGTACCAACTTTCTTTAACGTACCTGTATTGCAGTGCCAGATAGCATGTTTGCTACATGTAGTACGTAGCACATGGAAGTGCATGTAATGTGTATGAGGTTATTTAGACTGAATAACAAGGTAGCATTAGAACTAAGACTAGCAATACACCCACAGTTTTTTTTTTTTTTTTAATCTATCGTTCATCGTTCATCTATCAAGTTATACCAACAATTCAGACTTTTGATTTGTGGAATCCTGGGAGCAGTGCAAAACAAGTGATGCACTTCCCTGTGTTTCCTAATGTTGGTGCTATGTTAAATGGTTAATTCCTTCTCTGCCTCAGGATATTGCAGATTGGCTCTGACAAGCGATCTGCTTCCTTCTCAAAGACGTGGGATGGGAACAGCTTGATCAGAACATTTTAAATAATTTGCTAAATAGCTCCGTCACACATTTTATAATCCCTTTACTTTCTGTTGTTATGTACACTTAAGACTTGTTTTAGCTTCAGAAGGTATTTTACAAAATTAAAATGTAGCCAGTATTTGCTGAAAAACTGAAAAAATGAATATTCAAGTATCTATTTACATTTTCTGCTTTTCATTACTTGCTGTTAAAAGATCATTCAGAAAAAAACCTTTTTTTTTCCCAAATAGGAAAAGCTCAAATCTTCACGGTCAAAACAGTCTTTTATATCAGAGATAATTACGTGTTCTCCCAGGGACAAAAGGAATATAACTGTAGCAGCGCAGATGCATTAAATTAGAATATATAACTTCTTAGGGATTTTACTGTAAGGCTGGACTTGCAATGCAGCTCCGTTGATGTGAAAATGCAGCAACAGTTTAATTACTGGACCTTGCATAGATGATGTTCTCTTCCCTTCAGTTTCGGTTTAATACACATGGAAGGTTGAAATGTGATTGTTGTTCCAGAAATATATTTTTTCCTCTTGAATTCAGTTATAGTATAAATTAATTATTATTATTATTATTTATTTCTTAGCAGATGCCCTTATCCAGGGCGACTTACAATCGTAAGCAAATACATTTCAAGTGTTACAATACAAGTAATACAATAAGAGCAAGAATACAATCACTTTTGTTCAAGCAAGGTACAAGTGTGACAAACCACAATTCAATAATACAGCAGATAATAGTGATAGTTACATCAGGATATGATTAAATAGTGATAGTTACATCAGGATGTGATTAAATACAAAGTACTACAGGTTAAACACTTGGCAGATTACAGTATTCTGAAGTACAGGATTAAATGCAGTAAAATAGGGGTCAGATAAGAGCAAAATAAAGCACATTTACATGAAGGGTGATAGTGTCCCAGGATACAAACAGAGGAGTTCTACAGGTGCTCTTTGAAGAGGTGAGTCTTAAGGAGGCGCCGGAATGTGGTCAGGGACTGGGCAGTCTCCTGTTTACATTGTCTGAGACACAGTAAATATAAATTAACAAATTGCTATAGATTTGAATGTAGAAATGATCAATATCATCCTGTTCTTCAATTATTTATTCAAAGTAATGACATAAACTATATTTTGAGTACAGTTAGATGTTTTTACTGGTCTCTAATGTTGAAACACCAATATGGTCCTAAACCCTTCCCAACCATGTAATAAACTTTACAGCACATGGAAGCCGGAGAACGCAACAGATGCTGCATACCTGGCTATGTGAAAACGAAAGGGATGCTCTTTGTTACTTAAAAACAGCACTTTTTCAGCAAGTGCTACCAACATTGCTACAAAAAGCTGTTTCTCACAGCTGCCCTATGAGAATCAATGACACTGTTTCACAAGACTTTTTATAGTATTTTACTATTGAACTTTGACCATTTGATTGTATGGGAAATGATCAGATCAAAACAAATCATATATATATATATATATACAGCTCTGGAAAAAATTAAGAGACCACTGCAAAATTATCACTTTCTCTGGTTTTACTATTTATAGGTATGTTTGGGTAAAATGAACATTTTTGTTTTATTCTATAAACTACTGACAAAATTTCTCCCAAATTCCAAATAAAAATATTGTCATTTAGAGCATTTATTTGCAGAAAATGACAACTGGTCAAAATAACAAAAAAGATGCAGTGTTGTCAGACCTCGAATAATGCAAAGAAAATAAGTTCATATTCATTTTTAAACAACACAATACTAATGTTTTAACTTAGGAAGAGTTCAGAAATCAATATTTGGTAGAATAACCCTGATTTTCAAGCACAGCTTTCATGCGTCTTGGCATGCTCTCCACCAGTCTTTCACATTGATGTTGGGTGACTCCTGGCGCAAAAATTCAAGCAGCTCGGCTTTGTTTGATGGCTTGTGACCATCCATCTTCCTCTTGATCACATTGCAGAGGTTTTCAGTGGGGTTCAGGTCTGGAGATTGGACTGGCCATGACAGGGTCTTGATCTGGTGGTCCTCCATCCATTCTGCAAATAAATGCTCTAAATGACAATATTTTTATTTGGAATTTGGGAGAAATTTTGTCAGTAGTTTATAGAATAAAACAAAAATGTTCATTTTACCCAAACACATACCTATAAATAGTAAAACCAGAGAAAGTGATAATTTTGCAGTGGTCTCTTAATTTTTTCCAGAGCTGTATATTGTATATACTATAGTGTGGAGTAGTGGTTAGGGCTCTGGACTCTTGACCGGAGGGTTGTGGGTTCAATCCCCAGTGGGGGACACTGCTGTTGTACCCTTGAGCAAGGTACTTTACCTAGATTGCTCCAGTAAAAACCCAACTGTATAAATGGGTAATTGTATGTAAAAATAATGTGATATCTGTATAATGCGAAATAATGTATAATGTGATATCTTGTAACAATTGTAAGTCGCCCTGGATAAGGGCGTCTGCTAAGAAATAAAGAATAAGAATAATAAGAATATATATATATATATATATATATATATATATATATATATATATATATATATATATACACACATATACAGTATATATATATATTTGAAATGACAGGATTAAAACATGGGCCATTTCACACAATATAGGAACCATGCTGTTTTCTTCATTTTTGAAAACACATGCAGTTAATTATTAAGTGGCAAAACAGTTATGCTATTATACAGGCATGAATCACTGCTCTATATAGAGTCTCCAAGTCACTATTTCAAAGAAAAGAAAGAAAAAGCTTTTCAGATTACCTGAGCCGACAGCTTCAGCCACTGCGCCCTGAGAGAAATGCATGAAACCAAGCAATGGTTTATATTAGGAAAAGAGAATCTGCAGAATATGATGGGACAAACAATGTCTTTTTTTTAATGGCCTTACAGTAAATCACTGGAGAAAGAATGTGACCCAATGAGGGAAAGGCATTTGGGCATAAGGCATAAGGCTGATTGTTACAGTATTATGTTAATGCTTTATGAATAATTTTCTTGACAAACCGTGCAGTGTTTTTTTTTTTTTTTTTGGTTTCTTCAAATCAGTTTAGGCAGGAGTTATTTTTTATTTTCTTTTTTTATTTTATTTTTTTTATAATTTATTAATAGACCACTAGGGTATCAGAGATCATAAGTCTTAATAAATTTAAATACTGTATGTGGGTTTATTATAATATATACACTGCTGTGCAAAAGCCTTAGACATTTTGCAATTTTTTATATTACCTCAACCTGCTTTTATACTAGAATGAACCTGCTTTAATGCTACCATAGAATCAACCTGCTTTAATGCTACCATAGAATCAACCCCGGCATCTACAGAACGTCATGTCACGTATATATTTTAAACTTAAAAAAAAATGTTACTTTTTTTTTGACGCTTCTCGCACCTCCCTTGGATTGCATCATGCATGAGAATCACTGGGTAAATGTGATGGATTAGATACAACACTTCATATTAGCTGCTCATGTATAGTTTACTTTGAGTTGCTGTAATCACAAGTTTTTGAAGATTCTGATCAATGTGAATTAAAGATTGCTAAATGACAAGCTTGGTTTCTTCTGACCCAAACTAAGCTGAATTAATAACAGTCAAAGTTGTTATAATAGTGGAAAACACTAGTAGAGGCTTTGAGTAAATTGTTGATGCTCATAACATCGATATATACAGTGGCTCTCAAAGGTATTCACCCCCCTTGGACCTTTCCACATTTTATTGTGTTACAACATGGAATCAAAATGGATTTAATTAGGAGTTTTTGCCACTGATCAACACAAAAAGTCCATAATGTCAAAGTGAAAAATAAAATCTACAAATTGTTCTAAATTAATTACAGATATAAAACAGAAAATAATTGATTGCATAAGTATTCACCCCCTTTGCTATGACACACCTAAATAAGCTCTGGTGCAACCAGTTGTCTTTAGAAGTCACATAATTAGTTGAATGGAGTCCTCCTGTGTGCAATTAAGGTGTTTCACATTATTTCAGGTTAAATACACCTGTCTCTGGGAGGTCCCACAGTTGGTTAGTACATTTCCTAACAACAACTACATCATGAAGACGAAGGAACATTCAAAGCAAATCCAGAATAAGGTTCTTCAAAAGCACCAATCAGGGGTAGGATATAAGAACATTTCCAAGGCATTGAATATCCCCCGGAGCACAGTAAAGTCCATTATTAAGAAATGGAGAGAATATGGCACAACTGTGAATCGGTCTAGAACAGGCCGTCCTCAAAAATTATCCGGGTGAGAAGGGCACTAGTCAGGGAGGCCACCAAGAGGCCTATGGCAACTCTAAAGGAGTTACAGTCTTCCATGGCTGAGCTGGGAGACACTGTGCATACGGCAACAATAGCCCGGGTGCTTCAAAAACTGGCCTTTATGGGAGAGTGGCAAAAAGAAAGCCATTGTTGAAAAAAACTCACATCAAATCTCGGCTAGAGTTTGCCAGAAGGCATGTGGGAGACTCTGAGACCAAGTGGAAGAAGATTCTATGGTCTGATGAGACCAAAATAGAGCTTTTTGGCCTCAACGCTAAGCGCTTTGTTTGGCGCAAGCCTAACACCCACATCATCCTGAGAACACCATCCCTACCGTGAAGCATGGTGGTGGCAGCATCATGCTATGGGGATGCTTCTCTGTGTCAGGGCCTGGAAAGCTCGTGAAGATAGAGGGAAAAATGGATGCAGCAAAGTACAGAGAAATCCTGGAGGAAAACCTGCTGAAGTCTGCAAGAGACCTGGGACTTGGGAGAAGATTCACCTTCCAGCAGGACAATGACCCCAAACATACAGCCAAAGCCACACTGGAGTGGCTTAAAAACAAAAAGGTCAATGTCCTGGAGTGGCCCAGTCAAAGCCCGGATCTCAATCCAATTGAGAATATGTGGAAAGAGTTGAAAATTGCTGTTCACAAAAGGTCCTCATCCAACCTGATGGAGCTTGAGCAATTTTGCAAAGAAGAATGGGCAAAAATTGCAGTATCCAGGATGTGCACAGCTGGTAGAGACTTATCCAAATAGACTCATGGCTGTAATTGCTGCCAAAGGTGCCTCTACCAAATATTGACTCAAGGGGGTGAATACTTATGCAATCAATTATTTTCTGTTTTGTATTTGTAATTAATTTAGAACAATTTGTAGATTTTATTTTTCACTTTGACATCATGGACTTTTGTGTTGATCAGTGGCAAAAACTCCTATTTAAATCCATTTTGATTCCATGTTGCAACACAATAACATGTGGAAAAGTCCAAGGGGTGTGAATACTTTTGAGAGCCACTGTATGTGTGTGTAATTATATATATATATATATATATATATATATATATATATATATATATATATATATATATATATATATATATATATATATAGTAACTCCTGAATGTTTCTAAGACTTTTGCACAGCATGGTATATTTTTTCTTTTTTGCAGATTCCATGAAACACCAAAGTGGTTACAATTTTAAATACAGCATAATTGAGTTAGGTGCCTTGAGACAAAACAAATGCCTAATGACAGCTTCAAATGTAATTTACGCACACACACATACATATTGTACGATGTTTGCTATCATTCTGGCTCTAGGTTTTATATTTCATATTTAATTAATTTATAGCACATTCATTATTCCCTGTTTTCTTTTTTTTGTGATTTAGAAGGATCAGCTGAGCGCTAACAAAGTATGAGAAACCATATTATTCCAGCTGTCAAAGGGATAATAATCCTTGAAAGAATCTTATCTTGGGTTCATCTTCAAACTGTATAATAATCCTGAAGAATAACAAGCTTCACAAAGGTTATTTAGGGGCAAGAGATGTTATCTTTAAAGAACCAATATTACACCAAACCTTATCAAAATATAAGAGCTGCTTATTTAAAAAGTATTAATCTGTTTCAATTATTGTAAACGATTGCACCCACTCGGGTTCGTTGCCCCTTTAAAAATAGACCCAACACGACAAAAATTGATTTTTTTAAGCGCTGGTGCGCTATGTTTAATAAACACCAAAAATAAACAAAATACAAAACAAACGCCTAGCTCTGTACGAGCATTAACTAACACACAGGAACACCCTGACTAACACGGGACAGCTACTCTGTTTCCCCGTCCTTACAAAACACACTGGTTGTCTACAGCACTTACTTTTTCCACTCCCGACTGCCAGGAAGTAGAGCACCCCTTTCTGCCTCCTTCTCCTCAGCAGCCCCGAGCAGACTGCTTGCTGTCCTTTTAAACTCCCCAAATCACGCTCAGGTGCGGACAATCATTAATAAAACAATTAACAACCAGTGCATTCTCACATGTTTCCTCGCTCTCGCAGGGAGGTTTTAACCCCCTCCCTGCTGTCTCACCCAACCCGCTATCTTACAGTATATTTTTGAAAAGTAGAAGATAGCTGAGGCTTTAATGAAGGCACTCATCCACCAGGGCTGTAAACAGAAATGTAAAGCCAATGATATCACACAGAAGTGCAGTGCATGACTTAGATCCACTGTAAAGCATGTACATGTAAAATAGTATAATCAAATGCACAGTCCTGGGGTCTAGGGTCTGTATATGTAAATACAGAGTTGACTTTAAAGAAAAGAAAATTAGTATTGTTTTGAAATTTGTAATTCGTTTAAAAAGTGTTGGATTAAACATTGGATGTAGGAAAAATTACAGTGCAGTGGTACACGACTGCTACATCTTTTTTCCAAACTTTTATCATGAACACTTTTTTCTTTCACTTGATGTTTACTGTAAACGGCTTTGCTACATTTGCTGGAAATTGTGAGTTAAAAATAGACAGGTGACATGTGCCTGTAAAAACAAACATATTTCTTTTTTTAATGTGCTAGATACATACTATAGCAAGATGTTTTAGGACATGCCATCTCAATATGTGACTTGTCATCATCAGATTAGCACATTCTAATCATTGAATGGGTTCATAGTGACAGCTCTGGCAAAATGAAATGTGGATAGCCTTTGAGCTGCTGTGGTTGGAGGGCGGTCAAGTCTGGCCAGCAGCAGAAATAGCAAACACAGACTGAGAGCTGCAGTTCAGTGCTTTCGCTCAATTTTATTTACTTCCAGGAACAAACTAAACGTTTAAACAAACAGACCAAAAAACATACAAATCAAACATCACCCAAGCTACGGCAATCTCGCTGCATAAACTAACCTCTCTCTCTCTCTCTCTCTTTTTAATTATATTTTATTCAACATAAAGACTTCCCTGTAGTGCTTATCAGCCTTTGAACGTTGACTGTACCTAATTCTGTTTTCATCTTCAGCAAACTGAGGTGCAAAATCAGAGCCTGACACCAGTTCTTGGTTGTGTCTTAATTACCATGCTTCTGACATGTTAATAGACTGTATTTCAAAATATTAGTTAGTGATTTGAAATCCAACTTTTGATTCGCCTTCACACCAATTTCCAGTTGCTATACATTTTTTGTTCATGCAAAAGCCCATATTCAACTCTATGATTTCCTATTTGGCCATTTGGACTCTAAACTATATTCAACTGGCTTCAAAATGGCACAACCAGAAGTTTTTTTTTTTTTTAAATATAATTTTGAATCTCTAATTATGTTTGGAGGACAAAGACCAGCCCAGCAAATCTCCGCCTCCAAGGGGTCGCTGCAGAGCGGTGAGGAGAAACAGTCTAAGCTGGGTCCCACCTCCCCAACCTCGGGAGTCCCCAGCGAGGACGGGCTGCCTTGCACAACCAGGATTTGAACTTGAGATCTCTGGTTGTATGAATTCACCCTCCACGCGCGGCAGTGTTTTTACCAATGATTTTCTGAATAGCCTTATTTTAAAGGTGAAAATAACCTTTAAAATATAGGCTCCATAGGAGGCTGTGTGGTCCAGTGGTTAAAGTTAAAGAAAAGGGCTTGTAACCAGGAGGTCCCTGGTACAAATCCTACCTCAGCCACTGACTCATTGTGTGACCCTGAACAAGTCACATAACCTCCTTGTGCTCCGTCTTTCGGGTGAGATGTAGTTGTAAGTGACTCTGCAGCTGATGCATAGTTCACACACCCTAGTCTCTGTAAGTAACCTTGGATAAAGGCGTCTGCTAAATAAACAAATAATAATAATAATAAAATAATAAATAGTAAGTACAGACAGGAGCTACTGTATATTATATTTAATAATAGAACATAATTCCATCTGTGAACAGACACCTCATTGTTCAACCTGTCCATCACATTGTATAGATGAAATAGCAAGTATTGAAATATGATCTTACAATGACAGTTTAAAATCAGAAAAGCAATACAAGGAATATTATTAAAATATTCTTAAATAGTCCTCTCTGCTAATAGTTTCTGAAAGTATTTCCTAAGATTCCAACAGCAGTGCATGGTTAGGTGATGTAGGGAGGGTTAATAGATGATACAAGAGACATTTTTAATTATTAAATCCAAGACTTTTTTTGTCTTTTGATTTATATATCATGAGTTTCGAGTACCAGCAGACCTGACTTCATTATACATTTATATGACTTTGTTGATTTAGCATCTCTGGGGGAAATTCAAACGTGTGTAAGTCTAGTCTGGTGCTGCTCAAAGATATCTCATTAGACCTCAAAGAGAAATAACATGCAATTTTCTTCCAATGTTGTTCATCTATTATTTATGTCATGTATCTAACTTTCCTCCACCTTCACCCCCCTAAACAAAAAACAAAACAAAAAAAGAACAACTTGCAGGTAAGCCAAATCAATCCATTGAAAAGACGACGTGTCGATAGTGCAACAAAAGATCACCCCCACATGGAGTTTTAACCGTGTATTTAAATGTAAAGCCTTGTTAATAACATAATCAGCATTATCACTTTCCAGATATGTGAAAAATATTTGTTTCTTTGGTTCTGTGCAGAAATTAAATGTAACAAATGCCAATGACTTTATACAACATGAATATACAGTATATTTTTAAACAGTGTGCCTTTAGGAAAAGTAATACAAAATAGCCAAATATATGAAGTATCATTGATTTTGCTTAAAGTAATCTTAAGTTAGAAAATAGAACACAACAAAAATGAGATGCATGCTTTTCCCTAGTGTTGCAGCTTTTATTGTTTTAGTTTATGGTGAACTACTATGCAGCAGTCTTCTGCAGTATGTGCTGTTTGCTAAGAAGGTGCGACAAGTACCTTTCTTATTGCTTGCAGCAGATTAGGATTTACATAATATGTTCATGTTGGTAGCATCTTGTATGATTTGTTATTACAGAAAAAAATATATAATTCATCCATTAAGGGAAGAACAGGTCCCAGGGTAACAATAATGTCAAATTTACAGCAGCTGCCACTTCCTACCATCAGTTAAAGTTTATATCAGCTAAAGTTTATATTTGCCCCAAGTTAAGCTTATCTAGCCATGCATTTTCAAATGAGGGATGTTCTGAAAATTCACATCCTTTATTCTGAAAGGCTCAGAAATGTCCTTGAGAAACTTTCTTCTAATGGGATTAGCAGATCTGGCAAAGGTCTTCTAATTAGAAGATTTCTTAACTAGCTATATATATATATTTCTTCTTCTTTTTTCATGAGAAAATGCACACTAAATGTATTAAAATAATCCTAAATGGCTTTCTATTCCTTACCTATAACCCCCCTTGTCCAGTAGTAGAATCTATCTTACCTATAGGCTTAATTTTCTGGACATCATAATGTAAATAAGGAAATGACGGCAGCAACTGCCATATTATTTATTTCAATGAAAAAAATATAAGTAAAAACAATATAGTCTATGATGATTAAGTAATGGGACACCCTGCTTTTTTTTTTTTTTTTTTGCCATGCTTTACCATGACTCTATGTGATTTACTATGCTCAAACATGATTTCACTGTGCTTTACAACACTTTACTAAACTTTTTTCAAGGTAACTATTCACAACGGGTTGAAAGACATTTTTCCCCAGGAACCCCTAAAGTTCCTTTTCCTCATATGCTGTGACATGCAACAGCACATGGGTTCCTTCACAGCTCCTGCTTTGTGTTGTTGAGTGATACTAGATAACACTGACTCGTTTCTCTTTAAGGAAAAACCAGGAGGTAGATACAAACGGAGAACTGAATGTTACTTAGCCTCTGCTGGGATTTAGGGGCTTATATAGGACACATGATTGATGGTATCTCCCAAAGAGAAAAAAACCAGGGGCTTCAAATACAGTTCAAAGAACTGTGTAAATTAATTATTAAGAATTATATTTATATATATATATATATATATATATATATATATATATATATATATATATATATATATATATATGTTTTTGCATAACAAAGTGTACATAAAAAAGCTAACTGTGGAACTGTAAGTGTCATAGTAACCTGTCATGCTGCAATAAGTACACTGTAAAGAAAAAAATTTGTGTTGTAAAAAAAAAAAGAAAAAGATAAATCGTGTTGATTTTAACACTAGCTTTGTGTCGTTGGTCTTATTAATATGGAATACATTTGGTTGAATACAGCTATATTGTATAAAGTATACAACACTGCTACACACTGCCAAATCTCACTTTTATTATTTAAAATGAAAGATTTCCATTGATTTAATTGGCAGACTACGGACATTGGCTGTAACATATATTTCACTCCTTTATTTCCAAAGAGCCTTGTCAAAATGTATGTAGCCTGTTTTGTTTTTGGTTGATGAAGAGTTTCCCCTATTAGGTTGTCTTTCTAAATAGACACAAGCATCAGTCACCTTTTTATGAAATAAAGCAAATCAGCCCCAACACACTCACACACACATACAAATATGCTTGCAACGTATACCACGACGCTTTTATCCCAAAGTAATTGACCTTGAAGCTGAAAAGCTGCAAAAATGGAATACACTTGCATGACAAATGATGCAATGGGTTCAATCACACGCGCGCACACACACAAATACAAACAAAAGATGAAAATCCAGCAACAGGCGCTGAAAAACGCTGGTCTTAAACACAGGAAGCGAACTTTGGCCCTTTTCACTTCCTCTAGTTTCACGGCTCTCGTTTGGTTGCTAAGAAACGGGACCTAAACAGAAAGGAGACCAGTGATGCAGAGAAATTGCAGTCGTTTGAAAAAAAGTTAGAATTCAACTGAAGAAATAATTTAAAAAACAAACAAACAAACAAACTTAAAGCATATGCAGCGTGACAGAGGTAAGCGACACTCTTAGTTAATTTATACAACCAATACAATAAAATTATAGAAAGCTTTTTTTTTTTATCACGTTTGTATCACACACACACACAAAAACTACAGCGTGACGTAGTTGATCTATCCTAGTTGCTTTGTTGTATCCAATTAAACTTAGGGTCTACATTTTAACATTTTGTAACTTGCCTGTTTTATTTAATTTCAGGAAGAAACCATTTTCTTAAAAGAAAAGCACTATGGACCTGAGCATTCGGCAGCTTTTAGCTGCGGCTGAAAAGCATAAAGGCACGTTTTTCTTTCTTTCTTTCTTTTCTTTTTTTAAGCATTAAAGAAACAAAGTACTCATAAAGTAAGTTAAATTATGCTTTGTTTGTTTTGTTGAACACACAATTAAATAAATATTTTGATTATTTCTAGACGTTGAGGCTTTGAAGAATGCATATGACTTGATCAAAGTGGGGGCCAAAGAAAGAGTGACAGTTGATACAACAGCGAGCTTCAGTCCTGATTTATATGTTCTCTGCGCAGAGCAAGCCTTCCAGGTCGGTATCTGCTGAAAACACACTATCCAACAGTGCGAAATTCTGCGGTTGCAGAATACCGAGCTCCTACCACATTGTGTGGTTTTTCGTATTTACTTTGCATTTTGGTCACTTGATGTGTTAAAAGTAAAGGCTGCTTGGTGTATTATTTCCACACCTCATTATACTGTATTTTTATTGTATGCTGTAATGTTAATAAGCAGGTATGCAAATCACTCAGGGGGAAAAAGCCAACTGGATTAATATGGCATATTTAGATCTGCCACTGTTTAAATCATTAAAATAATGCTGTGTCTATTATGTTAATTTGGTAGGGATTTCCACACTTATTTCATGTATTTTTGATCTGAATGATTTTAAACAACATTTAAAGATGGGCGATGGTAATACAGTTGTGAAAGCTCTAGATGTTGATTATGTTGTAAAACTCAAAGTGATACAAAACTTAAGTGCTTTTTCACTTTCATTTGACTTTACCACATACGTACAGTAGGCCTGTATGAAAGATTATTTTTGAAAACGAACCCACCCCACACATTTCTTTTCAGCTGGGTAGCAAGGAAACCAGCAAGAACTGTCTACAGATGTACTTTAAAGAAAAACCGCCATCCAATCAGTTTCTTGGCAGAGCGTATGTGTGCCAAGGCCAGATAAATGCACCGGTGACTGCTGGAAATCCAGTGAGTAATGTTAAAATATGAAAATATGTTTTTATTTATTTATTAAAAACGATGACAATATACTAGTGTGAAGTGGTACTTCCTTTATATGTAAAATGTATTTTTTAATCCATTTTTCTGCTTTACATTGAAATGTGTGGCTGCCCCAGTAATAATGGTCAATTAAAATAATCACAAAAAGTTCAATTTAGCCACCCAAAGAACTCTCAATTAGACAAGATTTATTTGAATATGAATTATTTGTGTTGTTTTTAGGAGGAACTGGACAAGGCTGCTGTGTATTTTATGAAAGCAATTGATTTTTCAAAAAAGCATCCAAGGTATGTTGTCTTGGCAGAATCAGTTTAGACATGGCCCAACTTCAGAGGGAGCCAATATCTGGTAGGAACAGATACGAGATTACAACCAAACACTGTGGTTCTGACCTCGCCCAGGTGACAACCCAAACAGGCTTATAAACATACCCCTGGTCTTGGTATTCATTTATACAATTATCATTGCAGTAGGCTTTTCACAAAAACATATATATATATTATTTATTTCTTAGCAGACGCCCTTACCCAGGGCAACTTAGAATTGTTACAAGATATCACATTATACATTATACAGATATCACATTATATTTTTACATACAGTTACCCATTTATACAATTGGGTTTTTATTGGAGCAATCTAGGTAAAGTACCTTGCTCAAGGGTACAACAGCAGTGTCTCTCACACAAAACCCATTGTCAGCAGGAGTTTGTGTTGCTTGGTGTCAACGGGGAAACACATCCTTAGATGTAAAACACCCATACACTGTAAAGTCATTCCTCTTGCTGCTGCTTGTGGTGTTTTTCATGTTGCAGCTGTTGTCTGTAATTTAGCTCGGGCTGTAGTGAAAATAGGGGCATCCACTGTCTTTTATTGGGGTGTACTGTGCTTCTACCTTATCGGAAATAATGAATATGCTAATTCTGTGACTAGAGCAAGATTGTAACACTGGAACCATATTTTGTGTAGATCGGGGCTGCCCAAAGCTCTTCATAATGCCAAAAAAGTACTAAAAGTTATCCGGGACGATATAAAACAAAAAGCAGGGTCCAATACATCTCACGAGTATTGTTATAAGTTAGTTGTATGAAATTGGGGGAAACATTAAACTGTTTGAAGACTTCAATTAAGAATTTATTATACAGGTCTGTAATTTAATACAAAGCATTGAAATTCATTTTGATATGGCAGTGGATTTTAATCTTGTTAAACTTTTAATTGTTCTATTGTTACAAGTATGTCAGTAACATATATTCGCCACCACGGATGCCAATTTATAATTGGAGCTGTCAGTATAATTTAAAAAAAAAACTGATAACCATGATACAATAGTACATACAGAGAAGTTTAAAATACAAATGTTTCTTTATTATTTTTTAATGGCTCCCGGTTTCCCTATAATGCCATTTTCCAACGTTATTCTAAACGGAACTGCCTCTTAACAATGGTTATGTCTAATGTGTTTGCCTGTCTCCACTCTCAGAGTACCATCTATTAAATGCTCTAAAAGAGGTCAAAACAAAGGCAAGGCAGATCTCCTGTATGCTTTAACAATGTGTTATATTGCTTTCTTAACAGATACCACTTTATAACTTTCAATGCATCTGTTCTTTACTGGACAATGGTCAGGCCATTTCTTAGGCCTGGCTTCCGTCGATGTTTGATCCCCACCTTAACTCAGGTTGTGAAAGCACTTGAAGAAATTGGAGAGTCCGACTTCAGCTGGAGGGCGCAGCTAATGTTGTGAGTGTTTAGAGTGTTGCTTTTCTTAATTAGCTGTTGTTAATTGGATTTTGACTCTCTTTAACCTCTAAATAATTATTTTAAATACTTTCATTAAAGGAGTAAAGCAATGTTTTGTATTTTTTCTCACAAAAATGTCACCTTTACTGCTTGCAGGGAACTGGTGGAGTGTTTTTTAGATGCTGGAAAAGTAAAAGATGCAACCGGGTTTGCCAAAGGCACAGCTGAATTCATTGAAGCAAATGTCCCCTTTATGTACCAGAAGATATTTTCACTTCAGGTAACTGGTGCTTGGGTCATTGTATTTTTTATGGAATCCATCTACTATGTTACTGGTACTTCTATACTTAGCATATTTTATTTGTCATTCATGTGATTTTAGTTAAGCCAATACTGTAGACGTAGCCAATTGTACAAATTATGTACAGTATCATTGTGGTTTCTTTTTTAAAATTTTCTATAGAGCTGTAGTACTTTATCTTTCTTTTTTTTAAATGTAATTGCTGAATTTAGAATGGTTAGATAGACATAGATATATTACATATTAAACACTAAATAAAATGCACACATTTACATCATTTCATTCCATTCCATTCCATTCCATTCCATCAAATATTAACTACAACTGATCTCCTTGTTTCAGGTCCGTCACAAATTACTAGATCCTGCTAAAGCAGCCAACAAAGCCAAAACCAACCTTGGACTAAGAGTGATTTTTAATATACAGCAACTAAAATCGTAAGTACTTACTATATTCATTGCTATAACCTAAACACAAAAAAATGTTGTATCTATTTCACCATTCCAGCTTACATTATGAATAAGAGGTTATCAGTATGTTTTTATACCTTCTTTTATTATGTTATATGCTTTGTGTATAATGAAAACATCTAATATAACATGCAATGTGTTATACAGTCAATTAGAATCCTTGGAGCCATTAAAAGACAGTACAACTAAGCTGAAAAACATCTACCAATATCTGATGCAGTCAGATGCAGAACATTCACTATGTCCTTCTGATGACTCACCGACTCCCCAGATCACCAACACAGAGAGGTATTTGTAGTTTTGTCACTATTACAAATATAAATAAGTCATTCTGTGTCAAATCAACTTGGTCCCCTGTACAAACACATCAGTTCAAAGGGATTAGAACGCTCAACAAATGTCAGTATTGATAGGATAACATATACTGTACCTTCAGTTTTAATTCTGTTAAATATATATAGCATAAATTATAATTATTGAACTATGCTGGAGTGATAATGCAGACTATGGAAATAATACCAGAAGTAGATGTCATGCAGATCTGATACTAGCATACTAAATACCATAGGTAGACAGGCTCCCACATCTGAGAGGTTTCAGCCATTGGGATTAATTCAGTTGCCTTGCAAAATATACAGAATCAGGAACATACCAAACTAGGCTGATGTGACTGTACAATACTACATATGATCAATAGCATGCAAGTTGCTGTGTATTTTATGATATCATTGCATGGTCAGTATGTTTCTCAAACATCTCAGAGCTGCACATAACTAATCTTGAGTGGTATTATCTATCCATAAAACATTTTGTAAGTGAATCTTTTTAAATTCTTATCTTGGTAGATAATGGGAGATGTCAGAGAGTGCTGTAGTACACTGCCTAAAGCTAATACAGAATCAATTAACAGTTTCTTTGATGATCGTATCAACGTTCAACTTTTAAATGAAAAACCATAAACCAGCTCATAAAACATCTTCTATAATTGTAATTATTAAGATTGCTATAGATTAGGAGTAACTGCTTAAGGCTTAATTGTTTGAATGCCCAGCATTCAGACATGTAGTATAGATTACTTGTTTGTGTGAAATTGATTTGCATGTGACATTTTCTTTCTTTTTTTTTGTTATCATACCTGTAGCACTGTAACGACTTAAAAGCATTATGTATATACACAAATATTATTAGCAGTAATGCATTTTCCTGTATGGTATGTGTATTTTGCTTAGTAAAAGTACACATCCAAAATGCAGTATTAGTTGTCCACTACAGCATTGGATCTCCTCCTACAGTATTCCTGGGTTGTTGATAGAGTCACATTTTTTCTTATTGAATTAAAGTGTTGTTGTGCATTACAGTAACCTTTTTTTTCATTTCCTATTGTAGGATTGCTTTGCTGGTAGACCTAGCTCATCTTTCATTGGAACTAAAGTGTCCTCATGTGACAAAAGCTTGTCTATCTGATCTAAAGATGTTGGGAGTTACAGTAAGTGCAGTTTTAAATATATATATATATATATATATATATATATATATATATAATGTGGCAGGGCAGATCCTGTAAATAATGTAGTGTTCATTTGGTGGTGGTAGGCAGGGATGGGGTTAATCCCTAGCCCTGCCAAATACATGTGAGAATGTGGCTGTTTCCAAATAAGATAATTGATGTTAATTGGGAACAGCCACAGAGAATAAAAAGAGAGCTTGAGCTTGAGGACTGCCAGTGTGATAGTGTGTGTTCAGCCAAGGAGTAAAGCTGTATCCACACTGGACGCGAGTGACGCAAGTGAATAATTTAGAAGTCACTGCAGTCAAATGAGGGTATCCACATCAGCAGCGACGTTGCGTTTAGAAAATTTCACGTCGCTAAAATAGAACCTGTTTCTTTTTTTTTTTTTTCATCGCGTGACTGGAATGAAACTGACCAATCAGAAGTAAGGTTAACACCCTTGACACACATCAAACATGTGACATTCGGCAACTTCGCTCGCTCGCTCGCGTCCCGTGTGGATGCAGCTTAAGTACTTTGTGTTGTGAAGAAAAAGGTATTGTGTGTTTATACCTTAAGTAAATGTGTGTGACCGGTAAACAGCTTAGCTGTCTGGAGTGGAACAAAATAAAGAGTTTTTTTGTTGGGGAAACAGCTTAGCCATCCCAATCCTTTAGTTAAGAAAAGCTGTGCTTAGTGTAGGTCTCCTAGTGGAGATAGTCTTTGTTTTTGTTTTTGTTTTGTTTCGTTTCTTTTATTTCTGTATATAATAATAAGAGCATGAAAGTGCTTTAAAAAGTCCTGTTCTGTGTCTGGGTGTGCTTTAAAAGGATGCAAACGAACCTGAGCCGTAAGGCTTTGTTACTATATATATACACACATAAAAGTAAGTCCTTTTAGCTGTACTGGGTTTTGACTGCGCATTTCCTAAAGCATGAGCAATGTGTAAGGTATGTGTGTGCTATATATATTCATGACGATGGAGAAAGAAATAATTTGGAGTTTCTAAACTACATGTAAATCAAGCCATTGACTACCATAAAGCCAGAATAAAGTAGAGATGGATAGGAATTATTATACCCAAAATATTTTATTTAAATCTGGTATCCTGTAACTGGTTTACATTGTTTTTTGTCAGTTTTTTATCTGGAGCAAAAATTGTATTTATAGTACTTTTTATATATATATATATATATATATATATATATATATATATATATATATATATATATATATATATATAATATTTTTTATTTTTATTTTTTTCTTAGGACAAAAGGAAACTTATTCAGATTGAGTGCTTGCAATGTGAACTTGAATTGCAAACACATGGTGGTAAGGCAGATGAATATTCCAGAAGCTATGTGGAGGTATTACAACTGCAACTGTTACTTTACACATAATTATGAAAAGAAAACTATTTGTGCCTTCCCCAAAAGAGGGGCACTAATGTCAGTTCTTTCTATCACAAAAATAGCCAAAATACTCAAGGGCATAGGTGGGTGTTCTAATTGTTACTTCAGGTTTTGTTTTGTGTACATAAGGATTTGGTTATCGATAAAACATGTCAATTCTAGTAGCACATTTCTAACAGTAATGTTATCAATTTCAGCATGCACTCCACATACTGTATATGCATATGGCAAATCATAAATGTTAAGTATAGACCAATAAAGTGTTATAACATATTTACTTGTCTCAAAAGCAAAAAAAAACACCACCATGTGGAAGCATTAAAATCTACCAATTTAATGTATTGGTATGTTAAAGTGACTTTGCTAAGGGGGGAAGGGGATGCAGTTTGCATCTCATCATATTGGAAAAATGCCTTAATTAGTCACCATAAAACCGTAACGGCTTTTATTTATATTAATTTAGTGTCAAGCTGTTTTACAGTCATGACTTATTATAGAAAACCAGCTGTTAATGCCAACTGGACCTTGAGGGCCTAGAACTTGTTAGGCTGAACAAAAAATGAATTTAGATGCTGTTGTTTGTGCACACATTTCTTACCTAACCTGATTTAGCATCTGTCTAGAGTTGATTTAATGGGTCTGTTTCATTACAACCATTAAATAAGCAGTTCTATACATTCAGTACTTAGTAAAATCGGGCAATTTATTAATGAAATGAATATTATTATTAAAGATTAGATAACAAGTGGAATCTCTCTGCCATTCATTTTCATTGGGATTTGTGATAGCACCACATAGTACAGTTTACTTCACAATCAGTGACACCAAACCGAATGGGAAATACAATAGTTTATGTAATGCCTAAATAATGCAATGCCTAAGAAGTATGTATTTACATATTATGTATATATGTATGTATGTATTTATTTGTCACAGGCACAACAGAAAATGATACAAAAATTAGACCAAACTTTACAGAATGCTGTACGATTGGGGGACATGAATGCAATCCAGGTAGTATGTGTCACACAGTGGAATCTTTGTATGCCACTTCTTCAACACAATATAAGAAAAAGTATCAGGAAACAGCTGATCCGGGTGGCAGAGGTCCTTGAGGAGATAAACAGGTACTGGCAAAGTCAACTGGCACAAAATTTGAACCAAAAGACACCAACAAGACTGCAGCACGAACACTTATGTTTTATTTCCATTTGTTTAGCTTGATGTTTCAGCTGCGTTGCAAGATCCATATAGAGATAAGTCAAATTGAAGAAGATGATGATCGAATAGAGGATGCCATTCAACATGTTCATAAAGCAATACATTTGGATGACAAAGGAGTATATAGAGAGTGCCTCCAGACATCTCTTCACCTTCTTACTCTACGTGGGATGTTGTACAAGAGACCTGACCGACCAGAGGACCAAGCTGCAATGACCATTGAACAGGTATTTTACAGTAAAACAGAATGGAACACCTACTTTGTATTTTTAGTGTGGCATACCAAAGTATAATGTGTTAAATTAGACTGGTATTAAATGACCTTTCATCAGATGTGAAATAAATCTAAATCCATTCATTGGTGTCTGTTTTTGTTATTACAGGAAATCAGGGTGTGATGCAATGTAATGCTTAGAGTACATTATTATTATTATTATTAATAATAATAATAATAATAATAATAATAATAATAATAATAATAATAATAATAATAATAAATGTATGATTGTATGCAATTTTCAAGGCAAAGAAAGGAAATCCAAATGATGGTGTGAGAAAGAAGCGTCCCCTGTTGGTTAATGCTGGCATAGCTTTAGCCCCTGATGCCTTTCAAGTTGTTCTTGATGGTGAAAATGAAGCTAAAGGTAAAAATACCAAAAAATAATTCTGCATATATATACAGCTCTGGAAAAAATTAAGAGACCACTGCAAAATTATCACTTTCTCTGGTTTTACTATTTATAGGTATGTGTTTGGGTAAAATGAACATTTTTGTTTTATTCTATAAACTACTGACAACATTTCTCCCAAATTCCAAATAAAAATATTGTCATTTAGAGCATTTATTTGCAGAAAATGACAACTGGTCAAAATAACAAAAAAGATGCAGTGTTGTCAGACCTCGAATAATGCAAGGAAAATAAGTTCATATTCATTTTTAAACAACACAATACTAATGTTTTAACTTAGGAAGAGTCCAGAAATCAATATTTGGTGGAATAACCCTGATTTTCAAGCACAGCTTTCATGCGTCTTGGCATGCTCTCCACCAGTCTTTCACATTGATGTTGGGTGACTTTATGCCACTCCTGGCGCAAAAATTCAAGCAGCTCGGCTTTGTTTGATGGCTTGTGACCATCCATCTTCCTCTTGATCACATTCCAGAGGTTTTCAGTGGGGTTCAGGTCTGGAGATTGGGCTGGCCATGACAGGGTCTTGATCTGGTGGTCCTCCATCCACACCTTGATTGACCTAGCTGTGTGGCATGGAGCATTGTCCTGCTGGAAAAACCAATCCTCAGAGTTGGGGAACATTTTCAGAGCAGAAGGAAGCAAGTTTTCTTCCAGGACAACCTTGTACTTGGCTTGATTCATGTGTCCTTCACAAAGACAAATCTGCCCGATTCCAGCCTTGCTGAAGCACCCCCAGATGAGTCCAATTTTCAGCTTTGCCCAACACCTGGTCGTCTAATGGTTAGACGGAGAACTGGAGAGGCCTACAAGCCACAGTGTCTCGCATCCACTGTGAAATGTGGTGGAGGATTGGTGGTGATCTGGGGGTGCTTCAGCAAGGCTGGAATCGGGCAGCTTTGGCATGAATCAAGCCAAGTACAAGGTTGTCCTGGAAGAAAACTTGCTTCCTTCTGCTCTGACAATGTTCCTCAACTCTGAGGATTGGTTTTTCCAGTAGGACAATGCTCCATGCCACACAGCCAGGTCAATCAAGGTGTGGATGGAGGACCACCAGATCAAGACCCTGTCATGGCCAGCCCAATCTCCAGACCTGAACCCCATTGAAAACCTCTGGAATGTGATCAAGAGGAAGATGGATGGTCACAAGCCATCAAACAAAGCCGAGCTGCTTGAATTTTTGCGCCAGGAGTGGCATAAAGTCACCCAACATCAATGTGAAAGACTGGTGGAGAGCATGCCAAGACGCATGAAAGCTGTGCTTGAAAATCAGGGTTATTCCACCAAATATTGATTTCTGGACTCTTCCTAAGTTAAAACATTAGTATTGTGTTGTTTAAAAATGAATATGAACTTATTTTCCTTGCATTATTCGAGGTCTGACAACACTGCATCTTTTTTGTTATTTTGACCAGTTGTCATTTTCTGCAAATAAATGCTCTAAATGACAATATTTTTATTTGGAATTTGGGAGAAATGTTGTCAGTAGTTTATAGAATAAAACAAAAATGTTCATTTTACTCAAACACATACCTATAAATAGTAAAACCAGAGAAAGTGATAATTTTGCAGTGGTCTCTTAATTTTTTCCAGAGCTGTATATATATATATATATATATATATATATATATATATATATAATTAAATACATTGACAGCTAGAATAATTTGGAAAATTATATATTAAAAAAAAAACATATAATTAAATAAATTGACATCTAAAATAATTTGGAGAATTATATATTAAAAAAAACCCAAACATATATATATAAGTTTGTATTTATTTTCTCCTACAGTTTCCACAGCAAAAAACAGAAATAGTCTAATAAGCCAACTTTCTGCAAAAGCCCAGCATCATACTTCATCAATACAAAAGATAGGTGGACATCTAAAAAGATTAGGAAATCACAATGACAAAGAAAGGTTTGTATTTCTAGCTTATATATTACAATATAAGAGTGTGTGCTGTTTTATAAAAAGTACCATGAAAATGAAAATGAATCAATCATAAGATCAGAATGACATACTGTAAAATAAAAGTTTTAACTTCGGACACTAACCATTACTTCAAACCAAGCATATACAGAAAAAAATATATTTGCAAGAAAGTTGTTTTTCCATGAGAGCTAAGAAAATGTTTTTTAAAGGCTTGGTATCGTGCCTTCAGATATCTTAAACTGAACTCTTTCATTTTAGAATGAGACTCTGGGCAACTTTAGCAAAAGTAGCAAGAAAGCAGGAAGTGTGGGATGTCTGTTGTACCGCATGCAGGTTCTGTCTATTGTACGATGATGATCGTTGGAAAGCTCCAAAAACAGCTGATTGTAAGTACTGATACAATTCAGTATGTACAAATTATTTAACATTATTTTAACAGTGTTGTCAACTGTCAGAATTATTATTCAGTAGTTCGGGACAAACACCAATCACAAAATGCTTTAGTACAAATATTTATTGTAGAGAATGCGGAGTATGCGATTTTACAGAAAAGTATGCTGTATATACACATTCATTTGGCATCAAACCTAACTTGGTTTGAGGGTTCGCTGCCTGGCCGACTGAACGAGGCTGAGACCCCCATTGATAAAACATAAAAATTGTTATTAAGAAAGGTGGAGATGGGAAGGTGGTGGGTTACGATGAAATCAAAATGCAACTGAGAGATAAGTGAAGAGGGTATTTATAGTGCTAACAATTTAATTAGCTAATGTGTAAATTGAATGATTCAATTTGGTGATGCGGAGATTGGTGTCTGACCCTCCTCCCGAACTTTAATTATAAATTTCATTTAATTTTTTTTAAAGTTGATAACATTTTTAATATTAACTAGCGGTGTGGCAGGGTGAAAGCCCTGCCGGTGCACATGTGTTGGTGTGGGGAGTATGGGGAGTATGTCAAAACACGTACCAGCCACAGGTGTATACATTTCACAGTAACCTAGAGAATCAAAGTGCTTCGAATTTTTAGACATCAATTACATTAATCGTAAGATTTAATGTAAACTCCACAACTTTTCCAAGCTTGTCGTTTCATAAGAATGTTGATCTAATTAAGTGATTCCTTATTTATTGTATGTACAAGTTTAACATAAATAAAAACAGCATCATATGTAAAATATTGGACCAATATATACAAGTCACATCCCTAATTATAAAAAAAAAAAAATCTGTATATGTTTTTAACTTTCTGTAGATGAAAAAAAAGATGATGAAGGGGCAATGGAAGGAATTCTTGGTGATGTTAGTTTAGCTCAAGGATCCCCAAGAATGATAAAAGAATCATCGGAAAAGGATTTAATACGAATACTTGCCCAAATACGGTTAATTTGTGCAGAGGTAAGCATTTTATATTTGTTTGTATATGGAAGGATAAAAGTGTATTATTTTTAGACCAAGAAATAGCTAAATATAAGTTAAGACAGTAAAACTATTTCAGGTACACATTTGGTAGTTATTGGGGAAAAAAAAAGTAAATTCAGTAAAGAAGTAGAGTGTATTGACACGTTATATGCATAATAGGTACACCATATTGTGTTCGAGATGTACAACATGATACAAGACCAAAATCACTATATAGCTACTTGTGGTCAACCAAATGGTACTTGAATAAAGTACATTTCATTTATAGCTGAAATGGAGACATGTTTTCCTATCTCATTTAGGATTTGACTCTTAACACAATATTCCATCATTAGTAGTTGTTAAAGTTGGTTCTGTACTGCCAGTCCCTCTACCTGTTTCATACTTATCGTTTATGTAATGTGTACTATCTTAGGAACTGCTCAGAGGTTGAATTGGTACAAGTCCCGGACTGGCCAAGGTTACCCGTTTCATGTATTATTTCTCATAGGCGTATACTAAAAAACCATTATTTTAAGTTACTGATGCTTACTTTAGTGTTTTTCCACAGGTCAATTTGCAACAGAAAAGATCAAATTCCTACACTATGTTGCTGACCCACAAGGTTTTAAACATTCATGAAAGGAGAACACACAGTGTTTTGAAGTTAAATTACATTACTGTAAAAGGAGTAATCAAAGTATTAATTTATTGTGTGTGTAATTCTATTTTATAAACTAAATTTGACTGTGTGTCAGTAATGAATACCTAATATGTATGCCACTTTGTTTATTTGATACTTATTTTATATTACTTTTGGATTCTCTTTGGAAGATAATGTAATCACAAGTTTCATCTAAATCTACAAAACATATCTGTGACGCAGAATTATTGGTTCAGTCCTGTGATTGTTAGTACTAGATACATACTGTGTTTAGTATAGACGCTATCTTTAGAACTTTAAACTTGTTCAGGACTATTGATAAAACGTCCTTGCTTACTGTGTGTAATTATGATTTGATTCTAGGCAACTATTTACAAGTTAAGATCAGAAGGAATCCTGCTTAATGACAAAGCTATTCCACCAGAGGACAAAAGTAAGCATCCCATAGGATTTATTATGAAAAATCCAGAAACTGACCCAGAGTGGATAATCTACAGGTACTTCTGAATCTTGTGTTTTTCTAAACATTGTTTACATGATATTGAGTGCACCAATATAATTATAGACATAGCCAGTATCTCCACTAATGCTGAACAATGTTCATGAATATTGCTTTATGATTGTAACCAACAACATTATATTTTAGGGACTGGATCCAGTATTTGTCCAGCTATGCAACAGAGAACCTTTTACGAGCAGCGGAGCTGGGAGTAGAGCTGCATGAAGACTGGATTGTTTGCAATGCTGCTGTGTACATCTGGAACTACAATAACCACCTCATTAGGTCTGGAAGGCAAAGGGAGCTTGTTGATACTCTCCAGACAGTACTTGCTGCTCTCAAGCAAACTGGCCACAGTGGGTGAGTCTTTTGAATGAAGCTGCATAAAACAGGGCATAAAACTTGACAGTGTACTAAATCCTGTTTTGCAGTTACTGTACCATTTAGTAAAACACTATTATTTTATACACAGTAGCACATTTAATTAATTCTCACAGAAAATTTCACAAATTTTATTTGTTGGGAACTATTTACAAGTACAGTAGGAATAGAAGGTATGGCAAAACTGTTTCACCAGAGAACAGTAATAAACATCCCATAGTTTTAAAGTGGATTGATGTTTTTTTTAAAAAACCTTGGCCAAAACATCCATTATTTGTTTGATAAAATTAGCACATTTTATTAGGAATTGTGCTTGAGACTTGTGATTGAAAGCTGACACCCTGGGGTCCTTCAAGAAGTTACTTGATGAGATTCTGGGAACAATAAGCTACTAACGACCAAACGAGCAACATGGGCCGAATGACCTCCTCTCGTATGTAAACTTTCTTATGTTCTTATTTTCTTAAAGATTTTATTACTGTTTGTTTTTTGCAGAGAAACTGTGCTTTTGGTAATGCTGTGCAATACTTTAGCCCAGGGCTTGATTTATCCCTGGATTCCAAGCTCTGCTAAAAACAGTGATGAGAAGAAAGAGGCAGAGAAGAGAGAGCGTGAAAAATCTACAACAATTGAAAAAAGCAAAAAGGGGTCTGGAAAAGGGACAGAAAAGTCAAACAGTGTGCAAACTTTTTTGCTTGATCAAAATGCTCTGCAGGATGTAAAAAAAGCGTTGGAGGTATATTATCCAGAAGATTACAGTGCATGTCCTGCATTTACTGTACTTATATGCTTAAGTGGGTACATGTACATTAAAATATCCTTGCTTATTTGTTTGTGCAGGTTTGTGAATATGCACTGAACTTGACCAATGGTAATGTGCCTTCTGAAGTAGTTCCCATTGATATAAAACAGCAGATTATTGTGACTTGGATCAAAGTGAAGCAGCTTCTGCAACAACAAATTGGTCCAAGGCTTGAAATTGATGATGAGGTAAACCTTTTAAACCTAAAACCATGTGGTCACTACAGTTACAGTGTTTAAGTGTAGTGTTTACTCAAAACATTTCTGTATACTGTGTTTTTGCTAATCTGAAAAATAATGTATACCTGCTGTAGAAGGGCAGGGGTTACATTAAAGGAAAATGTGGAAAAAAACAGAGAACCATAACTGTTTGAATTGGCCCCCATTATTTGCCCTTGACTTTTATGTTCACATTTCAGTACAGTACATTTCTAATGTGTTCAATGATATTATTTTTTTAGGGAAAAAATGATACCCAGAGTGCTATGACAAAGGTACTGGTTGGACTAGAAATGCACTCATGTAATCATGCAAAGTTAATGGAATTCTCTGCTCCTAATCTCTCTGTGGTAAGTATCAAGTACAAATGTTTTGTGTTTGATTGCTAAATTCTAAACTAAAGAGTACCGGGAGCAAAACAAAAACCTCAGCCCAATTGTTTACTAGGCAGTTTATACTTCTGATTTTAAATACGTTCTGTGAAAGAGAGCTTTTGAGTTACCTATTTATTTATTTATTTATTTATTTATTTTTCATGCTACACCTACTGGTGTCTAAATCTCTCATTTGCATAATAGCTCGAGCAATTTTGAACCCATGTTACAGTTTCTGTATTGAGGGAGTGAATGAGAAGAAATATAACAAAATGTGCTGTTCTAATAATTTTCAGTTGGCGAAGATGACCTCCGATTGCAGTTGGTCTGATCCAGTTGTTGAACTGCAGGCATGGATGCAGCTTGCACACTTTGCTAATTTGCTTCATGATCATGAATTAGTATTGGTGTGCTCCCAGAGGGCAATGCAGCTGGAAGAAGCAGCTGCAAAACAAGCTAAATTGAATAAGCAAGAGATGTAAGTTCATCGTATTACATGGCGTTATAGTAGTACACACTCCAGTGGGAAATTGTAGTGTTTAACCAAAAGCAGTTTGCATCTGCATTAATTCTTTAACTTGTAGGAGGAGTCAATATAACTGTCTGTAAAGTTTTGCCAAGAAGCAACAAAACTTTAAAGTAGAAAAAAGGACCTCTAGTGACAACAGTGAATATTGCAGTTAGAAATGAATCTATGTGCACAGTGCATGTTTATATTACCAGTACATAATAAGCACACATTGGTATACATATTTCTATAAACTTCTGTTTTCCTATGAAAATGTATAAAATACTGTATATTAAGTTTGTTTTATGTATGTTCAATGTTTATTTATCCAGATATGATTATAAAGTTGTGCAAGAGATGTTGAGTACTGCTGCCTGTATCCAGGGACAAAGCATAATGCAGACCTCAGCAGGAAAACCACATTTACGGAAAGCAGCTTTGAATGTATTTGAATTGAGTGCCTGGTAAGCATACTTATTCCTCATGCATGCAGTCATTAATTGAAATGTTTTTGTTTTTAATGTACTGTAATGCGTTTTAATGTATTGTAATGTGACATTGTATCCTCATGGCAAGTTGATTCATACAATTAAGTTATGGGTAATTTGTAGCATCCTAGGCGATCACACTCCTGCTGGGTGCAAACTAGCTGCTCTAGTACATCATCTTGCCTGCATCATCTGTAATAGGAGTGCATTAATAGTAGCAGCTTTAAAATATTTCTGTTTTCTCTTGGCAAATTGGTAAATTGAGAGAGAGATTGTTGCAAATATAAATGCTGGCACAGACGCCCAGGTTTTATTTACTCACAATTCACAATAATACACTATTGAAGATGAAGGAGGACCATGCTGTACCACTGAACTGTCAGCACTGCCATTCAGGGGATGTTGCATCTTCAGTGGGACCGTGGTGTAGACCAACAATACTTTTCTCACGTAGTTGTTTTTTTTTTTTTAGTTATGCAGAAAAAGCAAAAAGCAACAAACTTGTTATGGTGGCAGCTCGACACTTCTGGAATACTTGTTGGCCTCTTATACATTCACCAACAGATAGAGAAATGTTATTGGGCTCAATTATAAAGATACTAAAGGCCATCACTACTAGTTCCAAGGGGAAAACGGTAAGAAAAAACATGCATATAAGTACTGTACACAAAACTGAGTAAGAGCTGCCTTGAGCAATATAACCTTCAGATTCCCTTAATTTTATAAATGCCTTATATCACACTTTCTGCTCTCTACTCTGTGATTCTCTTTTTACCAACAGGATGAATGGGATAAATTGCCTGCACAGGCAAGCATAACATTTGGACATTCCACTGCTACAAGTGCACCACCAGTTACAAGTTAGTATCAGTAAAATAAGGATCTTTTACCCAGTTCCATTGGACCGCATTACAATATTTTGCATGTAACTGAAGTTAGGATAAATATATATTAATACATTTAACTTGCCACTTTGTTTATACCACTTTCTAAGGTGTTGGAAACCCAGAAGAGGATCTTACTTTGAGAGCAGCTATGTATGGACTTTTGTTCCATATTTTTGCAGATAGAAAGGAATGGGAAGCAGGACTAAAAGTTCTTGATGAAGCAATCAAGGAAATGCCCAGAACAAAGCACAGACTGTGAGTTCAATATATTCTTCCTTCTTGTTGAGCTGGTACTAAAACAAGTCATGTTAAGAAAAGTTATGTAAAGCTTGAAAATGAAAGGTACTCTGTAAATCAAAGGTTGTTGTTCTTGTATTGTTGTGAAAATTATTAATATAAACTACTCCATTGTACATGTTGTAATCAATAAGTTGAGGTGTTTAACTGTAAATCTCATGGCTGACATGTATATTTTTCTGTCTTCAGCCTTATTTTCAAGCACAGGGTTATCGTGAAAGCCAGACTTGGTCACAGTATAATGATGGATATTCAGAAATTCAAAGATGAAAATGAAGATTATGTTTCCTACATGTGGCATCGTGTGGCACTCTGCTCTAAGGAAACAGTAGAGCAGTTAGCATGTTATC
This sequence comes from Acipenser ruthenus, assembly GCF_902713425.1. Taxonomy (NCBI): domain Eukaryota; kingdom Metazoa; phylum Chordata; class Actinopteri; order Acipenseriformes; family Acipenseridae; genus Acipenser; species Acipenser ruthenus. The sequence goes on from NC_081195.1 coordinate 4,420,805, forward strand.
AGAATGCCATTGGATCTTTGCAGGTTTGTCATTTTTAAACTTGTTTTTCCAATGTAAAATAAGTTATATTTAGTTGCAGTATTTAAATCCCTGCCCTTTTATGTTTTAGAACATCTGAAATTTCAGTTTTCATCAGCTCATATGTCCAAAAACAGTTACGATATATACGTAATGTATATGTTAGGTGAAAAAAAAGAAATGCTTGTTACCCTTCACGTGTCCTGTGATGATATTGTGGTCATGTAATTTGGTTTCCAGATGATATGGACCAAATGCTTTGAGATTTTAGCTTATCATCTGGTGCATAAGTTATATGATTCCATAATGCAAATTGATTGATTTATGTGATATCCATGCTTTCTTCATTGTGTAGTAGCTTGACTGTAAGGGTAAGTAGCACATTGATTTCTTAACTGTCACTGTCAGTAAAATTTTGTCATATTATGTTATACCCATTTTAGTTAACTATCGTCTTAAACCAGTCCAGTAAATCTAAATGTAATTGGTTAATAATCATAGGTTAATTGGCTGATTGCTTGGGTATAACTAATTAAAACATGTCGGGATGTGAATTAACAATGTATATGTATATTTTTTTCAGAAACCAGAGAGTGACTGGCAGAAGGTGGATTACTTGCTTGAGTTTGGAGAATGGCTTTACAAAAATCAATTCCCTATTACAGATTCACTTTACCAGATAGAATGGGCGATTGATATACTTCTGCACATGACGTATTCGGAAGATAACCAAGATTATGGTATTATTTTACTTTTTAGCATAAACAATTGGTTATCCTTATAAGTACATCCCAAATATTTTGTATAAGCAATGATGTACGGTATACTTTCTTTCAGAGCTTAGTCTGTTCTAAGCTTTCTATTTATTATTATTATTATTATTATTATTATTATTATTATTATTATTATTATTATTATTATTATTATTATTTTTATTATTGCTTAAGATATTAAAGTAAAGCAAAAATCTAGATCAAAGATCCAGAATGTATGTGTCTGGCAAGGAGGACTTTTGTGCCCTTACTGTTACTCAAGCTATGATTACTGTGTGCAGGCCACAATAAGAATAAAGTAACCTTTCCCACAGTTTGCAGAAATTCATAGTCATGATAATCTCTGCTTGTCCCTTTTTTAAACTGGGCCTGTCACTAAAATGTTTTTTATTTATTGTTTGCAGAGGGGCATGCTGAAAAAGACAACATAATCCCAGTGAAACATCGGTCTGAGATTGGAGTGCAAATTGCAAATACCAGCCTGTCTATTACTGACTTAAAACATGTGAAACAGCTCGAGGCTCTCATTAGAGCACACACATTAATGGCAGTCATTTCAAGCTGTGCTTCTCCTCAACACCAACAGCACTGTCTTATGGCTTATGCTTACGTAATGCGCATCTGGCAGGTAATGAACTAGGGCTACTGGAACGAAATGATTCTCAAAATGGGTTCTTTCTAATGACTTGCTATACAATAATACTTGACTGTTTTGCATATTATTTCACTAGCTGACACATGAAAGAAATGTTACACAATGAGGTCATTGAATCAGTGCAAGGTCTTAACAGTAAGGTACTGTGAATTACAGTATAAATATTACACTATTATTTAACCCCATTAGGTATCATTGTCAGCTGCTGGCCTGATTATCAAAGATTCACTGAAAAATCCTTCTGCTCCTCCTTCCCGTTCTACTCCCATTTCCACTCCAAAGAAAGACAAAGAAAACAAATCCAAACAGGTAATAAATAAAAGTAAATCTTGTACTATGGTAGCAGACATGGTGTCCGTGGGTGTACCACCACAGGCTTTGTTCATAGTTGAGTTACCAGAATACTTTTCATAGTAACTCTTAAAAGCAATTTCTGTTATGGTGTTCATCGCTTGGAATTACTATTGTACTCCAGGCAGAATCACATAGGCTTTTTCAGAACACACATATGTTCTGAATACCCAGTGTTCCAAAAAGAACAAAATAAAACGATTTGTCCTTTTACAAGTATAGTAGCAATGATTAAGAGTGCTTTTTTAAAGGACAGTATGTGTTACTATAGCGTATGTATATGTATGTTTCAGACTGTATTCTCATTTTTCAAAATACTGTCCATAAAAAAAAAAAAAAAAACATTCTTTAACAGTCCATACTTCACTCATCATCATCGATACCATATGTAAAGGGTAATTGGCCAGAATGATAGAAGTCTTTAGTTTTGTGAATCGGGTAGCAATTCATATTTCCTTTTTTGTGTTCAGGTTGTTTAATACAGTAAGAGCATATACATGAAAAAGCTGATCTCTAACAACATAATTTATACTTGCAGCCTCAACCTCCAGTTCGAGAGAAACCAAAGCAAAAGGGGCCACCGGATAGTTTGCCTTCTTATCCAGAGGAGTGGGCTGGGTATGACTGCCCTAATGAAGTCAGACAGGCCTTTAAACAGGATCTAAGTTTTTCTTCTGTCAATGAGAGGAACATCACAAAACCTGTAAGTTAAGGCATTATAAAAAACAATCTAAAAAGAACCAGAACATATGTATAATGAATTTGTTTAAAGGTTTGTATAATCGTAATTATGTATTTGATCACTTTTTTCATTAAAGACTCAAAGCTTGTTCTATTTGGATCAGTTAGTGAAAGAGCTGAAGTTTTTGTCACTGCCCCATTTGACATTGCCTGTTCTACAACTTGCTGAAGTAATTGCCCATGAAGTAATGGACAGCAAGAGTCTATCTGACCTCTACCATCTAAGGTTAGTACTGTTATTTTATAAAAAATGAATTGCCTTGGGGTTATAGAAAGATGAACTGCATCTTTACCAAGTCATACTGTATGTTTAAATTGTTCTGCTAGATGAAGAGGGAATGCGATGACCAAATTGGTGTGGAAGTATAGATAAATACAAGTATATGTTCATTTCATTTTTTTTTTCTTTCACAGAATTGCACAGATTTCTTCAGGGCTTGGTTTTAGTCTATTTGCGACATACCACGAGAAGGTTGTTGGAACAGTGTTCATACACGAGGAGGAACAGATCAAGTTTGTCATTGACCCATTTATACAGTTGATATAGCTACACAGTGAAATGCTATAATTTGTATAAGGATTAAAATGTTAATTAAAGGCATGCTATAATATTTTTGCTAGGGTGATAGGAATAGGTGCTCGTTATGCAGGCTACTCAGTACACAGGGTGTACAGTTCTGATGTTCAGTATTGGACTATAATGCATGTATAGATACATCCTAAAATCAAAGCAAACTTATTTTTTCTAGATGCTAACACTATTACATTGACTCCTTAGGTGTCGACAAACTGTTGTTTTGCATAAGGAGAAACAAATGCAGGCAATAAAAGAGGGAACACCAAAGATTTCAGATGAAACTCAGTTGGAAAAGGTTGGCTAACTTACTGTCTTCATTTCTGTCTTACAAAATGATTATCACATACAAACTAAATTATTTGTTTACTATTTTTCTAGACCTTAAAGCTTATTGACAGTACCTTATCTGGAAAGAAAATAAGTGGGCTTTGTGTTCAAGATATGTGGATTCAGAAGGCTGAAATTCTGCTTGAATTGGGCTTGTACCAACCAGCTAGGCATCTTTTGCTAGAGGCTCATATGACTGCCAGGGTAAGTTGAGCTTGTAAAAGGCACTCAATCTGTAAAAAAAAGTGAATACTTGAGTTTTTTGTCTCCTTTTTTATTATGATATAAAAAATCTCTTCAAACTGTGTGCACTTATATGGATAACCAGTGATCTTTAAACTTAAACCTAATGACCTGTTTGGGTAAAGCTATCAACAACAAATAAACATGCTTTGTGTAATTAAAATCTGTCCACTGAGGCGATTTTATTTTAATCCTTATTTATATAACTAGACCAGTGATTGAAATGAGATTGACTCCCATTGAATCTCATTGCACTGCATGAACGTGATGAGCCACAATTTCTAGGGAGCATGCTCTGGTGCAGGGGTAGTCAGTCATTTTATGTAAAGGTCCAACATTCTTAATTATAGCAAAATTTTCACTTTGACTCCTATCCCCAAATCCACAAACAAACAATTTTCTGAAGTCAAACCATGTGGAAAATATTACAGTGTACTGGCGATCCGGATGAGGACCACAGTCCTCTTATTAACTACCCCTGCTCTGGTGTATCGCAATATGATCTAAAAAAAAAACCTGGAATGGCTCAACTGCTGAATCTTTCCGTCTATGCCATTCTGTTATATATAGTAAAAATGCACTGCGGTTGTTCATACTGAAATAGAGACCTGTATGTTTTGAAGGTGTTTTCTTTTGTGCATCACAGGAACTAGATGACAAAGCAGCACAGGCCCAATGTTTATATCTCTTTGCTGTGCTGGCGAATTCTGAAATGAACCATGGTCAAGCCAAGGCACTACTGGAAGAGGCACAGAGTATTGGAGGGGATGAAAACTTCTGGTTTAATTTGACACTTTGTCTTGTGAAGGCCATAATAGAAGAAAACAGTAAAGACAAAGACAATATGGTAATTACAAATCAAATAAACCTTTTGACTGCACACTGCCTTATATATTATGTTTGAACACAAAATCTACAAAATACTTTGTATATTTTTTACAGGCCTGTAAAGTTTTGGAACACACAATTTCAGTGTTTAGATCTGCCTTGGAAGAGAGACCCAACAGAGTAACAGTACTAAGATTCATGATTGCATCGTTGGAGAGCAAGTATGTTTTAATAATCTTGTGCTGGTCAGTTTATTTAAAACAAAAAAGTTTCAATAGAGATGTCTCTGTTCTAAAATCCTGATATAGTGAGACCACAGTAATATTGTGAGTATTCTAATCTACAGGGGTCATTAACTTTAAAAAATAAAAATGATTTCCAATACATTAGCACCACCTTGTGGATACAATGTCAATTAATAATTTTTTTCTGTAGTTGTTTAACAATTATTTAATTATTTTTCACATCTGCATTAGTTTTATTATATAGACTAAATACATATTCCATTCTTTAGGTTGGCAACTATACAGATAGAGTCATTACAACATGAAACTGCCCATGTGCTCCTGCACCCTCAGCAAGTAAAGATACTTATGGCATCCTGCGATACATTAAACCAGTCTGCAAAGGATTTCTTTAAGTATGGCTACAAAGAACAAGGAGTGGATGCCATGCTAGAACATTCAAAAGGGTTACGGTAAAACATGTATTAATGTGTGATTCATGAATATTAGGCCTAACCTGTAAAAAAAGAAAGAATATAGCCTTGCTGTGATTTTTAAGGTGGAGTGAGGGCTTTTGCCAACGAAATTATTTTTAACCCTTTATTTATATTCCTCCACCACCTCTGCAACAGCGTCTCCCTCGTGGGCGGCGAAGAAACTCACCACTCCGTCCTAGAGGTCTGGCAGTGCCAGACCTCACCCACTCCAGGGCACACTCGTCTGGAGAGAGGGGGATCCCTGGTCCAAACCCCAGTACTCTGCAAACCCCACCACCAGCCATCGCTCTAGCCTAGTGAATCATTTATCCATTTGTTTTTGTTAATAATGTATTCAATATATGTTTTATTTTGTTTCTTTTTTTCTTAAGAATGCTTGCTAAACACACAGACGATAAAGAATTCAAGTGTCGTTGTCTGTTAGACTCCTATTCCCTGATGCTCCAAGCAGTTACAACAGAGGAGGAAACATTCAACAATACACTTAGCCTGTTGCAACCTCAAGAGGTAAACATATAGTTTGTTCCATTATTATTATTATTATTATTATTATTATTATTATTATTATTATTATTATTATTTATTTCTTAGCAGACGCCCTTATCCAGGGCGACTTACAATTGTTACAAGATATCACATTATACATTATTTCACATTATACACATCATACAATTACCCATTTATACAGTTGGGTTTTTACTGGAGCAATCTAGGTAAAGTACCTTGCTCAAGGGTACAACAGCAGTGTCCATTTGCAAAGTGTTCATTTATTTCTATTCTTCAGGTGTATTTCATATGTCCAAATCCAAATCTGTCCTGGTTCTCTGGTAGTTGCTCTGGTGTCTAGGGTCTTGCTTGCTGAGTACAGGGGAAAAACAACAACAAAAACTGTGTCAATAGAATATCTAAAGACATTTTTGATGTTCAAGTTGAAATACTTTTGATTTTGATTTATTGTTAAGGTGCTTCTTGCAGGATGGATCTAAAATAGCTTTTAAAAGTTTAGATACATGTTTCTACAGGTACCTTTTAAGCAAACCCTGTTTTCTTATTATATATATATATACATACCACAAATTGACTGTTAGGCTATATATATATATATATATATATATAACATAACATTTACAAATGTTTTATTAAACATATGAAATAAATAATTGCATTGTATTTATAGTCATTAATGTTAGGTTGAAATATTAGAGTGTAACAAAATAAATGTGAATAGTGTTTATCCTGTACACCAACAGATGGCACTCAAAATTCAGTTACAATCAAGGATATATTTAAATACATAATTTGACACTTTGAAAATGTATAACATTCCGCCTAATAACAAGGGGGTAGCTTGGCTGTTATGTCTTTAATATCTGTGTGTAACACTAGGGTGAAGTGTTACATGTGTGGGTACTAGTCACTGGAAAATACTGACAGACACAGAGCATTGGTGTTGATACGCCGCTCAGGCACGCAGATTTAATGTTAACACTGAACTGACACTAGGGTACCAGCGATGGTACCCTAGCAATAAAAACAAAAAAACAAAAGCTAAAAATAAAAGTTTGCCACACAAAATGACGAGCGCTAGTCCCACTGAAAGGAACGTCCCGCTCCAGGAACCTACTACTCTACAGTAACCCTCTTTATACTGTTTTGGGATCCACCTCCCCTAAGCTGACCTAATTCTGTTGTGTTATTTCTGAAGTCCTGGCCTCCCAGCGACTCCTGACTATTCTGACGGTCCTGGCTGGGCAATCGCCTTCACAGGCCCCGTCTTGCAGTTAAAGGGCTCCGTAGTAGTCGTTCACAGCTATACAGCAATGGTCTTGCAGCAGCCCCGAGCTGTAGCGCAGCTGCTTTTTGAGCTCCGCGCAGCATCCCCAGGCACCCCCCCAGCCAATCCAGACCTCCCGATCACTTTAGCTCAGGATGAGCCTGCCACTCAACTGGTTGCTTAGCAACGCGTCTCTAACTGCGAGTCGCAGCTGATTTTCCACAGGCACACACTTGCGCAGGAACCAGCGACCCGGTTCCCGGTCACACTGTGCCACTCTTATTTGAATAAATACTGAACCTCAGTATACTATGACGACAAGGTAGCAGAATTCTGCTTTCAAAGCTACTGAGCTATTTTGCTTGTAATTTATTTGTTTATTTATTTATTTATTTATTTGTTATTTCTCGCCTACGTTTTTTTTTTTTTGTTTTGTATATTTTCCATTACATGGAGTCAATCTTTAAAAAGAGTAAAATCTTATTTTCTTTTTCAAACAAGCCATGCTTTTTGTAAATAATTGTTTCAGATGAGAAACCTGACTTTGCCTTTGTTGAGAAAGCTGGCCAATCTGAAATTCAGCCTTGTGGACTTGACCTTAGATATGCTTCATTTGGTTTGCGCTGAAGAGAAGCAGCAAGCATTAGCTGAAGAAAGAAAAGGCTCAGTACAGAAAATTGTGGAAGAGTACGTGCGTTGTACGCCAAACTATTCTTCTGTACAGCAGGTAATTGAATCCAAATTATACACCCATTGAATACAAGTCAGTTATTAACTTTAACTTACATTTAAAGTGTCATTTTTTTGTTTGATGAAAATATTTATTCACACTGCAGACACATTCCATTCAGAAAATAATCAATGAGGTATATAATAAAAGTAATTTGCCAGTCAGAATTAGCCTCCTCCTCCGCCAACATTTCAGTTTTGTGTCTAGTTCTTCAAAATGATTAACTGTTTCTTTCCTTGGTGATAAATCATGTGAGATAACAGACTTTTATGTGTCTATTGTCCCTTTATTCAGTAAATATGATTGGAATGTGCAACCTTTTTAAACATTTGTTATTCTAATTAGTAAGTAACGTATGGATGTTTCATTTTTTAGGAATGGGTCACAACTGGGAAGACCTTGGGGCAAGTTGCTTTGGCACAACTTGAAAGTATACATACTCTTTGTTCTAGCTCTGTGGAAATGAGGGCTAAGTGCTTGTGCCAGATAGGAAAGTGTCTACGATTGCTAGCAGTTCAGATTGACCCACTTCATCCCTCAGTTCAGTGGGACAGTCAATTTGTGGTATGAACTATTTGTATTTATTTATTTATTATTTTAAATAACATTAAAGCCACAACTTACTTATGTGGGTTGAAATGTCGAGGTTACATAAATAATTAGGATTACTAGTTCTAGAACCTATAATTTCACGGAATAGAAGTTTCGGTAAAAATCAACATTGACTACAGTTTGCATCACTTATGTTTTTTGACAATCAATGAACAATATGTACAAGTTACATGTACACCACAATGGCAGATCAGAATCTTCAACCTATGTCAAAAACTTGTAATTTTAGTGGTTTCAGAACTTAAAATATCTGGCAAGCAAATGCTTCTAAGTGGAATTGTGTTCTGTTTGAATTCCAGGTATTAAGACATTGGTTTATTGGGGTGTGTACCTTGCTTTTAAACTTATTTTGAAGTTTGAGGCAAATAGAACATAGTACAGTACACAGTAAATCAAGAAACAACATACTGTTTGAGCAGTTTATTTATTGATCTCAGTAAGAAAGTAAGTCTATTTAAATTATCTAAACAGTTGCATATCTTAATCTTCAAATAGCTCTTTTGCAAACCTCCAATGTTAAAAACCTTTCAAGAGACACTAACTCTGTTTTTCCCCCAGAAAAAAAAAACAAAAAACAAAAAAAAACAAACAAACAAAAAATCAAAACCATGTATTTTTATGATATGCTTTTTACAGGAGGAAATTAAGCTTGCTTTAAAACAAATTCATGTTGAAGAAGAACATTCACAAGAAACAAACAATTTGGGACACTACCCCATTACGCACCAGGGAGTGCTGCAATATATGTCAAAAGCTATTAGGCTTAAGGTAAAGTAGTCTTTTCTCAATACTACTTTGTATTTCTTGTTTTCTACAAAATTAAAAAAACAAATGCATAGTATGCATTCATAAAAAGCATGTTTTTTTTTAAATTTTTTTAGGATGCAAGGATTGTGGCACAGCAGTACTTGGCTCAAGCTAGTGAAGTATTGGCACAAGCCATCAGTTTATCTCTTAACAACAAATTCACTGAAATCCTGGCAGCAGCTTGCCTTAATATGCTTGAATGTCTTGGACAATTCGACCCAGTTTCTTCAGGTCAATACTTGGCTCTGTATCAGGTAAAACTGTTGATTTATAGGTACAGACAATAATCAGAGATTCAATTTAACAGCAGTAATCTCAGTAGAGACAGTTATTCACCATGCACTGTGAAATGCATCTCAGTATTGGTGTGGCTTTGTTTGTTATCAGTTTCTTTAATAGACTTTAACTATGCCAAAAAGGAAATTCATAAATATATGTAAATGAGTGTCACTGAAATCATGGTCTTAACTATGATAGAACACTAGTATAATTGTTTGGTAGGAGATATTGTTATTTTATTATTATTATTTATTTCTTAGCAGACGCCCTTATCCAGGGCAACTTACAATCGTAAGCAAATACATTAAGTGTTACAATACAAGTAATACAATAAGAGCAAGAAATACAATAATGCTGATAAGTAAAGCTCTCATGAGCTACTGTACAAAGACATTTTCACATACTCTAGTCCTTAGCTGAACCTCTAAACCCTGCATTACAGTTGTTTCGAAACTTGATCTTGAGAGGGGGGTGGGGATGGGGCAAAATTGATTCATACAGCAGAGGGTAAAATTGAAGTCTAGTGGCTAAATGAGGTTCAGTATTAAAAAGACAGTTGTGTAAAACATTTTTTTGCCGATGGTCATAAATGGTACAGATATAGCTACCATATTATTATTGTTGTTTCTATTGTTGTTATTATTATTATTATTATTATTACTTATTTAGAGTTGCCGTGCATCTCTTATGATGGGTGATATCTTGAAAGAAGCTACCTCTGACACTAGCAGCTCCCAGCTTGCAGCTCTACTGCATCTTCAGCATCAGATACATCAAACAAAGGCTGATGGAACAAACACTCTTCTCAAAACAGTTGAGCAAAGGCTTACTGCGATTTCTAAGGTATTGTATCTTAACACTGTTATTTATGTAACCTGTTATAAAATGAATACATTGATTTAAAGGCCCTAGGCCCAGGCACCATTTGTGAGTTACAACATTGAACAAAAACATCCACGTTCAAAGTTATAGATCACTATGTAACACAATTTTTGTTCCTGGGTAGTAAGTGTTATTTCGTAATTGCTTATGCCTCAAAAGTATAGAAAATGTCTATTATTCCCCACAAACTTTGCTTTTGTGACCAGGACAGTGATATTTTGAAATGTACCTATTTCCAATGAGAAAACGGGCGAATTTGTGTCTTTTCGTTCACATAAAGTCAGAAAAAAACAACATATGAATCCAAATTAACATGTATTTATACTAAAGTAATACAAAAATGACTACAAAAGATTTAGAAGTGAGTAGTTTTTCGAGATTTACGATTATACTGTAAATCACTTTCACGAATCAGCTCCCAAATGTAGTCTCCCATCATGTTCTCATTATACTGTCCTTGGTAGCGGCGTTCAAAGTCCAGTATATCCTGGTGGAAGCGCTCGCCTTGCTCCTCCGAGTACGCTCCCATGTTCTCCTTGAATTTATCAAGATGAGCATCAAGGATATGGACTTTGAGGGACATCCTACAGCCCATTGTGTCGTAGTTCTTCACCAGAGTCTCAACCAGCTCCACATAGTTTTCGGCCTTGTGATTGCCCAGGAAGCCCCGAACCACTGCGACAAAGCTGTTCCAAGCCGCTTTCTCCTTACTAGTGAGCTTCTTGGGGAATTCATTGCACTTCAGGATCTTCTTTATCTGTGGTCTGATGAAGACACCGGCTTTGACCTTTGCCTCAGACAGCTTAGGGAAGAAGTCTTGAAGGCACTTGAAGGCTGCCGACTCCTTATCTAGAGCTCTGACAAATTGTTTCATAAGGCCCAATTTGATGTGCAGTGGTGGCATCAGCACCTTCCGGGGGTCCACCAGTGGCACCCACTTGACGTTGTTCCTCCCCACAGAGAACTCGGTCCGCTGTGGCCAGTCCCGCCTGTGGTAGTGCGCCTTGGTGTCCCTGCTGTCCCAAAGGCAAAGATAGCAGGGAAACTTGGTAAAACCGCCTTGGAGACCCATCAGGAATGCCACCATTTTGAAGTCTCAAAATGCATCTGCTGGATGCTTGCAGCCTCTTGATGCCATCTCAGAAAAATGCAGATATGTATCCACTTAGGCAGCTGGAACTAAACTGAACTGGTGGGCTTAAGGCCCCTGTATTTATACTACTATTTATATTACTGGAAAGTTCTAGAAAGTTCTAGAAGTTACTCCAAGTTTACTCAGCACTGAATCTATCTGGAATGTTCTGGAAAATAAGTCAATTTCAAAATATCACTGTCCTGGTCACAAAAGCAAAGTTTGTGGGGAATAATAGCCATTTTCTATACTTCTGAGGCATAAGCAATTAGGAAATAACACTTACTACCCAGGAACAAAAAAAAAAAAAAAAAATTGTTACACGGTGTAATGTGTATTAACAAAGGTCCTTAGCACTTTATATGACATTTGATTTATAGCACAAGAAATCTAATTTATAGTACATGTCGTTGCGTATTTGAACCTTGTTAGATCAGATATTTTTTTGTTTTGTAATTTTGTGTGGTACTTTTTTTTTTTTTGACTTTAGTCCTACGCAAACCTCAGCATTAATCCACAACATCTCAACCACCTAAACGAACTTCCACCTAACTTTAAGATTGTCATTCTTCAGCATTCTGAAGACAGGTATGATTCAAAGTGTATATGTTTCAGTTTGTCTTTTGATATTCAGTGATATCAAGACAGGAAATATACATAGCATTATTTATTGAATAATTACAGTGGAAACTGGAAATACACTAGTATGTTATTATTGTTGGCATTACAGTGGTTCTAAGTACAGTAATGGAGTCTTTTATATAGATTGAAATGTAAAGGAGTTTTATTACTTAATGAGAGGCTTTATCTCTTAAGAATTCCATTATTGTTACCTAAGGTCTGTTCTGTATGGAGCATTTCTGGACAGATTGAAAACCACAGGGAGGGGTATTCAACAAGCGGGTAAGAGTTTTTGTTGTTCTTGATCTTCAATGTGTTTTACTGGTTCACTGTTAATCTTAACCAATATGAATGCATGCATTGTCCTTGGGCCTCATTTAGGATCATAGGATTTATGCCGATTTAATTTGAGCACACACTTTACAGACTCAGTAGTTTACAGTAAACAGCTTAACACGGGCAGCATAACATTTAAGAAGACATTTTCACTAAATTTTCATATTCATTTCAGACCAACACTTTTTTCAATTTAAATTCAACGTTAACAACCCTTCAGTGAACAGATTGAATCTTGTTTGGGAACAGATCAGCAGGCTACATGATAATATTGTAATTTTGTTTCCTGGGCATCCCCTCCAATAATTATACCTAGAACAAAGGTTTTTGGTTTGAATGCACTGTAGTAATTAATTGGGTTTAAAAAGATTAATATTATAACAAAATAATATGTATTAAACTCTGTGGTATCAATTATATTCATTTTACTTTGTGACAGGCACATTGGTTCGTACTAGAGTTGCACGAGCAGCTGTGGACCCAGAAATATTCTCCAAGCTGCTTTCAAGAGTTCGTCTTCATAAGAAAGAAGTGATGCAAGTACTCCTTAAAAAGGAGTACCAGCGTAGCCACAATGCACAGCAGAGGAGCATGTTAGAAAACTTACTGCACAACACCAAGGGAGCACATAATGTAGGTTAACCAGTATTCTTTGAAAGCACTGTTTCCAGATATGGTAACTAATTTGGAGGAGAAACAAAATATACTTGTGTGGCGGAGTGTCCCGCCCCTATTTATTATTATTTGTATTTTTGTTTGCGGCGCGGGTAAAAGCGCCGCGTCTTTTATTATTATTTAAAAACCCCGTGAGGATGCATGGCTGATCAGCTACTGATTACTTAAATAGCTGACAGTCATGCATCCTTACCAAACGCGTGCAGACTCTGGCCGGGGGATAATAAGATAATTACCAACTAGTTAAATCCCTCGGCCAGAGTATATAAACCAGCAGCACTCTGCACTCGGGGTGTGGAGTGTTCGAGAGTGGAGAACGGGAGAGAGAGAGGAAGAAAACAATTGCTAAAACGTGCTGGAGTATCCAGCACGAAACTTACTTGTTTGTTTATTCGTTCGGCCCTCGTGCCCTTTTGTTTGGTGTTTTGTTAAATCTTTTGTTTTTGTTCTGTTTATTAAATACGCTGAGTGCACCAGCACTCAGCTTCAACCGCCCATCCACTGTTTTGGTTTGAGTTACTTCCTGGTCCGTGACGTCATCCACATCACCACTGCGAGCCAGACTGCCACATATGGTGTCCTGCGTGGGACAAACAACGCCTCCAACAGCCGGACCAGGAACAGCAAAGGAAGTTTTTTTCGTGTTCGTTTTTTCAAATAGTGTTTTTTGTGTTTGAAAAAAAAAAAAAAAAAAAAAAAAAAATGGATGAAGTGGACGCCTATATGGAGAGGTGGCATGCGCATCAGAGGGAGTTGAAGGAAGGAGGGGCTACATGGTGCCTCGCCTGCCTGGAGTATGGGCACCTCCCTGAGGTGTGCCCATATGAAGACCCCCTCTTTGTGCAGGCCTTTGATCGAGGTGAGGTGGAGACTGCGGAGGAGTGGATCCACCTGAAGGCCATACCATCGCCGCAGGTGGATCAGGAAACCTGCCTCACCTGCCTCAAAGGGGAGGAGTGGTGCTTTGCCGTCGGCAAGGTCGGGCACAAAGCACCCGACCAACCCCCTCCATGGCAGGAGGTGGAATTGCTGGTCCCGAAGAAGGGAAGGAGGGGCGGTGCTAAGAAGGCAAAGAAGCCCGCACGTCCTGCGCCTGAGTGGGAGGAGCCCGAACGTCCTAAGCCCAAGAGGGGGGAGTCGGTGCATCCACAGCCCAAAAGGGAGGAGTCGGTGCGTCCACAGCCCAAAAGGGAGGAGTCGGTGTGTCCACGGCCCGAAGAGAGGGAAGTCGGGGCTTCCACAGCCCTAGGACCCAAGCTGCAGTCCCAAGAGCCAGAAGGGGAGGAGTTACAGGCTCAACCCCCTGAATTTTTCTGGGGGGGAGAAGGGCAGGATGCTGGTGTTCCCCAGCAGCCTCTATTTATGCTGCTGAAGGGAGCACGGCACACACCAGCCCAGCCGCCACAGCAGAGGGAGCCAGCACCGCCACAGCCTCCCTCTGAGTGGCCAGCATCCGCCCCATCGCCTCTGCCTCCACCACCACCAGGAGCAGAGCAGCAGGAGCTGCCTCTGTCTCCACCACCACCAGGAGCAGAGCAGCAGGAGCTGCTTCTGTCTCCACCATCACCAGGAGCAGAGCAGCAAGAGCTGCCTCTGCCTCCGCCGCCTCCACCGTCGTGGGAGGACTGCTTGCCCCTCCCACCTCCACCAGCAGAGGGTGAATGCCTGCTGGTTCCGCCTCCACCGTCGTGGGAGGACTGCTTGCCCCTCCCACCTCCACCAGCAGAGGGTGAATGCCTGCTGGTTCTGCCTCAACCGCCGTGGGAGGACTGCTTGCCCCTCCCACCTCCACCAGCAGAGGGTGAATGCCTGCTGGTTCCGCCTCCACCGTCGTGGGAGGACTGCTTGCCCCTCCCACCTCCACCAGCAGAGGATGAATGCCTGCTGGTTCTGCCTCAACCGTCGTGGGAGGACTGCTTGCCCCTCCCACCTCCACCAGCAGAGGGTGAATGCCTGCTGGTTCTGCCTCAACCGTCGTGGGAGGACTGCTTGCCCCTCCCACCTCCACCAGCAGAGGGTGAATACCTGCTGGTTCCGCCTCAGCCGCCGTGGGAGGACTGCTTGCCACTCCCAGCTCCACCAGCAGAGGGTAAATACCTGCTGGTTCCGTCTCAGCCGCTGTGGGAGGACTGCTTTCCCCTCCCACCATTGCCATTGCCTGGGGATGGCTGTTCTGCATCGCCTGGGGCTGCCTTTTGTTCTCTACAGGACACAGGGTACGAGGGAGAAGTGGAGCTCCCGCTGCCGCCTCCATGGCCAGGGGCTCCCCTCCCGAGTTCGCCTCCCGAGGGTCCACTGCGGCTGCCGTCGCCTTCCGAGGGTCCGCCGCGGCTGCCGTCGCCTTCCGAGGGTCCGCCGCGGCTGCCGTCGCCTTCCGAGGGTCCGCCGCTGCTGCCGTCGCCTTCCGAGGGTCCGCCGCTGCTGCCGTCGCCTTCCGAGGGTCCGCCGCTGCTGCCGTCGCCTGGGGTCGCCAGGGATCCTGCTTCGCCTGGGGTCGTCGAGGGTCCGGCTTCGCCTAGGGTCGCCGGGGATCCTGCTTTGCCTGGGGTCGCCAGGGATCCTGCTTCGCCTGGGGTCGTCGAGGGTCCGGCTTCACCTGGGGTCGCCAGGGATCCTGCTTCGCCTGGGGTCGCTACACGATGGCCGGAGCTCCATGAAAGGGAGCTGCCAGAAATGAAGAAAGGGGGGGAGGTCAGGAGACCAGCTCCCCCAGCCGCACTTTCGCGGCTGGAGATCATGTGGTCGGAGCCCCACGGAGGGGAACTGCCGGCCATGAAGAAGGGGGGAGAGGTCAGGAGACCAGCTCCCCCAGCCGCACTTTCGCGGCAGGATAGAGTGTGGCGGGAGCCCCGGAAGAGGGAGCTGCCGGCCACGAAGAATGGGGGGGTGCCAGAG
Source organism: Acipenser ruthenus (assembly GCF_902713425.1). Classification (NCBI taxonomy): domain Eukaryota; kingdom Metazoa; phylum Chordata; class Actinopteri; order Acipenseriformes; family Acipenseridae; genus Acipenser; species Acipenser ruthenus. The sequence continues at coordinate 4,436,782 of NC_081195.1, forward strand.
ATTCCACCATGGCCACCCCCCAGAAGTAACTTGCTTCCCCCTCTTCCGGGACTTTAAGACTGAGGGGGGAGGTGGCCGTTGGGGCCATGTGTGCTGCGCACAAGGGGGGGCATGTGTGGCGGAGTGTCCCGCCCCTATTTATTATTATTTGTATTTTTGTTTGCGGCGCGGGTAAAAGCGCCGCGTCTTTTATTATTATTTAAAAACCCCGTGAGGATGCATGGCTGATCAGCTACTGATTACTTAAATAGCTGACAGTCATGCATCCTTACCAAACGCGTGCAGACTCTGGCCGGGGGATAATAAGATAATTACCAACTAGTTAAATCCCTCGGCCAGAGTATATAAACCAGCAGCACTCTGCACTCGGGGTGTGGAGTGTTCGAGAGTGGAGAACGGGAGAGAGAGAGGAAGAAAACAATTGCTAAAACGTGCTGGAGTATCCAGCACGAAACTTACTTGTTTGTTTATTCGTTCGGCCCTCGTGCCCTTTTGTTTGGTGTTTTGTTAAATCTTTTGTTTTTGTTCTGTTTATTAAATACGCTGAGTGCACCAGCACTCAGCTTCAACCGCCCATCCACTGTTTTGGTTTGAGTTACTTCCTGGTCCGTGACGTCATCCACATCACCACTGCGAGCCAGACTGCCACACTTGTTATGGTCAATTCTTATACTGCAGTATATCCTTTTAACTTTATCTCAATCTGTTCTCGACAGCAGATACTGTATCCTAGGTTATTTTATTCTTTTTTCTATGTCTCAACAAAAAGGAAGCCTCCAAAGTAACAAAAGATGAGCCAACACTGCTATCAAACTTCAGTGAAATTGTGAAACACTTGGAGGATTATCTCAATCCTGTTATCTCCCAATTTGACTTCCCAGGTTTGAGGTATGTATAAATCATAGTTCATAAGTTCCATCCTATTGATTTTGTAACTATGGAAGATCACACAGTTGACAAAGCCATATATGCCTTAAATATCTTAACGTATTTGAGTTGCCTACAAAAAAAAACATTAGAAAGCTGTGCTTTTGCTGTGACACAACACATTAAAATGAACAATTGGGACAATTTTATTAATTTAACAGTGTAAAGTATTTCAAACAAATTGTAAATACAAGTGATTGCATCACCACAAGCTTTTGTTGAACATTTATCTACGATAGCATTTTGGTCTTTTTGATAATGATTGCATAACTTCACAGTCTAGAAAATAAGCATTTGTGTTAGTACTGAATGAGATTTTAAATACATTTTAAATACAGAACTTCACTGTATACTGTATGTAAAGTTAATAATAATAAAAAAAAATAAGATAGTCTAGTGGGATGCCTGTTGAAGCATGCAATTCAAATTTTACAGGAAACATCAGTAACAATAGTAGCCTTTCTGCACATCGTAAAAGTGCCCATTTTACAAGCGACCATGAGTGGTCACTCTTGACAGGTTTTACTGTGTGTGTGTGTGTGTATATATATATATATATATATATATATATATATATATATATATATATATATATATATATATATATATATATATATAGATGGGCTTCAGTGAGTTACAGGAAAATAATTCCATCTAGGGTTTCTGTGACGTCCTAAATTACGAGACCCGAGATGGAATTGTTTTCCTGTAACTCACTGAAGAGGCCCAGGTATGGGAAGTGATTTCCCATGGATGGGGCATTTGCCATGGGGTATGCCAACAATAGATAATATGATCCAACTCACATCACTAGTGCAACGCGTTGTTCAAGGGTCAGCATAATGCTTGCCAGAGGATGGATTAACGGTTTTATATAACCTGGGTAAGCACTTGGAACTGCTTTAAAAAGCCCAACAACTTATCAAAGTTCTTCTAATTTGTCTTGCACTTCCCTATTCCAGCCATTCCATCTTCTGACATCTCAGTGACGTTATTCTAAAAATCATTAATCAGATTCTGCCACATTCCCACAACTGATCCAACAAATACAATGGACAGTAGATTATATTTGGTAAACATAGTGTTATGATTACACTCATTAAATTGATGCATGGAATTGTTACTCAAATAAACAAGCAGAAAAAAAATGCAGAGACTGCAGGTGTAAGCAATTGCAAGAAAAATTTGAAGCTTAGAAGCACTGTCTTATCAACCCTTCATATTCACTTATGTTTGTACGCAGCGCATCCTGCATCCAAGAGTAGGTTTCTCTTTGTTTCCTAAATGAAAAGGTGATGTAAGTTAATGTCTTATTATCTTTGACTTTCAGAACGCGGACTCCATCAGCCTCAACTGCAGAGTCAGGGAAAACAAAAGACAAAGACAAGGAAGACAAACCTGCAGCTGATAAAGCTTTACCAGGTACTAGACACTTGTACTAGACACACTGTAATCTTGTTTAATGGTCCCGAAATGGATAAACAATGTCATGTTTGACTGATATCCCCAACTAGTTATCATTAGGAGAAAAGTATATGTTATATGGATTGCTGCATAAGCCTTTAGAGGTCTGGGTCAAATGATATACTTTTGGATATAGTTTCCACATCACAAAACCACCAAACATTTTAGCACAAGCATTTGTCTGCTCAAATAAGATGCAGAGTTGGTTGGTCTGGCCAAGAGTGATAAGTAATAAGTAATAAGTAATATGGGACCAATGCCATAGCCTGTGTCATTGGTCCACTAAAACACATAAGACAAAACAACTACAAGAAAGAAGTAATGTAAAGGCAAGTCCTTGGTTTTAGAATTTTCAGTAACACTCTTATTTGAAATTAATTCTTAGTTGAAGTGTATGCTTTTTCTTAGCTTCAACTGACACATCCCTTGTGTTCTCACACTGACACATACAGGTTCCTATGTCTCATCCAGTTATTCCACATTCACAGCTAAAAAATCCTTGAGAGTTCAGTACTTATTTAAAGTGTTATAAATGTATCATAAATCTTATCTTAAATGTTTATAGACCAAGTACCATGCGCTGTCCTTCATGTTTATACTTGAGTGCTTTGCACAACTCTACATACAGTAAATATACAATTTAATATCAGTAATGTATACAGCATATCTAACCTAAAGACTGATTTTAGAATGTTTCATAGGGTGTAAATTATAAGCAAACCCACCTTCAATAGAAGTGTATGACGGCTTCTTTAAAGCATAATTTCCAATCAGTACTTTTTGTGTACCAGGTGCGCCTGCAGATATGGGAGAATGTGTCATTCTGCTGGCAGACACATTGCTTATGGAGCTGCCTTTGGAAGCATTGAAAGTCCTTCAAGAGGATGGGATAAGCTCAGTATCAAGAGATTTCTCACTGCAGCTCCTCTACAACCGTATGCACAGGGAAGAAGGAGGTAAAAACATTGTGCACACAACTGTAACCGCATCAGAAAAATTCAGTAAAAAATTACTGACATAAGGCCTCCTCTGTGTTCTCATAACACGCTTCATAAAGTGACATATTCTAATGAGCTAAACAGCCAAGATATTGTAATCTGCCCATTTAGATAATTAAAACAGTGACCATAAAAGTAACACAGATGTTTTGTTACCTCAGCATGTTACAGTGTTGTTTTCTTCTTTAAAGTCATGGTACAGCCCCCAGACAACCCAAGTTTTTGTCCAAACCCAGTTAAAGATTTATCCTGTAATCATTCAGATCCAGAACCTGTTTGTATTTCTGATATTCCATAATACATTGTGAATGGTGGAGTAAGATATAGCTGTGTGTGTGTGTGTGTGTGTGTTTATCGAAACAACAATGTAGAAAACATAATGTGACCTTAAAATAGAAGGAAGGTTTTATAGACAATGTGCAGATTTCTTATTTGAAGAAAATGTTCATTAAACTCAGTGAATAAGGATAATAAAATGCCAAACAAAATTAGTCTTATTGGTGACTATATTCAAATATTAAAGATGTTATTGTAGCTGAGAAAAACAAGAAGCATTTATACTGTATATCTAGATATCAGATTCCTTAGCATCTTTTATTGTTCACATGAGTAAGTAAAATGTAAGGAGACATTTAAAATGTTCATAGTAAAATAACATTAACCTTCAGATGTCTTTCTTCATTAATCTGTTTCAGACCTCTAGCTCTGTGAGACTTAGTATTAAAACAGAAGGAACTTAAAAGGTCATGTCAGAAGGTCACAGGCCTGTTGTCCATTTATACACTGTTCTGATCAAATCAACACATTAGACTTAAAGCATTTTGAAGTAATATATTTACTACCTTCAAGTATAATAAAGAAATATGCCATGGAACATATAGAATTTAGTACATAGCAAAATTTGATTTAGCTACTTCCCCTAGGACCCATATTTCCATAATTCTGACATCTATACGTTTAGCATTGTGTCAAGAAGATATAGAGCCAGAGCAACATTAGAAGTAGATAATCTGTTATTTTATGTAGCATATTTGGGGCTGATGCTACATGCTGTTAAGATGTAATAATGTTTCGGTAAGACTAACAAGATATCAACTAATTAGACGTTAGTATTAAATTAACCTAATTTGGATGTACTTTTAAAAGCTTCTGCAAATTCAAACAGCATTCCATTTTATTACAGAATGAGAATTTCTTTAAACAAAATACTTTAGGATAATATTAATTAAGTGTCAGCATATCTACATTTATAGGACAGCAGAGCACTGTCTGACACAAAAATATTTGATCAATACAACCTGTTATCTTTTAATACAGATCATTAGATGTTGCTGCCTGTCTCACCGTCACTGACATATTGTTAACCCTCATTACTATATTCCTGGCACTGAAATGAGGCAACCAAACAGTTAACTTCATAACTAAGTATTATCCTTTGATACTGTGAGTGTAGGTACAGTCTTTTGCTCTGCTTCTGCAAGAAATGTCTTTCCAGATTCATTCAAGTTCATATAAGATTCCAAATATTACTCCATATAGCTTGCAATAACTATTTTGTCCATTGCTGTGTCAACATTTATGAACACCTTTCCAAAGTTTATAAAAAAAACAAAACAGTTATTGAATGTTCAGCTTGAATAACTGCCATTCATTTTGTCAAATTATTGTATCTACCTCTAAAAAAATATCTCCTACTTTTTAAAAAAAAAAATCATATTACATTGTTTATATCTTTGTACGGTAAAAGGCTCTGAATTCTGTGCATCATGTATTACATCTCAAACTCATTACAATCCTATTTTCTTTCTCTGTTATTTGTCAGGTAGATTACTTTTCAAATGCAGTTTCATAACGCCAGGGATTATATAATCCAAAATCTGTTTTGTAAGCTTTGTTATCTTGTTCTCTCTTTTCTTAATTGGGAGAGAAATGTTGCTGGATCTCACGTTGACTAATTCATTTAAACAGGTTTCACAACTGAAATAAGTTGGAAGTGTTTACTGTTTTTAATCAATGAGTTGCTCATAAAGTTTTATATTCAAATCATATTTATGTAATATGAGTGATTATATTTCATGTTGGTATTTAAATTAAGTTACCCATTAGCTACAGTAGGTGACTTCCAAATAAAATCTGAAATGATTACTTTCTCAACCTGCTTTAATGTGGTTTAAAACCCTAATATGAAAGTTAAATCACATCATTTAAACTTGTTTGTTGTAGCTGAAAGTGACAACAAAAAGGATGCTAAAAGTGCAAAAGGACCAAAAGCAAAAGGAGATCAAAAGAAGTCTATCAAAGGGGTACGTTTAGCAAATTAATCTGTTCCTATGAGATATAAACTGAAGGTTTCTGTTTACTGAACTGCAGAGTGTATATATATATATATATATATATATATATCCACACACACATACATTTTTTTTTCCTTTTGTAGCTGTAACCGTCTTTATTGATATAACATAATATTTGTTGGTCTTACAAATTAGCTAGCTAGAAATTAAAATTAGGAAACCAGTTGAATTGCCTGTTAAATGTATTCTGTTATCTTTCAAACCAGGTTCCTGTCAGTCGAGTTTTACCACCTAATTGCATCTCAGTGGACACACACAACATCAAATGTATCCTTTTACCATATTTTGGATTGATGTAGGCCATAGTAAAACATTCCATCATTGCAGTTGTAAAATTCCAAATACAACAACATCTTGAGGCATTTATTAGGTATATAATTTCTTCTTTTTAACACAGAGCTGGTGACTTACTGTTATGTCTACATTTTTCTCATTTTTGTAAGAATTACAATTTTACAAAGTTGGCATGAAAGGAATAGCATTTGCAGTGGCAAGAAATAATCTTTATTCTGTGGGTGCCTATCCTAAATATTAAGACAGCAATAGTTGTCAGGAGCCATACTACTGTACTGTGGATTAAAATCTGCCACTCATTGAAGTTGTTCTATAGTTGACCACTACATGCTGTAAAGCAGAGGTCTCCAACCCTGGTCATGGCGAGCTACAGGATCTTCTGGTTTTCGTTTCACCTGAACTCTCAATTACTTAAATGAACCAATTATTGGCTTAATTAGTCAAGATTAACATGTGTTCCAGATCTTTAGCCACTGATGACGTAAAGACACCTATAAAACCTGCAGGACTGGGGCTCTCCAGGACCAGGGTTGAAGACCCTGCAGTAGGGGGACACTGCTGTTGGGGTGCCAATTATGCACTAAACCAAAATATAGGCACAATTTGTTTACATTAATTTACTTCAAGGTCAAGCATGGATAAATTGTAGTATAAATCAGCCTCTAAGATATACAGTACATGGTCAACTGCGTGTGGCAGGGTATGTAAAACCAATGGGTATTCAGAGGTAATATGTTGACACTTTCTAGAACAGCAAAAGGTTTCCTATGGGCCCATGAACACAAAACAGGATTTTATTTTTATTTTTTTTTTTTTTTTAATACATCAGAAAAATATATATCTTGTGTTTTAAACTCCATTGAACCCTCTGAGGATAATTAAGGATGAAAATGTCATCAATACATGTTTTATGGGATTTGAAAGGATGCTCTATGGCCACTAAACTAAGCTACTAAGATGCTGCGAGCCTACCACACCATGTATGATACTTTAAAAAGTGATGATATGCTCTTAACTTGTACTTTATAACTTTAACCCTTAATGCAATATGACAGATGTTGTGGACCCATATAATGAAGCAAGAGAAACAGGTAACAAGAAAAGCTAATGTATAAGCTTACATAAAAGCCCCCAAAATTCAATAATTTTCATAATGCATTGCAGCCTTTTAGAATAATCACTCCTTGTCATATACAGGTTATATACTACATATATACTATACTATACTATACATTATATACTACATTATACTGGGGGGGGGGGGGTATTCTACTGTGTATACAGTAGTATACTATGTTACTCTTTAGACGTTAATGCTGTGCAAGAAGCTTATGCTATACAAGGGATATAACATTGGGCAGATCAGTCATGCAAGTTATACAGTCATTAAAAAAAAATAAAGTATTTGTATTGATAGTCGTGATTGCAATAGGCCCCTCCCCAAGTGACTTTTATTACAAAATAACTTTTAATAAATTAAAAAAACACATTGGTTCCTTCCATTTTATAATGCAAAATGTTGAAGCTAACGTTTCAAGATTAATTTAAAGTTGGAGGAAACCAGGTTTGAGTAGTTGCAATTTGGTAAACCAATAAAGTTGTAAGTTAGTAAACAGTGCTGAGTAAAAGTTTTCCTTAGAGGAGATTTAGTCTGATTTGTTGTGCTGATGTGTCAGTTTGCTAACATGCAAGTTCCACTGGAGTTGTCTTCCTCATCAGTCACCAAGACAGGCTGCTTTTCTGGTCCCCAAAGTCTTCTATCTGAGTTTGATTTGTTTTTTACAGAAAATTGGCTTGTACTGAGAGCTCTACCTTAGAGTAAGTAGCAGGGATCCAAAAAATATAGGGTTACACCTCCCCATGTAATTTTTCCTTTCATTGTTAACATCCTGACAACGTTTTACACGTATAAGTTTAAAGTCTGTTTCAAAGCTTTCAAAATGTCTGCTCTGGTACAGTGGGTTTTGATCAGGGGTGTCAAACAGGTAACACAGAAATAAAGATCCATGATGTGGTACAGAACAGAAAAGCCAGAGCACTTGCTGTTATGTTGTTTTTTTAATTGCTATTCCTGCAGTGATTTAGAGGTCACAGCCCTGATCTCGAACACCAGTGCACTAAAGTGGCCATTTTGAAAAGAGCTTTGAAACAGACTTTAAAGTTATAAGTGTAAAAAGTTGTCAGGATGTTAAAAATGAAAAGAAAAATTACAAGTACATTATTTAAACAGTTGTAGCAACACGTCGGGACGTGTAACGCTATATTTTACAGAACCCTGCTGCTTAATTGTTAAGGGTGCAGTTTATTTGGGACCATTTTTTTTATCAGCATAGTTTATAATCAAGAAGAATTTAGGAGGTCAGAATAAACTTCTTCAATTATGGCATTTAAGAAAGAAGTCAAACTTTTATCAATTTAATTATTCAGCAGTTAGTTTTCCTTCCATTGCACACCTCCCATGACATTAATACTGTCATGGATTTTCATGACTAATCTTATTTATGTCATGAATGTTTACATTTACTATAAATACGGTATCAGGGAGAATATACTGTAGCTACCCTAATTCGTTTGAAGGAACTGTATGGTAACCTATTATTTTTCACAGTGTAGGCAGTACTGAGCTGGTCCCTTCAGTGCATTCTTCAGAATCAGTGTTTTGTAAAGTCTTCTTGAAATTTATGTATGAAAATATACCAATCTAAGTAAAAAATGTAGATCAACGTTTACTTTAATTAAAAAAAATACTGTAAATATCAGTGTTTTGTAAATAGAGTTTGTTTTGAATCATACATAGTATGCTAAACTATAGAATGTGTTTGTGTTGCACTATTACATGAGGGAAAAATAAAATCCATTTAACTACCATATTTACAGATAAGTAGTTCCATGCCCATGGATTAAGATCAAGCCCTCTCAAGGGGTTCTCATCTCAAGGATAGTTAATCAGTTGCTTTACTTTTATCCCTGGAGATTTCTGAAGGAGAATGTCTTGCCACTGAGTATAGCAACCAAGATTATGCCCAGCAAAGTAATCAATATGATCTTGCTACAAAAGTAACCGAAAAGTAGAATTTCATGGCGTGAGCCACAGAATCTTCTGAATACCTGTACTATATTTAGTGAACCTCAGTTTTTTCTCAAAAAGAATATGGCATGTTTTACATATTGTAGAACTGAACTGTCTCTGAGGCTGTAATGTTGTTGTAATTCATTGCCAAATAACAGTACCACAAATGTAATTTTATGTAGGTCCCCAAAAGGACCTATGGAGCGTAAGCATCAACAGAAGTGAAAGAAATTGTGTATTTTGGAATGGACCTTATACGGTCTGACAAGAACATTTCATTCATGATTTATGTCCTAGATGCTGAAACATATCAGACTTCAACAGAGCAGTGATGCATCACTGTCATAACATTGTTTTGCACTCGCTATGCCCTTTCAAAGTCATTAGATAAGACTGTCCAAAGATGAACTTGGTTTGCTTCAAGCCAACACAGGTTACGCTGACGGCACACGTTTCGGAGGACAGCGTGTGTTCGTCTTCACTGCTCCTGGGTCAGCGCAGGGGTGGTAGCGGTGAGCTGAGCCCAAAAAATAATTGGCTATTTCAAATTGGGAGAAAAACGGTAAAAATAAATTGGTAGCTACTAAATTAAAAAATAATTTAAACTCAGATTAACAGAGAGAGAGAGCGCGATCACAGCAGTTTAGTGTAGAATGACATGTTCTCTGTGGGTCTTTATGGTAGAAACTTAGGTTTATGGGGGTTACAAAACTAAATTAATGTGGTATCTTGTAACAATTGTAAGTCGCCCTGGATAAGGGCGTCTGCTAAGAAATAAATAATAATAATAATCATCCAGGTTGTATTTCATACATTTTTCTGATTGTAATTTAAGAGAAAAGGTTCATTTTTCCATTACGTAGATCTCATTTACAATATCAATCCATTGGTCATATGTTGGAGCTTCCTGAACAAACATTTTTCTTGTGATTGCTTTCTTACTGGCTTTCTTGTGGTATTTCAATATGTACCATTTTCCCAAGAGCTGAACCTCTGGAATGCCAGAAGCCCTGCACCTATGCGTGTCAGACACCATCTGTTCTCCACATAGCCTCCAACACTGTGATGCTGTGCCTTTTTGTTGTGGTTGTAATTTAGGAGTAATAATAAAAAATAAAAAAAGGGTTTGGTTTTTCCAACAAAATCATCTCCAAATCTGTGACTTGGTTGAACTCTTGAAATTTACATATACTTTCCCAGTGTTCATCAGGAATTACAATATCATTTTCTTTTTCCCATTTAGCCTTTATGTATGCTGTTGAAACTTGTTTAGTATCTTAAATGCTAATGTATAATTTAGATACAACTTTCTTCTGATTTGTTTGGTTTATAGGCAGTAATGAATATGTGAAGAATTTCATTAGTATTTGGCCTTGTATTTTCAAGTTGTATAGGCTTGCTTAAATATTGTTGCATTTGGAGGTTTCTAAAAAAGATCCTGTCTTTTTAAATTATTTTTATGCATTAAGTCTTCAAAACTTTCTAACTGACCTGCCGCATCACAGTGCATAGGGCTGTAATACCTAGGTTTTAAATCTCTGGTCAAGCCAAGCTGGGGGAAAGTCTGAGTCAAGCAATCCATTTCGACATTGCTGCATCAGACTCCAGGTGGTATGTTTTTATAATCTTAAACCACAATTTAACAGGCACTATTACCCATGACACCTCCGTTTTATATAGCTCTTTTGACATGATTATTTGTTGGATATATGCCTTAAAAAATAAATAAATAAATAAATCTAATGTGTTATTGATTAAAATATGTTTTAAGGCAGACCATTTTGCACTGTATCTGATACAATAAGATTATCTCTAAAGGTTATTATTTTATTTTTTTAAAGAATCGGTGAGTCCAGTGCATAAAATGAGCAGAATACTGGAAACCTACAACCAGCAATTTACACCTTATTGGGAAGGAGTGATGGACAGAGGACATAATCCGAGGTCAGTATCAAAGATTGCAGGTCAAATTTTCACACATCGGGGTGTACTGCATCAACCTGGATTTAACTAATACTGATTTTTTTTTTTCATATAAGCTACTGTATTGATAAAAAAGCTGTCTAACAAGGATGAGCAATACTTGAAGATAATATCCTTAAGGAATAGAAAGAAGACAATCGTTGAATTGACAACAGAACTGGCAGAAGGCATAGTTGTCGTTGTCCATCCATCAACAGTCCAAAGCACCTTTGACCATTGTTCCATAGTCCATTTTCTGTGTTCTTGTGCATGTTTTAGCCTTTTAGTATTGTTCCCTTTTAACAGAGGTATTCTTACTGCAACACATCCTTTAAGTCCTGATTTCAAGAGCGACCTTCGAACTGTTGATTTGATGGACAGCGACACCTGTGCCTTCTGCCAGTTCTGTTGTCAATTCAACGCTTGTTTTCTTTCTATTCCTTAAGGATATTATCTTCAAGTATTGCTCAAACTGGTTAGACAGCTTTTTGGGTCTTCCAGTCCTGGGTTTGTCAATTACAGATGTTTCTCTGTACTTGTTGATTATGCTTTGGATACCACACCTTGAAAATCGAATGATGCAAGCTATTTCACTCAGTGTTTATTATAATAGTAGAAAACATTAGTGGAGGCTTTGAGTAAATTGTTGATGCTCATAGTGCATCTGAGTAGAAAAATGCAACAGGTCTAAGACTTTTGCACAGCAGTGTCTATTTGTTCTTTCTTATATTACATGATATGCTTTATTATTTTATCTTCTTTTTATTATAGCCATGCCGAATTGGAACAACTGATGAATAGTTGTAGTGCATTTATTTTTTATGGAACAGAACGATTTCTGGCAAACTTCATGCCTTCTAAACTTGTTGCAAAGAATTTTCCAGGTAATATTTTTAAGTATTTATGTGTATATCATGTGCATAGAATGCATAGACCATATGGCAAGTGTTTAATTATCCAATGTTTTTTTTTATTACTATCAAAGTCCTTATTTGGTACCACTTTTCAACTAGTTAATGCAAAAACTTCACAATAAATGAACCAGAGTTTGCAATGCAGATACTGCTTTCCAATACTTTTGCTGTTCTTAATCAAAGTTTGGATCATGAGGGTTTCATTCTGAATAATGCTGCAAACACATTGTAGATAGATGATAGTTCATCTGAGGGGATCTGAGGAAGTACATTCAATATAACATTTCTATACACTTTAAATGTTGTTTAGATAATATTATTCTTGAAATATGTTTTAAGTAGTTGGAAGACAGGCAAGTGAATCCTTAATACCTTAAATTTCACCTGCCCCCATTTACAGCAGTTCATCCTTTAGAGAAACAGAGGTGCCCTCCAAAGACAATTTGTGTAGTTAACCCTTTGCTGCCCAATGTCCAATATATTTGACACAGAGAATAGGAACATACCCTCGGCAGTAAATGGTTAAAGGGTTACAATTACAAAGTAGTTTGCTTGTGCATGTATTAATCTTTCTTCTAGCAATTTAGCATTCACAGAATGCCAAATCTACTATATTAGCATGCATTATCTTTTTTAATACCTTCTTTATAATAACGAAACATAAGTATTATGTGGCTGACACGTTGAGGTGAATATACCAGTGTATCTGTTTTATTATTAATTATTGCTATACATGTGTAACTAATATTACATCAATAGCCATATCAGTTATTTTATTGAGAAATATGTTTGTGTTTTTTTTTGTTTTTTGTTTTTTTTGGTGTAAAAATGGTACAATACAGCTCCTGTTAAAGCTAAGGAAAGCAATCAACCAAGCTTAGGCAAGAAGGGAGAAGTAAGCAAAGGTATGCTTTTATAGGAAAGAGCAGTTTAGAAGTGGTGGCTTTTCAATAGTTGAAAAATATAGTGTAATATACATTATTTCATTTCTTAGCAGACACCCTTATCCAGGGCGACTTACAATTGTTACAAGATATCACATTATTTTTACACATTATTTTTACATACACTTACCCATTTATACAGTTGGGTTTTTACTTGAGCAATCTAGGTAAAGTACCTTGCTCAAATATTTAACTGGAAATGCCTGGAAATATGTATGGGTTTTTAGTTTATTACTATATATTTCTTAGCAGTCACCCTTATCCAGGGTGACTTGCAATTGTTACAAGATATCACATTATTCTTTACATACAATTATCCATTTATACAGTTGGGTTTTGACTAGAGCAATCTAGGTAAAGTACCTTGCTCAAGGGTACAGCAGCAGTGTCCCCCACCTGGGATTGAATCCACGACCCTCCGGTCAAGAGTCCCGAGCCCTAACCACTACTCCACACTGCTGCCAATATATAGTGGCCAATTATCTGCAGTTTTGTTTGGCTTGTTGAAATTTAAGTTTGTGTTTAAAGCGAGTTTTAAGATTCTAAATTCAGGTTAGCTTTTTGAGGACATCCATCATAGATAGATTTATCAGCTGATTCTATCTGTGAAGTTTTTAATATCAATGAAGAAATGCTTAGGGAATTCTAGCCTATATATATATATATATATATATATATATATATATATATATATATATATATACTGTAAGCATTCTGTAAAAAGAATGTTCTGTTCTGGGTGTAAAAGACGCCATTGTTAACAATGTGTAGTAAAGGTCGTATTAATAGTGTAAGTAGGACAGTGAAATAAATAAATACAAATATGCAGTCACTCTATCATTTGATATTTTTACCCTGATATTGAGTACATTAGTATGTACTGTAAGCTGTATTAGCTGATCATATAAAGCTTATTTTATTTCCACTTGCAGGGAAAAAGCAGGCACAAAAGGTGGAGGCTATAGATTATCAGGGAGAAAGTAAGAATGTAGGATTAATCAGGATTTATACCATAGCTTGTAGATTTTTTGTACCACCAAAAAAAAAAAAAAAAAAAAAAACATTTAATATGAAAGCACTTTGCACTATTTGCAAAACATATTTTACTGCATATATATTTATATACATACTATCCATACAAAATATAATCAAGGTTCCACAATTGTAATCCTTATGGTAGTCTATGAAGGGAACTATAATAATATTAATAGATACCTGGATCTGCATTCTGATGCTTATTTTTTTCTATTTGGTCAAAGAAGCTTGCCAAGGCTACTTTCCACAGATCTTAGTTGTTAATAAAGAATTGTTTGGTACAACCTTTCCTTATTGTAGAAAGTTATATCACTAATGGGATCTTCACTTCTGAAGTTTTGTGAACATGTGTGTTTTTTAAACTCGTTGCCATACAAAAAACACTTAGCTTTTAGTCAATTTGTACGACTTTTTAGTGTGAGAGGACGATTTACCAATCCTTTTTATCCATACCACGTGTTGGCCGAGCACTTCTATAGTGTGAGGTATGTGCATGCTAAGCCACATTCTCATGACAATTGGATACTAACCTGCATGTAAACCAAGCCAGTTACATCTCTCTGTCTGAATTACAGTCTGACACCTTGGCCTTTGCAGCTCTATTGCTATATGGCTGATTCTGTTTTGGATGAAGGAGGCTGCTGCACCCTCATATGTTCACTGGATCACTTTATTTCTTTATTTCTTTCTTTTCTCTCAGTGATTCAATTGATGTGTTTGTTTTGTCATAAATGTAACAAAAACAAGAGATTTATTTTGTAATTGTTTTTATTTTTATAAAAGGGATAGTGCAACGTTAATGTTCTAACTCCAAAAATTATAACTTTAGGCATTTTTTTTCTTATTCTTTTTAGAGTGCCAGCTGGTGATCATATTTGATCTGGTCCAGAGCAGTCTTAGTTTCTTGCGACAGTCAAAACTGGATGTAGAAAAAAGGTAAACATGAACGTTTGTGCTACTTTATATAGTCATAGATAATAATCAAACCTCATAGGATACATCTAAACAAAAAAAGAAAAAACTGAATGGCAGTAAATGCAACCCATTTAATCTATGGTAAATGACGTGTTGTATCATTTGGGATCTCTGTGAAGTGAAATTGATGGATACCTTTCAGATAGGAATCCCTCCGGGCATTATTTTATCAGTATACAAACTGTATATCAAAGTTAGTGCAAAGGAAGCTGTGCATGCAGCAGTGACTGTCAGCATAATACAAATGTGTTTTTGGAAAATGATTTGTCAAACACCACACATCAAACAGGTGCCTTATCCTTCCACACTGTCACTTCTGAACTAAGGGAAACAATTTAATTAGTTATTTAAAAGGCAGTAAGCAACCTCAGGATGCAAAGTCATGAAATATCTATTACAAGTGTAATGCCTGTTTTAATTTGGTTATTTATTTATTTTTTTCCAGTGCATTGCAGTTGTCACTGGAAAGACCTCTTGATACAGCTATTCTTTTGAGTCTCACTGGTGTTCGCTCCATCATGGCTAACCAGTGGCATACCACTCTTCAACAAAATGCTGCAAACCTGGACATAATATTTGAAAGTAAGTGCTTTAGTAAAGTCTCCTGCAGAGACTTTACTAGTAAAAATAATGTCTTACTGATACTGAATTAATTTCTATTGTCTGAAGCACATTTTGTCGTAAGCCTTAGGCTTGCAGGCTATCTAAGAAATTAGATAGTAAGGAGATATGTCTGTGGGTTGGATCAGACTTTTACAGAAACTCAGCAAACAGTTGCTCACGGTTGGATTTTAGAGATTTGTCAAATGCATTGTTAGCCTGTTAATTATTGTTTGAAAATGTTTAACTGTTTTTTTTTTTTTCTATTCTTTTTTTTTTTTTTTTTTAGATCTACTGAAGCTGGGACAGACAGCTGGCCAGTCAGTGCGTGCTGTCCAAAAGCATGGAATGCAGAATGAACCTATAGAAGCAGAGGAGCGTCCCAGATCAACCATTAACAATGAAGGTACATTTTTTCACTTTTCCCATGCTTTTTCCATGGTTATACTATGCATTTACCACAGTTTGCCCTGGTTTGCCAAGTTTAAAAAAAAAAATGTTTTACCATACCTTGTTGTGCTTTACAATGCTTACGTCAGCTTTGCCATGCTTTCACTGTGCTTTATTACACTTTGCTATGCTTTTACTATGGGGAAACTTCAATCTAACAGACCTAAACGCATAGACAATAGTGTTTTTGACCTATTACTATGTAATTATACCTTTCATCAAATAAAAATTCGCCAAAGTATTTATATTATGATCATAAACAAAGCTAGCTTAACAGAAAAAAAGCGTATCTTTGTTTTGATTTTTTTTTTCCCATTTGCATCTGATAGACTTGATAGACCTATTTTTGCCTTTTATAACAGTTTTCTTTCAACTGTAATGATGTGGGTCTTTGTATCTTTATAATCCCATTGTTATTCAACCATGTGCTATATACTGGTGTATGTATAAAGACTGGCATTCCTAAGATAAGAGTAATTGAATATTTTTGTACAGCATTTGTCCTTATGAATAAAGGAGGCACATAATTATATTCTCAATCGAGCCCCAGGTGTTTTTTTATTTTTATTGGCCCAGTGCTTCACTTCATTTTAAATTACTTTTGACACCTAAAAGAAAGGCTGAAATCTTTTGCATTTTGTTCATTTAAGTTTGGTGCACAATCTTCCTTAATAACATTATTAGTATTTGCTCTTCCAAGATTTTGTTGTGCTGTTTTATGGTGTTTTGGTTTTATTTAAGAGAAGTTGTACTGCAATTATTATTATTATTATTATTATTATTATTATTATTAATAATAATAATAATAAGTTGTATTTGTTTTTTTTACATCTTTTGTAGGGGCTGTGCTTTTGGTTTCTCACGAAAGCAAGAAAGAGGAATTCTGTAACAGTGATCCTCCAGAACATACCGTCCTTTTGCTTTCATCTTTCAACTATGTGTTATATGGTCTTCCTAACCTAGTTATAACATGAGTTTTTAAAACTAAATGTTCATGAGTGCACAGTAGTAATATATCTTCTTTCCATATTTGTAATACAATCTATACCCCCTCTTCATAAAATATACTTAATCTGTATCATAAAATAAAATATTGTGTTTGGAAACAAATGTTGATTTTTATTACCACTGTATAAAGACTCCCTGGAGGTAAGCCTGTTGTTATAAATGCAAAGCATTCAGACTGCTGAAAACAGAACAAATAAAGTTAAAGAAAACTTTCTGTATATTTATCACATTTTGGAGTAAGTCAGGTTTAAGTGCATTTGTTGAGATTTCACGTCGCAAGAATGTACAGTTGTTTGTTTTTTTTTCTCAGATTTTTACCTGAAACATTGTATTTGAATATATTTTTGTTTTTAAGCATTTTAAAAGGAATTGGAGACATTTTAACTCGGTACACGTTTGTGCATAATTTTGATATAGATGTGTATAGACTCACAGCTTTTGAGAGAGACTCTGCCCTCTTGGGATGCTGATCAAGACACGTAAGGCCTAATAAGTTTCCTTTGTTTGGCCTATTATAGTCCTGTTGAAGGCAGTACTGGAAAAAAATTCAAAATCAGACAGAAAAGACATTTTCTGCTAGATAGAAATGTGTCATGTTCCCATTTGTGTGCAAAGAAGTGCTGTATTTTATTCTATTAATACTGCTGAATGAGAAAGAAGCTTAGACCATTAATGATTATTATAAGTTGAATGTTTCAACCACAGACTTTTTCCATTCCCGAGTGGTCAGCATCTGCTATTTAATTGCTGTTTTGGTTGTGCCTACATACAACGAAAGCACCCCAAAGGCATTCAAGTAAAGTCAGAGTTTGCTTAATACTGTATACAGCATTTGAAACTTGTCAAGCAAAGCAGCAACCTCGAAACAAAATCGGATGTTCAGCACTTGTTGTTAGAAATCATAATATAAAGTCAAACTACAATTGAATGACATAAATCAGTGAATGGAAACAGTTATAGGATTTCAATATTAAAACAAATAACTATTATTTGACATGTATATTTGAAAACCACTCTAGAGCTGACTTGGTAAGTGGAGCATTACTTGTTGACACTTGTCAGGATCATGTTAACAGCCCCACAGCATGTTATACTGCAGTGTCATGGTTAAGTTCCTTGGAAACAACGATTAATGTTTAACTAAAGCTTGCCTGTTCCAAACGTCTTTGCAGTAATCTACTGTATTTAGTATAGCAGAAGTATGTTTGAGCCTACCTTCTATACTGAACACACATAACCAATGACTTTGTTAGTGGTACATTTTATTATAATATTCAATATTTGTATTGCATACTTTCTTATCTTGTAACTAAGCATCCTAGACTTGTTAAGACGCTTGTGTATTTTACTGATAACTTATGACTCCCTCATTGCATAGAAACCAGTTTTGTTTATTCCATTTGTCAGTTCCTGTACTCCCAGATGTCAGAATTTCAGGATAGAGAAGTTCTGTTTGAATTAGCTCCCGTATTGTGTTGATTTCTGAATCTAAAGATTGGGATACAACATTCGGCATTGTTTTAATACAAATATACTAAAAAGGATTTCAGCAGTGAGAGAAAATGGGGAAGCCTAACAAAAAAGATCCAGCTAGCAAAAACTTAGGTAAGTAATCTAGCTTTTACTAATATAATGTAATAGTTTAAAATATGTTCTGGAATATGTTCAATTATTTAACAAATTAGATTCACCCTTGCATATAATATATTCAGACACACACACTTGTATTAATATCGAATTTTGTATTCAATATTAAACGATCATTCTTCAGTCTGTTAATCATCAACTGTTGTGGTCTAGTATTTACATTTAAACTGTGGCTGATTTTGTGTTCTTTTTCTATGTACAACATTGCACTGGATTTGTAAACAATTCCCCAAATCCTTAAATTCTATGAATGACTATCCATGCATAAGTAAAACTTAAACATAGATCCAGTTTCAATTTGTGTATTTTTGTAAATAGTATACAACAATAAAATTCAATTATGCAAATGTTTTGCAATACCATAGTTCATTTTTTTTTGTTTTTGTTTGTTTGTTTCCTCTGCAAAATCACAAGTTGCCAGAAAATACAACAATAATGATGCTGACAGTGATAATGAAGGTAAGGCAATGATAAAAAAGAACCAATCAAATATACCAGTAATTTGAATATACTAGCTTGTTGGTTCACCAGGGAGTGCTTTGTATGTGTTATTGTTTCAGTGCAGGTTGATTAATCGCTTGTATAAAAATAGAGCTATTGAATATACTGCTGAGGAAATACCTGTTGAGTGTGGAATGGGAATTTGAAAATTGTATAGATTCTCTGGTTTAAATAATATGATCCACTGGGTTTTCCTGGGAAGCTTTTGAAATATGGTTTTGTATCCCATATATGCCTGACCTGATTTAGAATTAAACTTATAAAGACTTCATTCATTTATTTATTTATTTATTTAAGGTCAACAGAATGAATCTTTTAAAGGCATGTTCTGCAAGGACAAAGATTGTGTTCATGACAACAGTAAATACACTACAAAACACTATTAGTGAAAGCCTCCTACGTAGTGTTTAAAATCAGAGCAAAGCTTACAGGACATAATGCACTGAGTTAGGTAATCAAGGTTGAAGGAAAACAAGTTCCATCAGCCTTCTGTGACTTGAAATCCCAATTGCATGTTTGGCTGCAATTTAATGTCAGCTAAGAAATGCTGTGTTTGGACCTTAGTCTACCAAACCAGTGGTGTTATTGTAGTGTGCTTCGGGGTGTGTGTGTTTTCACTTATGTTTAGTACAATTAATGACATTATATCTATAGCAAAAGAAGTTCTTACATTCATAATTTACACTTTATAGACTTTTATAAACAACATAAAGACAATTAAACAACTGTTATCATAATCACATGTATATTAATTATTTATTCATCTGTAGTGTTTAATCATTTTTCTTTAATTCCCTTGGGCAGTATTGCAGCAGTTATATATCTGCTTCTCCACATGAAGAAAGGAGCAGTGTTGTGAGATCCAGTACCAGAGTTGGGCTTTAAGATTTATTTGCTCCCATGTGCACTTGTCAGCGGCAAACACTGCCTTCATCTTTACCCTTGTGCCACTCTAAATTCTGCTAGCATGCAGATTTTCGTTACATGAGAGTAGGTGTTAAAACTTCATGCTGATATTGGACTCAGCTCTCGCCAAGATAAGCACCAACTAAGACAGCTTCTTTTACTATAAACTAATGTGATCAATCTGCGTTTCCTTCCAGCTAATGATGTAGATATCTTTCTGTCTGGTGTTGTTGGCTGAAGTGTAATGCTGGCTCCAGGGATGAGCCTATTTTGCCTCCCTGGTGCATCAGCACACACAGCGGCTGCAATGCTGGTTCCAGGGATCAACCACAGGGCGGCCTCCTTAGCATATTAGCATGACAACCGTCTGGACTGAGCTGAGTAGGGTACTTCTCTGGGATCTTCAAGTGGGCATCTTCCATCCTTGATGTTTCGTTGACTAGCCCACGACACCTTAAGAGGGCTTGACAGTGATTCTGGCTTCCCAACATCACCCCCCTCCGTCCCCCACTTAGCTAAGCCCAGCTTACTTACCTTCCTTTACATCATTTATTTTTTTTTCTACTGTGCTTGAGGTCCCCAACCAGAATCTTTTTGTCTCAATCAGAGCCAGTTGCTGCACCTCTCTGCTGCTTCAGATAAGTTCCTCGCTATGTGTCATAACTCTTGATCACTGAATCTGATGTCTCAGAGAAACCGGGTTGTGGAGTGTGCCACAAATCCTTGACAAGCCACCTCCACTGGGTAAACCTGGACTCTCCATCCTCGCTGTTCATCTTCAGCAGCTAGTTGAGCGTGCCAAAGTTTCTTCCTTTCATACGCCTCATCCACAGCATCCTCCCATAGCACTGTTAACTGTTAACAGGTGAACAAGGCATGCTAATCCAGACCACAAGACAGTATCAGGTCGAAGGTTAGTGGTGGCAAGCTCAGGTGGGAAAATAAGCTGTTGTCCAACATCTGCCAGCCTTTTCCAGTCTCAGCTTCCAGTTGTCCTAGACGAGTTTTGGTTGCTCCCTTTGATGGAGGAATGTTGTACTTTGTGTGTCACATATTGCTGGCATTGGTGGCAACCTGTTGGTCATGCTGCGCTTGTCTTCCAATGCTAAGGCCAGACATCACAGCACCTGGTCATGATGTAAGGTGGCTAAGACCCACCTTACATCCTTTCAAAATGTGTCTTAATGTAGCTGGCAATGAACACAAAGGACACCACGGATCCTCTCCTACCCATAGATTAAGGTTCTGTGGTAATAGGAGAACATCATATGTTGACCTGATGAGTTCCACACTCTCCCATCTTGCCCATTCTCCCTGCTTGGCCTGGGAAACTGCCTTTACGCACCTCATCCTCTACTACTTTTGTACCTCATTGACTACCAGCTTCCTCCATTGAGCTGGAGCTGCTTTGTACCATGTAGCAGGAGCTGAACTGAGACCAAGGCCTCCTCTTCCATGCTGTACTTGCCCCATGATATCACTGATACAAAAGGAAGCCTTTGCATCTTCCACAGCTTCCTTTGCTGCCCACTTTCTTCCAGTTTTCAACACAGGTGCTGCCTCCCTTACACATTCATTGTGTGACTCTACCAATGTCATTTCCAATCGAACCTTGGCACTCTTAAACTCCTTGGTTAGAGCTGAGACTGGCAGCTGCAATATCCCTTTACTATACAGTACCACTCTGCTGAGGCAGCATGGAACTCCTAACCATTTCCTGAGATATGAACTGATTAACTCTTCCAGCTTCTCTACTGTTGCCAAGGAAACCTGAGTGAGTGGCCACAGAAGTCTTGTTTAAGTTTGCCATGTTATTAGAAATCATTCTTATCCATTTATTGTACTTACTACTTGCTCTTAATGGAATTTAATCTTGTAAGCAAATACTTTTACTATTAGTCAAAATCGCTCTCAAGCGTAATTGTTTACCTTATTCCTTATTTTCTCTTATTTGATTTTGCTCTTACTACTGACTTTATTGTATTTTATAACTGCTCTCAGCTGTAATGTGATATTTTGTAATGTGATATTTTGTAACAACTGTAAGTTGCCCTTGATAAGAGTGTCTGCTAAGAAATAAATAATAATATTACTTGAACAATAATAAAATGCCAACTGTCTTTACCACAGGTGAGACTGAAATGCTTTCTCTGAAGCTCCGTTATCATAACCTTGAAGGCAATAAGCAAGCCTATGAGAAAGAAACTCAAGAAGAGATCAGAAAGCAGAGGTGTGTACTCTATTGTTAATAATACATATGATTATTGTTCACACTAGGGTTTGCATGATGCAGTTGGCAAACAAAACCAACTTAAGCAAACTGGTGAGTAAGTAGTCATTGTAAATACAAAAAAAAATAAAACATCTACAACTGTGAATTTTTACATTAGAATTTTTTTTTTCTTTCTTTTCAATGAACTGAAATCATATTTGCTTGTCGATTTAGGAACTGTCAGGGCTGGCCAAATCATGCTTAATGATGTACAGTGAAAATAAATATCAAAACATTTGTGATTGCGTTTTAAGAAACAATTTTTATAAAATGTAACAACATTAAGTAGTGAGAATACTATATTATAAAAACCACAGGTAAATTCTTTAAAACTGGGACTTCACACAATACACCATCCAAATTGTTCATAATCTCTCATTTCACGTGCTACATTTCCTCTGTGACTACAACAACATGCGGCTGTAGGCCACAGACACACAGATTAATTTTGTTTTTGTCTTTGAATGAATGCAGACACTACTTGCAATTCAAGGTCAGTGTTTTTTCAACAATGCATTCAATTTGGACCCTTTATTCTGTATTCTCTGTGACTGATAACCTTGGGCTAGAGATATATGTACTAATCATACAACCATGTGAGCTTATTGCTATTCCTAGGTCATTCATCTACAGCCAAAAACTAATATATATTTATATATATATATACACAGACGTGCTCAAATTTGTTGGTACCCCTCCACAAAAAACGAAGAATGCACAATTTTCTCTGAAATAACTTGAAACTGACAAAAGTAATTGGCAATCACCATTGTTTATTCCATATTTAATAGAAATCAGACTTTGCTTTTGATTTTTTATTTAACATAATATTGTAAATAAGAAAACAAATGAAAATGGCATGGACAAAAATGATGGGACCGCTAACCTAATATTTTGTTGCACAACCTTTAGAGGCAATCACTGCAATCAAACGTTTTCTGTAGCCCTCAATGAGACTTCTGCACCTGTTAACAGGTAGTTTGGCCCACTCTTCCTGAGCAAACTGCTCCAGCTGTCTCAGGTTTGATGGGTGCCTTCTCCAGACTGCAAGTTTCAGCTCTTTCCATAGATGTTCGATAGGATTCAGATCAGGACTCATAGAAGGCCACTTCAGAATAGTCCAATGTTTTGTTCTTATCCATTCTTGGGTGCTTTTAGCTGTGTGTTATGGGTCATTATCCTATTGGAGGACCCATGACCTGCGACTGAGACAGAGCTTTCTGACACTGGGCAGTACGTTTCGCTCCAGAATGCCTTGATAGTCTTGAGATTTCATTGTGCCCTGCACAGATTCAAGGCACCCTGTGCCAGGCGCAGCAAAGCAGCCCCAAAACATAACCGAGCCTCCTCCATGTTTCACTGTAGGTATGGTGTTCTTTTCTTTGAAAGCTTCATTTTTTCGTCTGTGAACATAGAGCTGATGTGACTTGCCAAAAAGCTCCAGTTTTGACTCATCTGTCCAAAGGACATTCTCCCAGAAGGATTGTGGCTTGTCAATATGCATTTTAGCAAATTCCAGTCTGGCTTTTTTATGTTTTTCTGTCAAAAGTGGAGTCCTCCTGGGTCTTCTTCCATGGAGCCCACTTTCGCTCAAAAAGCGACGGATGGTGCGATCAGAAACTGACGTACCTTCACCTTGGAGTTCAGCTTGTATCTCTTTGGCAGTTATCCTTGGTTCTTTTTCTACCATTCGCACTATCCTTCTGTTCACTCTGGGGTCGATTTTCCTCTTGCGGCCGCGCCCAGGGAGGTTGGCTACAGTTCCATGGACCTTAAACTTCTTAATAATATTTGCAACTGTTGTCACAGGAACATCAAGCTGCTTGGAGATGGTCTTGTAGCCTTTACCTTTACCATGCTTGTCTATTATTTTCTTTCTGATCTCCTCAGACAACTCTCTCCTTTGCTTTCTCTGGTCCATGTTCAGTGTGGTGCACACAATAATACCAAACAGCACAGTGACTACTTTTCTCTATTTAAATAGGCTGAATGACTGATTACAAGATTGGAGACATGTGTGATACTAATTAAAGAAATGAATTAGTTTGAAATATCACTATAATCCAATTATTTATTATCTTTTCTAAGGGGTACCAACAAATGTGTCCAGACCATTTTAGAATATCTTTGTTGAATAAGCAATAATTCATCTCTTTTCACAGCTTCTTTGCTTTATTCTATGACATACCAAAGGCATGCAAGTATACATGATAAAATAGCTTTTAATTTCATCACTTTTCAGGAGGAATGAAGGATTATTTCAATGAGCTGTAAGGGTACCAACAAATTTGAGCACGTCTGTATATATATATATATTTTAATTAAAGTGTGCAATTTATCAAAATGGCACTATTTTTTATTTTTGTTTGGAATCAGACTTTCCATTATTTTCATTATTGGCCATACAGGTTGTGGAAAAGGATGGATAGGAAGGGACTAACAATCTTACCCACTACCCCTGGTTAAAACAAATGTATTCCTCCACCTCCTGCACAGTAATATTTCAGAGCAAAACCCTAGCCATTTCAATATTAGCAACAAAGTATACGGAAAACGGAATTCACTTTTCAAAACTTTCCTCACTTAATTCACAGACAGCTGATTCAACAACTTCAAGAAGAAAGGGAAGAAATTTCAACTAACCTGAAGGGAGCAAGAGGCAAAAGTATTGTAACTCAGGAACACAAAACAACCAGAACAATACAATCTCTGCTTGAGAAAGGAGATGATATTGATGCCAAAATTGCAGAAGAAAAACAAAGGCATTCAGAACTTGATGAAGAGGTATGTTGAATCACAGATTATAAAGGGCTACAGGTCAGGACATTATACTTTTTTGTTGTTTAATAATCTCTTATAGAGTAAAACCGATATACTATATAACTATGCATTAAAGCACTAATATTTGCAGTTACCCCTTTCGATTCATATTGACGCAAGTATAAGTAGCACACTGACACAGATATAAACACAATATTAAAGCTTTGCAGATGATTATCTTAAATTAACAGCTTTCCACTTGCTTTTATCTTTACCACATTCAAATAAAATAGTGCTCAAATAAAATAGTGCTTGTCTCACATATAGGTATAGTACCTATAGAAAAGTCTCTTTTGGAACTAAAGACAATGGCTCAGATCCTGGACCCAGCCTTTGTACCCCAAAAAATGAAACTGCAGTTCACAAGCTTACTGGGGTACTAGTTAGATAACCTCTTACATGTGATACATCACACAACAAACATACTGAGACCTAACCCTGAAACTGATTATCTCAACTGTTTGTGTGGATATTCAGCTGTTCATCTGTGTTTATAAAAGATTCAAACACACCGAGGATAAAGTTCTGTAATATTTCAATTTGATGTGAGATGGATTCACAGCTTGCCATCGAGAGCCACATTGAGATATATTGATTTCCATGCACTTACAAGAAACAAAGCTCATTTTGAATAACAACAGTAGTTCATCTTCCACTGGGAGCTCATTTTAAGTAACTAAAATGGATGCAATAAAAGCAATCTATTTAAAACAACAATCCATACAGAAACTTGAAGACCATATTCTATAAATTATCCCCAAATATCCAGGACTCATATTCTATATTTGTGCAGTATTTTGTTCAAAATGTTATTTTTTTTTGCAGACTAAGAACAAGTAACAGAACAAGTAACAATCACATTGCTAAGTATATGAAGGTCTTAAAACGTAACATAATTAAAATGAGACTGCTTCTGGCTTTCTGTTGTTTTGTAATCCCACATAAGTATTCCTTACATACTCGTGATATGCCCAAATTAAGCAGCTGTACATTTTCACAGATATTATGATCGATGCAGGGATTAATTTGCTTTAGTTGTTCTCAAAACGCATATAATGTAGTGAATCAATTTATTATTATTATTATTATTATTATTATTATTATTATTATTATTATTATTATTATTACTTTTTGTATTACTATCCAATAACTTTAAACTCAATAACACAAAAATCAGAGTAATAAAAGTAAAATACCTTTGCCCAGCTGTTAACTAAAAACACTGCTGAGCTGAAGAGTTATCCTGTGCTTTTCAGTTGCAATTAAAATCTACCTGCGTTTCTGCCACCACAGTTAGACTTAAATCTTCCCATCGTATATAGTTCACTGTATATATATAACCCTCTGCTAATCAGTTCGGAATTTCCATTTTGACTGGTGTTTTTTGTTTGTTTGTTTGTTTGTTTGTTTGTTTGTTTGTTTTTGTGAAATTTACCCAGAGATATACACTACCCTCAAGCAAGTATTGGGGTATTGTTTGTACACAGGATGTCAGATTCTTTATTGTAATTTCTGATGTGCAATATGTGTGTTTTGTATGTTGATCATCTGAATACAATACAGCAGTATCTGAACCCTTGGCTTTGCACACATCAGCTGACAGTCTATTATATCTATGTAACACACACTCTATGTATAATGTGCACTTTGTGTACAATGTGAATAACTGAGCAACCCTTAGCTGTATAATTCTTAGGTTTTATTTTTTTAGTTTTTTACATTACTCCAGCCAAAACACCATAGTACACTCGATATTCCTATACTCTGAGTATACTGTACTGTGTACCTCAAACACTGTATAACACACATATTTCTTTTTTTTTCTACATGAAAGTTTAGCTTTATAATTGTGATCATGTAATATTTTATTACTGGTGTGTTTGTGTGTATGTATATATCTATATATCTCTATATCTATATATCTATATATACTGGATTTTGCCGGTTTGAATGATCAGATACAGACTCTACACTCTGATTTGATTATGCTTTCCTGTTACAATCTATATTTTGGATTTCTTTTTTTTTGTAGATTCTTTTTTGTAGAGCTTGTAACTCAGGCATTTTTTTTATTGAACATTTAATGCTATAGTTCTACTTTGGATGTAACTTCATGTTGTTTTTTTCACACTGTTCACTGCAATTTCTTACTTACAGAGATTATGTAAAGCCCTTTATTTTAGTGTCATGTGTTTATATATTTTTTAAATGTAGCGACTTATTCTAACGTTACACAAACCAAATATCGAACAACAAAACCCTCAACCTGAATTTAATTATTGCACCATGTTTTTGCTCTGATTAAGGGGATACTGAAATACAATGATGACTTTAGGGCATGCTTGGGCATTCTTGGCCCATGTGGCAGTGCAATTTTTTTGTTTTTGTTTTTTTTAGTATTGAAATTATATTTATTCTGTCGCAAAAAGGTTATCTTATACACTTTGATTTGCACTGTCCATTGCTTTAGAGAGATGGGATTATGTATTCCTCCAGTGATATGGTCTACTGTATAATCATTATATTTTTGCTGCACCCCTCTCCAGGGAAAACTCTGCAGTTTGGACACAGATAATGTTTATTTGCTTTTAAGCTTGTTTTATTGATTCAGCAGTACATTGACAGACCATTCAAAACCCTCTAAGAATAATGGTCAGATTAAAATGGGATTTACTTTCAACACAAGCTCTTCACCAATAGTAATATTTACCCTTCGTCAGCAGCAAGGGGTGCAAATAC
The DNA here is from genome assembly GCF_902713425.1 of Acipenser ruthenus. NCBI lineage: Eukaryota > Metazoa > Chordata > Actinopteri > Acipenseriformes > Acipenseridae > Acipenser > Acipenser ruthenus. The sequence goes on from NC_081195.1 coordinate 4,464,662, forward strand.
ACCCCTGTGTGTTTAAAATTAACATATCTCATCTCTCTGAAGAGCGCGGGATACCCTTCAATGTGATTAAATGTAAATTCATTATTTTGACACCAAGCATGTCCTTGATAATATAAACCAGTTTTGTGTTATTTGTTTGCTTTAAATTATAAGTGATGCATGTGGAGTGCATTTGCACTCCTTTCACCTTGCGAGTGAAAAAAAATGAACAGGTTGTGAACCATGCCGTTATAATTTGTAGTTTAAGGATTGAGTGGAGAGAGATGTTTTGCTTGGTATTAACTGGGGAGACTATGCCGTCACTTCAACCTGCCTCAAAAAATGTTAGTGAAAAAATATCATAATGTAAATGTGTAGTGTGTATATAATGTAGCCTATTAAAAATATAGTATTAAAAAGTGCCATGGGTTTGATCGGTTTCTCATACAATTCAAATTCATAATTTATTCCACTAATTACATCTGGAATACTGGATACAAACATGACCCTGAGCAAGTTACTTAACCTCCTTGTGCTCCGTCTTTCAGGTGAGACGTTGTTGTAAGTGACTCTGTAGCTGATGCATAGTTCACACACCCTAGTCTCTGTAAGTCACCTTGGATAAAGGCATCTGCTAAATAAACAAATAATAATAGTCATCATCAGCTGGTCTTACAAAGCAACTGGTCAAGACTTACTGCTGGGCGGTTAATTGAACGGGTATTGGCAATGAATAATAGTTTCCTTTTGAATTTGAAATGCAAAAGAGAATATGAACAGCTTGTGAAATTAGCACTGTATGGATTTAGGAGGGATTTCCAAGCAGGAATCAAAGAATCAACATGTTCTGTTGGTTAACACATACTCTATACAGTGCATTAAGGGGTAGATGTAAGGATACACGTAAAGTGATTTGTGGGTGCAAAACCCCCATAATGCTGCCGTAAATCGTGTTTAGCAGCTGGAAAGTCTGATTCTGCTAATAATGCATAGTATTTAAAGAATGGTGTTCACCTGGCGTTCTGCACCCACTGTCAAATTTGCACTTTGCTATCATTAATCCATTAAAATTATATTTAAATGCATTCAAATGAAGAAAAGAACATGGAATTGGGTGGGATCTAGATACTTAGCAGGCACAAACATAATGTGATGTAAGGATTTTGTCTTGCACTTAGGCAATTGCTGACCCTCTAAAAACGTTACACATCATCTTAAAGTTGTAGAAGCGAGTAATTATGAGCTGTATAAAAGCACACATCTGCAGAGATCTGTCATTGGCTTCAAGATGGCTGCTGCGGTACACTTCCTGATGCGGTAACACTTGGCTCTTGTTGAGGAGAGTCAGGAACACATTCAGAGGAGAAGGGCAAGACGAAGAAGACCCTGCATATTCAATCCCAGGGTCACTGTTTGGGATGCTGGAAGATGCGGTGCTAAAGCCTAATAGCTGAATTGATGATGAGCTAGACCCCAGCGTCAATCTAGGGACCGCTATCCCTGCACATGTGAAAGTGCTGTGTTCTCTGCACTACGTAGCCTCTGGTTCCTTTCAGACCACAGCTGGAATGTCTGGAGGGATAGCCCAATCCACCTTTTCCAGAGTGCTAGGCAGATTTCTATATGTCATGCTGAAAAGGACAGGCCAATACATAGCATTTCCTAAGGATACTAGCATAACTGATGTTGGCTGAGGCTTTTCCAAACAACTCTGTTTCATGCTGAGTGACCTCGGCCGTAAGGACTCTCAGCTCCTCAGAAAACCTTTCTTTTCCTTGTGCCAAGAGGAATTTGCTGCCCTATATTTTTGCCCTATATTCTGACATATATATTTTTTGGTTTTGTATTTTTGTGCTCCACAAATGTCATACAGTGCCTACTGCTGTCTGTACTCCTAACTCCGTCACCTCTGAGCTGCAAGTGCAGCCGCTAAATAGGCCAATGCTCTCATTGAGACCCTCATTATCATAATTGCAGAACATTATTTGTGCGTATTGAGTAATTTGCATTGCTCACATAGAGCACCGTGTAAAATAATTGCCTGGCCGCAATGCAATTTGAATTTTGCATCCGCAATTATTTGCACTGCGTCTATACCTACATCTACCCCTATATGTACTAGGTTTGCTTGTGTATAATACAGTAATGACAAAGTGTTTTTATGCTTCTTTCTTACATGTGCATGTATATATTTTTCAAGATTTGTGTTTGATCTTCAGATAAGAGAGACTCAAAGAAAACTTGAACAAAATAGAAAAGCTGCTGCCCTAAAAGAAGACCCAAAGAAGAAAGCCCAAAGACTTACAGGTCAAATAGCACAGGTGTGTAAAACAAAAAAAAAAAGAAAAAGCAGCAACGATACAGAGCACAGGATTAGGTTGAGAATGTCAATTTCATTTCAGAGGTCTTTAGGTTGACCTTGTGCCATATTAGCCCTACCAAAAACAAAATATTCAGAGCGAAATGATATTCCATCAGCTTTTTTTGTTGTCGCTATCACACCACAGTACCTTTATACATGGAAGTTAAGTATCTTACCTTTTCTTTATTATGAAAAATTATTGATACAAGTACTCCATACAGTATCCCATATGATTTAGTTGTGTCTTACAATTCTTGAATTTCAATGCATTAATTTACTAAATGTAGTAGCAATTAAACATTATTGACACTCCCTCATCTTCAGTTTTATTTCAAGACAATCTTAAGAAAAAAAAAAACAAAAATTTACAACCCAGATTATTAATTTCACCGGTCCAATTTAAAATGAAAAAAAAAAATAAAGTATTATTTATTTTTAGTGAATACCAAAACAAAATGAACGACCTGTTTGTTTAATTAATAACAAGTATAATTTCTTAATTGACTCAGGGAAATAGCAAGTTCAGCTCTTTGTTATCAACCAATTCCAAGCTACGGGAAGAAATCGAAACCATGCGGGTGGAGAAAGAAAAGTTTCAGCTGCTGTACAAAAAGCTACAAAAGGTAAAATTACATGGCCTCAGAAAAAGGGAACACATTTCCTTGATTTAATGGAATGCTAGTGATTTATTTTGAATGTGTTTCTAAAATGCATGATAATACAGTATATATGTATGTGTAATACAGTATGTGTGTGTATATATATATATATATATATATATATATATATATATATATATATATATATATATATATATTTAATTTTTTTTTTTTTGAATGATTGAGCTTACTAACCACATGCCTGTATAAGTCATGTTGTTTTGTACACTTGGCCCACAGACAATGGAGGAAACTCGGCAAGAATCAAGGGGGGTTCTTAATGAGGCAACTGAAGCTTATCACACAAGGTATTTTTTGCTTTCTTTGTTTCCTAAACATATTCTATTATGAGTGGTACTTTTTTGAATGATTAAAATATTGGGGTTTTTTTGTGTTTAAGGTGCTTTGACTTGAATTCAGGAGCTGCTTATCAGTTTGAGTTTCATGCTATTTGTAAGTCAGTGACCTCTAATTGGATAGATACTAAGGATAAAGTTTCATTGTACTGCTGACAATACACAACTGTGCACTAGATGACGCTGGTCGCTTCACACCTCATTTGAAGATCATGTTTTAATCATTATTTTCTTTTTGACAGAGAAGAGGCTCAGGCTAGAATTATTCGAGTTAATGAACAGCAGGAAAAAGACATGGAGCTGTACAATGCAGAAATAAGGGAGATGCAAAGAGAACTAAGCCACACTCAAAAGGTCGAACATTTCCTTCAGGAGAAGAAAAAGGAACGAGAACCAGATGAGGATTTCCTTGAAGCTGAAAAGAAAAGAGGTAATTCAGCCTGGGTTCTTCGGAATTCAAAAGAAAGGGGCCTCTTATCTAACATTGTAGTTTATAAAAACTATACAACTTTGAAACAAGACAGCATGTTCTAATACATGTATATCAGCAGGCATCACCTGTAAATGCACAGTAATTCACTGCAACAACAGGTAGGTGTTGAGATTCTCCATGAGGTTTGTAACTTGCAATATGTTTCCCAAAACCTTTATTATGTTTCTTTCTTTCAATTTTAATATTCTTAATAGTGGCTATATTAATGATTATAGACCCCCTCACTGACATTACTTCATAAAAGTTCATAAAAACAGTGAAAAAAGTTCACAAAAATAAAACAGGTTTCTATATTTTAGTGTGACAGTATTAACATGCGCCACCGTTTTAAATAATTAAAATTGACTCTGTTATCGACATCAGTCAATTGGTTTATAATACTGAGAGTGAGATAGGTTGTCAAATGCAGTATCTGATCTGTCAACAATGGCCAAAAGACTGAATTCCTTTTCAGACAAGACACCTTCCAGCCATTATCATTTGGGTATCAGCAGCAGGCCTCTAACAAATGTTCACCCATCGCATGGACAGGCCTTCTCTGTTCTGAAATCTGCCAAGCATATTTGTAATGTATGAAGTAGTTGTTTGAGTACGGTACTTGCTTTTAAGAGTGTCACAGTCTTTTTTGACTATATGCTGATATTTGCACTCATTTTTTCTCTTTCTGTTCTCATTGTGCCACTAGCATCAGAGTGATTGAGGCTGATCACAGTGGTCTTGAGTGGTGGTGCTGGCAGGACCTTATTGATCACAGATGATGATAGTATTAGCTCTTCTGGCTGCTACAGTATAGAATGCATGAAAATTGAATATTGCTCCCTTGACTTAAAAATGTGAAGTTTATTTTCTTTTTTTGCTGCTTCTCCATTAGCATGTACCACTCATTCTTTCACATCTTGAAATAAATAACCCTACAGGGCTGGAGGGTTCCCTTCATGGAATTGTGGGTTAAATTTTTTATACAGTAAATTCTACACCTGGAAATCCAAGATATACAGTTGCCACATTCATTTCTAAGTCTTTTTAATTAGATTGTATATATTTTGCCTGCTGCCAAAATATAAACCCTAACAGTTTGTCAAACAGTTTTTATATTGTCAGTTTCCCACACTCCATACTTCCCATTGATGTTTACTGAACTTTTGTTTAACCCCTTTGAGAAAATTCATCATTATCCCCTTACGGTACCATATAAAACGTTATGTGAAATTAACTTTTGTCCCAGTGCCCAAGGTGGCAACAAATTTAAATGTGTCTGCATCTTGCTATCTCAGTTTGACAGGGTTATGGATGCTTAGTAAATTATAACATTTTGCTCATCAGCTGTCACTAGAATATAAAATTAGTAAAATCAGTGCTTTTCTTTTGAGCGTACATCCTGAGGAGTTTCAAAGCGTGACATAATAGTATAATGATAAATCCCCCTGGTGTTCTCATAGGACAAGCCACATCCACCACATCCAGTGAAAATAGTTTAGCTGTGTATAATGAGTCCAGGAGTGATTATTTCATTTTAAATAAAAAAAAAAAGCTGGAAAAAGTTGACGTGTTTTTTTAAAATGTCTTTTAAATCAATTTCACCTAAAAATGACCCCTATGTTCATTTTGATTGTCGTCAGAGACCAAGGAGCGAGAACGGAAGATTGAACACCAGATAGCACTAAATAAATATGAAGAAGCTGTTGAAAAACTCAATGAAATCATTGAAAAAGGTGCAAAGAAGAGAGATATGAGTCAACGACAAATGAGCAGATCTGACAACAAAAATTGCTATGAAGGGGCAGCAGAAGAGGAGAGGAAGCGTTTGTGGGATTTAGGTATGTCAGCTGTGAATATTTGATAGTTTGACGTGAACTGCTATGTAGAAAAGAAAAATAATTGGATTATGAACAGCAGGGGATGTACAATACTGGTAACAGTACTGAACAGAACATAAGGATGCTAAAAGGTTGTCTGTACCATTCATTAGTGCAAGAAACCTCATTCACAAATATCAGCGTAATTAGGCTATAGAAGCCATGTTGGCAGGCTTTAGTCATTAGAACGACACTTTTCATTTTGTTTAGCAATCTTTGTACAGCCAGAAACCTCCAACAATGGAAAGAACAAGCTGGCTGAGCTGGCTACCTTCACTGACTTCACATGCAGCAGCAAGTATAACCACCTCATCATACTGTTTAAGTCATATAAGCTGACACCCTGGGATCCTTCAAGAAGCTGCTTGATAAGATTCTGGGATCAATAAGCTACTAACAACCAAACGAGCAAGATGGGCCGAATGGCCTCCTCTCGTTTGTAAAGTTTATTATGTTCTTATTTTCTTATACACTACTGAGTATGCTGTCGCAGATTTAAAAATCAATGTTTCTCGCAGACAGTAATATTTTATATTTAACAGATCATGAAAACTTTTTCAAATTAGAAAATATTTTTGAAAGAAAGATGTGCAACACAATTAATGTTTAAACATGATACTGTCTCTTTAATTATACTCAAATAATTAGATCTTGTTTCAGTTATGCTATTAATTTAAGTCATTTGTGTTTCAATGTCGTTTTTTTTGTTATTTTTTTTTTTTTTTAATCAATGCAGGTATTTTGCACTGCACAACAATATTTGCACTACTGTTGAGTTTTCTGCATTTTTATTTGCTGTGTTTCAACAGCAAGCAGACAAACGGTGCTGTGCAATGTAATTTTTAACCTTTTAAAATTGTCCCTTTGGCTGTCAGTGTCCTGAATTGAATGCTTAATTCATGTTTTAAGTTTACAATATGTTTTTTTTTTTTTTGTAGACTACACAGGGTCTTGGGTTTTTGTGCTACACTAGCTTGAAATGTGCATCTAGAATTTAATTTTAGCTAAGCTTTAGACATTTTGGTACTAAAATGTAATCCCCTGCAAGAAGTTACTGTATATGTGTGTGTGTCTATATATATATATATATATATATATATATATATATATATATATATATATATATATATATATATATATATATATATATATACATATAAATGTGTATATATATATACATATAAATGTGTTTGTGTAAATGGTCAGAGGCTGATAGCCTCTGTGGTTGACAGGAGCTTTGACTAACGATTTACAAGAAACTGTCTCAAAAGTGAGGATCATTCTGGAGAACAGACTTTACTGCAGATTTCCACTCCTTGAATTAGGCAACACTCTTTGAGGAGTGGTCATGTGTTCTTCCAGGATAATTGAAATACGTTGAAGACCGGTCACCTTCAATCATAACAATCTCACTGCTCATGATGGCCTCGTGTAAAGATCTTGCTTTCTGTACCCCAGTCTATCAAGCTAAATCACTTTTTTTTTTCAAAGGCAAACCGATATTAAGACATTCTTAGGTTTTCAATCACCCAGTGTGATTTTAAAAATAATTATCTAATAAAATTATATCAATACTCATTAAGTACTGTCCAGTTTTCAATATATGTTCCCAGTGTTGTTGAAAACACAGCATATGCTGTACTGCATTTGTTTGTCACTTTTTAGGTAGGGGTAATACCATTTTGTTATACAATATAAATAAGCACATATCACTTCATTATTAAAGCTACAAAACCTAAAAATATATCCTCCACTATACCCAGAATGTGCGCTATCTTCTGAAAATGATGGTAATCAACCAGGTGTGACTATCAGACTGTATCTCATACGTTATTTGTAACAGTATTTTCAACCAAAACCAGTACTTCAATACATTCGTTGGATTAATTTATTTACCTTTTTCTAAATGCTGTATATAAACTATAGATATATGTATACCTGTATCTTCCTGGTTAACACTTATGGAAAACTTAACGTAGCTTCTGTGCTTAGTCTATTCATTTAAAGTTAATTTTAGCCTCTTTCTTTCTCTTCATCAATGAACTCCATTAATACAGTCTTGGTCTTGTGGACTCTAACTCTTCTGTACCGCTTTCATTTGGTAGCAGCTTTATTTTCTTATTTTCCATTTGGTATCTGTATGGAAGCTTATCAGACTGGCATGATGTTTGTTAGGGAAATAAACCCACTGTCAGGTGGACATGAATTGTGACACTCATACATCTAGCATTAGCATGTTGTAAGCCCTTGGTTGAAAACACCATTGCACTACAATACCCTACAAGAAATGCTGAATGAATAATTACACAGAAAATGGAAAAAAACAACAACACATACAGTATCTATTTATTGAATAAGCCCTCGGTCAGTTTGTCTAAACATTACTTCTCTAAGTTACTTCTGTGGGACATCGGCTCCATTGAGACTACTAACCTCCATTTTCTCAGAATATGTAAACAAGAGCTTCTCTGGTAATTGAGCTTCACTTTCTCCTATAGCCTCTAACACAAGTAAGGATCAATTTAGAAAAGATCTCAACATCAAGATGTTTATTTTTTAATTTTTTATTTAGGAGAACCAGTACTGTTTTCTCACATGAGGATAGTACCGGTATCTAACTTATCAATGCAATACATATGGTGGTGGTATTGTTGTTGTAGTTGTTGTTGTTGTTCTTATCGTTTTTCTTGTTGGTTGTGTTTCTGGTATTTTTTGTTACTACAGCTACCAGAAGAAAGTCCACCATTTTGAGCCCATTCTTTAAAGACTCTACTGGAGAAGGTGACTCTGAGAGGAAGCTAAGGAGGCTGACTGAACACAGACGGAAATCCACCATAATGGGAACCACAATAGAGGATCAGGAGAGACTAAAAGAGCTAATGAAGAAAGCCCTGGAGCGTCAGGATAAACTGGAGGAAAAAGAGTCACTGGACTGTGATGCTGAACTATTCTATAATGTGTACATGGAAAGTAAGTGTGATACAGAGTGAGTTACCCTATATGGAGGGATTAAGACATTTCATACCATATTTCCTTAGATATTTCATAAGTTAACTCACATAATTTACTGTATTACCCCTGGTGTGTTATGAGTACATTGTAGATTCTACCTCTATCTCTCTTTACTGAATATGTGCACCATGCACCGTCAAGCTGCTTGTCAAATGTCATTGTTGCTTAGGTTGCAAATTGAGTAGAGCTGTCACCTCTGCAAGTACTACACCTTACCTAGCCTAATATTTAAAAACATCTCATCTTTATTGCAGGGGAAGATATGAACTTTGCACTTTTTAATTATGTCACAGAGCAGACAGGTGATATTGACAATATTCAGGAGCAAATTGAACAGGTAAAGTACACTTAATTAATTTACATCTTTAAATTCTGATTTTGTTATTTAATTTGAAATATTTAAATACTGGTTGTTTTGCTAAACAAATGTAGCAGCTGTGTTGTATCTATTTGTCACAGACCTTACTTAAGATGTATATTTCTTTATGATTATTTTCAGTAACAGTTATTTGCTACAATGTAAATTATAATTTACAAAAACAAATGCATCTGTAACATAAAGGGTGCAACATACTTGAATATATGACTTATTTTATTTATTTATTTACTTTATGCCTTAGTAAGTTTCTTATACTAAGTAACACTGGTGATATCTAAACTACTAACTACTAATAATAATACTGCCGAGTCAACGCCCTGGTTTTCACCATTAAATTCTGGTTTTTAATAAACATGCTCAAATAATGCCTGAGGGGAAATATCATGGCTCACATGAATAGAAAAAAATAGAAGTAATTTCACATTTTTTACCTACAAATGTGTTTTTTCATGATGTGCTTTTGCAGTGCACACTGTAGCTTTAAAGTGTAATGTTTGCTTTGTGAAAATATTTCAAATGACAAAACAGTGGACATACTGCAGCAACCTTGAATTTCACCAGTCAATCAATATGTTAACTGCACTTCTTGATTCTTTAGCATGGCTGTATGCTGTTCTCTACCTTTGAATTTTAAGCAAGCCTAATTGTAAATGTAATCTAGCTACCTAATGTTAAAAAATACTCCCTCTGCATTAATGACTGTAATTTGTATTTTCTATTGTTTGGGGCATTGTACATTATTTGCACTGTTCAGATTATTTTATTATAATGTTATTAGTTAGAATTAATACAGCAAAAGAAAAAAAAAGATAAATTGGTACTGTGTTTTGTACTGCACAGCTGATGCTACTGTAGCTTTAACTGGAAGACCTTACACACAGTGACTTTTGGCTGCTGAACTGTTTTGAGTTAGGTTGTGTCTTGGAACTAGGGAGAGAGATTGTTACCACAGGGTACTTTGAGCAAGTGTCTTTGAGCTCTGTGTTTTAATGCCGTAACCAAAATCAATAAACCTGTGCCAAGGAAATAAAGAATGTTGAAGAGTACACATACACGATTCAGATGTTACACTCCACAGATGCAGAGCTAATCAAACACATAGACTTTACTGTACAATGGATTATTGAATGACATCAGTAAGATCCACAATAACAGTCAGCAGAATAGTTCCAGTACAGTTAAGGTGCCCCTGAAAGGAACCCCCAGGATTTTATTGCAATTTACGTCCTGTTTCCTAGAATGAACATGGTGGTCAAATAGTATAACAGGATAATGATCTTTAAACAAAGAAGACTGGTCTCCTTTGTTGAAACTGCAGATATACAGTTCATATATTATGCACTCTGGCTATCTCAAGTTAATTTGAATAACTTTACAGTGCCCATGTTATCTCGACTAAAGTTAAAGCAGATTAATTTGTACATACAAAATAATGACAACCATAGGAATCAATAAAAATACCAATCAGTCATGATTCAAGAAATAAATAAACAAATACATAATTTAGCTTAATATTTAAGCAAGATGGTTGCTGCTAATGGCACTGAGATTTCTTCAGGGAGGCAAGTTATGGCTTCTCAGTGAAAGTGGCCAATGACATTATAGCCTTCTGTAAGAAATTATTATCCAGTCATATGATCGCTTACAACCAATCAGATAGTTTGTCCAAACCATTTTATAGATGATGGTTCTAATGGGTAACAAAAAAATAACCAATGTGTGATGGGCGACACCTAAGAGAAATGTCCCAAGTTGGTTTTGGTCTTTCCACAAAAAAAGCTTGAAACTTAATGTAAAATATACTTCTGCAGCAAAATTAAAGAAAATGTGTCAAGTAGGCAATCACTACAGACTTATTGTCTTTGTTCTGTGTAGCTCAAAATGAATATCAACTTTTTGAGAGACAAGGATTTTGCTGTAAGTGATGAACACAAGAACATTATGAAAGAACTTGAACTGAAAACGACAGAGGCAACAGAGGCTTCAAACAAGTCTGAAACTGAAGTTGGAAGAAGAGAGAAGATTTGGGGCCAGATAAAAACAGGTATGCAAGATCTACTGTTGTGTGCTCCTTATCATCCCAGGACCACTAAGCAACGCCACCATGTTGAGTTAACTGTTTGTGTCTTCTATAAAGAAAGCGTGTTGATATTAAGAAACAACAAAAAACTGGTGTAAACTTAGCACTGGGGCAATTGTTTAGTCAATATGCGTGCTCAGTGTGCTCTTAAATATATTTAAAGCATGTAAAGATTGTTCTTGTTTGGGGGCAATTTATAGCTAGAAATGTGTATTTGTGCCATAATGAGAGAGACAGATAATCGGTTCCAGTTTCATTTGATTAGGTACATATAAATGTGTTTGTGTAAATGGTCAGAGGCTGATAGCCTCTGTGGTTGACAGGAGCTTTGACTAACGATTTACAAGAAACTGTCTCAAAAGTGAGGATCATTCTGGAGAACAGACTTTACTGCAGATTTCCACTCCTTGAATTAGGCAACACTCTTTGAGGAGTGGTCATGTGTTCTTCCAGGATAATTGAAATACGTTGAAGACCGGTCACCTTCAATCATAACAATCTCACTGCTCATGATGGCCTCGTGTAAAGATCTTGCTTTCTGTACCCCAGTCTATCAAGCTAAATCACTTTTTTTTTTCAAAGGCAAACCGATATTAAGACATTCTTAGGTTTTCAATCACCCAGTGTGATTTTAAAAATAATTATCTAATAAAATTATATCAATACTCATTAAGTACTGTCCAGTTTTCAATATATGTTCCCAGTGTTGTTGAAAACACAGCATATGCTGTACTGCATTTGTTTGTCACTTTTTAGGTAGGGGTAATACCATTTTGTTATACAATATAAATAAGCACATATCACTTCATTATTAAAGCTACAAAACCTAAAAATATATCCTCCACTATACCCAGAATGTGCGCTATCTTCTGAAAATGATGGTAATCAACCAGGTGTGACTATCAGACTGTATCTCATACGTTATTTGTAACAGTATTTTCAACCAAAACCAGTACTTCAATACATTCGTTGGATTAATTTATTTACCTTTTTCTAAATGCTGTATATAAACTATAGATATATGTATACCTGTATCTTCCTGGTTAACACTTATGGAAAACTTAACGTAGCTTCTGTGCTTAGTCTATTCATTTAAAGTTAATTTTAGCCTCTTTCTTTCTCTTCATCAATGAACTCCATTAATACAGTCTTGGTCTTGTGGACTCTAACTCTTCTGTACCGCTTTCATTTGGTAGCAGCTTTATTTTCTTATTTTCCATTTGGTATCTGTAGGCAAGTAGACAAGTAGGCAATCACTACAGACTTATTGTCTTTGTTCTGTGTAGCTCAAAATGAATATCAACTTTTTGAGAGACAAGGATTTTGCTGTAAGTGATGAACACAAGAACATTATGAAAGAACTTGAACTGAAAACGACAGAGGCAACAGAGGCTTCAAACAAGTCTGAAACTGAAGTTGGAAGAAGAGAGAAGATTTGGGGCCAGATAAAAACAGGTATGCAAGATCTACTGTTGTGTGCTCCTTATCATCCCAGGACCACTAAGCAACGCCACCATGTTGAGTTAACTGTTTGTGTCTTCTATAAAGAAAGCGTGTTGATATTAAGAAACAACAAAAAACTGGTGTAAACTTAGCACTGGGGCAATTGTTTAGTCAATATGCGTGCTCAGTGTGCTCTTAAATATATTTAAAGCATGTAAAGATTGTTCTTGTTTGGGGGCAATTTATAGCTAGAAATGTGTATTTGTGCCATAATGAGAGAGACAGATAATCGGTTCCAGTTTCATTTGATTAGGTGCAGTGTTTAGGTGATTATACTAAGCAGATCTGCTAAAAGAACACATTGTTCACTCGCCATGCATTCCTTGTATTTCTTCTGAACACATGTTCTAGCAAGGCAAAGTCAATTACAAGACAAATTACATTTATGCAATAAAACTGGTTCAGTTAAGACTCTGCATTGTGTACATCATCTGAAAACATGTGAAAGTAATAAGTGGAAATGGCCAATTACTATTCATCTCTATGAATTTATTTGTAAGACAGAGATAAGATGGTGCATTGTGAATGTCAAACACACAATTGTTGACCCCTGAATCAAAATGTAATGTTTTTGCAACAGCTTTGTCCCTGTTGAAATCTTGCCATTGATGCCAATTCAAGCCTCTTCTATGTGTGTAGAAACAAAATACATTCATACTTGTGCATTAGCTATTCATGTGTAATAAAATACTTTTATTATACATGTACTGTAGCATCAGAAAAGATGCACATTACGATAATAAAACCTCTTATTTAAATGCCTTTCACACACAATATCAGGTTGGAAATAGTGTTCAACTAACAAAATGATTGCTATATTATTATGGGAGGTACAATGTATATGTTCAGTGTGCATAGCTGTAGCCCTACATGGTGCTATCTAACCTTTAAACACAAGGTTAAAGACAAACAGACAACCAATATAACAATGATTTCAACCAGACAACACCGCAAGCCTTCCTGTTAATTAAGCAGCAACACAGCTGAACCAACTGTATAAATTGATAATTGTATGTCAAGAATAATGTGATATCTTGTAACAATTGCAAGTCACCCTGGATAAGGGCGACTGCTAAGAAATATATAATAATAAACTAAAAACCCATACATATTCCCAGAAATTTACAGTTAAATATTTGATTGTGTAAGAAAATAAAAAAATGTAATACCAATGTATTTACTCAAATTGTTACTCGAGATAGCTGTACATAATCTGGGAAAGAAGATTGGCGTGAACACTACGGAATTTGCAGTCACATTGGGAGGGACAGATGAACCCGCTAACCACAACATCCTCACATATCTTGGAATAGTTGAACAAAGAGCCAGTGAAATATTGGCTGCATGCTCCTATAGGAAATACCAGGTGAGAATAAATGCCATTCTGTCAGGTAAGTGTGAATTACAGCTCTCTCGTGTAACTTAAAATGCTACCAATGTGTTTGCAGGGCTCTTTAAAGTGTAAGAGTAATAATTTTCCTTCATGAGTGTCAGAAAAAAAAATAGTTACACTTAAATGACTGTATGTGTTTGACTATTGTCCAATTCTTAGACTTTCTTGTTAGGTTGAGATACAGTACACAGATTTCTCAAGTGGTTGAAAAGTGGAACCCATGCATCCCTGCTGGTTTGCAAACACATTAAGCGAATAATCTGCTTTTCCTTTAAAATGAACCACTGAACGAAGGCTGTTATTTGATGCAATGAGAGATTAAGCACAAGCGTGTGAATTGATCTTCTCATTCTACACCATCAGTTAGCGGTTATGTTACTGGGGCCACAAAGACTTTGCCATTAAGATATGACTCGTGTTTCCGAGGCACTGGTTTTATGGTTTACAGCATGTCTTTTAACCTAGTGGCAATCATTTGTTTTCTTAATTAAATATCAATAATGCACATTGATGACATTTCAATACACTTAATGATCATTTCATACAGTCTTAATGTTCAGTGTGCTGGTATTAACATAGTGTGGTTCACTGTAACTCTCCACACAGGATGCTGAAAGGAGTGAAGAAACTGCTGCGTCAGTTCTGGAATTCTTAGGCATCTCCCCACCAAAAGCAATGCCAGAGTATGAAGTCCAGCTGCCTTCTACAGGGTACAGTTTGTAGATGCAGTCATTTTATCAGTCAACATTTAAAGTTTACCAGAAAGACTGAATTAAATCAAAGGTTATAGCGCTGTCATGAAGAAGCTATGCTTTATTATGGCTATGGCAGCGCCATAGTTTTGATTTAACCCAAAGTTGTAGTGTTTTGGTAGGAATAGTGGGCTTTACATGTCAAAATCTTGTTGTTGTTGGAATTTTTTCTTTTCTTTTTAATGTTTAAATGGGTTATACACCCTTAGCAGTGTGCTGTTGAAGAAGCATAAGAGAACTGCACAAGAATAATTTCAGTGAAATCAAGCAGACCTCCTCATCCTCAAAAAGAAAGCTTTATGACTTGAATATTCTACTGATCTGAAACCCTTGAAGTGACACATAGAACACGAGTCACCAGTAAGAATAAGAATCTGGCTTCCTTACAGAACCACTGTCATGACCTCAAACAAACCACTGGACACAAATCCAGTAACCAGAGTATAAATGATTAATGCAGAACCAAAATAAAGCACAAACAGGGCTTTATTGTGTCAGGATATATGATGGTCAATAGCGGTTTCAGTGATCCTCACCTCAGTCCATGCTTTTTCATTCTGTTTGAAGTTGACCTATGCTGCAATTGTTGCAACACCTTTGCACTTCAACAGAAACAACAAATGTTTCATAATGCCCTCTCACGTCAAATAATTGGCACTGGAATCTGTTTGTATCTGTTTGTAGTGTAATGTAAGAAAACTGTTATGGAATAATTGCTAAGTAGGTGCTCTTGTTGTACAGTATATACTGACCTTGTGGCTTATTCTTAAATTGCTGGTATGGTACACAAACTGCAGTTGTGTGCACAGTCTAACACAGTGTGATAGCCATTTACTATATGTGTTTTTAGAAATAAAAGTAGAAATACCAAATTAGATTTTGAAATAGTCGCCACTGCTTAGAACGGGCGCGTTTGTGTTAACGTGATTCACCCGCAGTAAGCGATGGACGGTATAAACTCCTAAACAATAACCTGACATTCAAAATGTTCCCCAATCACCAGCAGAGTAATCAAAACAAACAAGTGTGTATGCGGTTCAAAATCTTTATTAAATAAAAAAAATGTATTAAAATCTATGAATGTAATAAAAAATAAGTGCAAAAAAAGTAATGCAAGTGCAGAAATGTACAGTACAGGTAGGCTACATTACTGCACATTGTTTCCAGCGAAGAACTCTGATAAAGATAAAACCTTGTCAGCGTTTTCTAAAAAATCCCAATTCGGCTCCGTATCCAGATGCTGTTCCGTATTATTAGCAGTGTTACAAGTGCAGCACTCTCCTCCTCAACTACAGAAACCCCAGTTTTTTTTAAGCAACGTTGCATTGTTTGCTGACTGACAGAGTTCCAGGCATGATTTAGCAAGTGCACAGCATCTAACAGAGACATTTTATTGACATTGAATTTTCGTGCTGATGCGAATCGCTTTTCTCTTTTTCCAGCCATGCTTGTTGTTGCAGTCAGTGCTATTTTTTTTCAAACTATAATCCTGACGGGGATTAAATAGCCAAGGTACAACAGGGGTAATCGCTCAGTAATGAGGTGCAAACAGCTGATTGATCGATCTGTCAAACTTTTACTACAGTAAAGTGCTGCCTTTTGTATTTAAATCTATGTGAATGGCACATAACGAGATCCAAACAAAACATAACGATGTCTTTGTTATTGAAATCAATGGGATTGGCAAACAGTAAATGCTATTTGTCCAGTATAAATGGCTGCCCGAAATAACCCTGTATGGTGTAAGTGGTGGATACTGCATTTATGTTTTTGTATTAAATGTGGTTCTTCCATATATATTTCCCATGATTTAGTTGAATTCACTTTGTGAACCTCCTATGCATATGGATATTATGGATATCTCCTCTTATTATAGTTTCCAATTTTATATGACCTGATTTCTAAAATGTAAAAGCATATGTGCCTTTTTTAGGGATTTCAGATGTATTCTCTCAAATTGGTCTTTTTTTCTACTTCTTGTGTCTAATAATAATAATAATAATAATAATAATAATAATAATAATAATAATAATAATAATAATAATAATCCAAAAGACACCAGAACCCTTTAGAGCAGAATACATTTGGATATGAACTGTATGGCATAGTAATAAAATGCTTATCTACCACATATTGTAAATTGAAAATATTTATAACATGTTGAAGTTGAATTGGAATACCGTGCTGCAATGGGAACATTATGGTTTTCATTATTATCTCTCTTTTGTCCAGAATGACTTGAATGTCAATCAAAAAGCTCTATTGAAGCATCATATGGTCTTGCAGTCTCCTCAATGGGGGTAGTTTAACCTTGTTTAGATTATTTGTCATCTGTTTTTTATATATATTGTGGCAGAGTAGAGGCCCTGTGCACTGGGAAAATTAGGGTTTTGTGGCTGCTTTGCACAGCCACAATGTAATTGTTTTATTGTTTAATTGTTTTATTAATTTAATTAGTGACTGCTTGTAATTAAGGCAGGTGGATATAAGCATGGCTGAAATGTTTGATTTCTGTCTGCACTAGGGCTAAGGCCTGAAGGAAGCCTGGGTAGCCCTGACAAAGTACTGTGTATAACGTGTGAAAATATTATATTTTAACTTTCTTGGGTCCGATCTAGACTTGCATCTTATACTACTCCAAATGATATGTATATATGTATGTAACCCCAGAACGCTTTTATTTTTTTCAGTTTACTTGACAGCGAGGATGAAGAAATGACTGGAGACCACCTGAGACCACTGTCGAAGGCAGAACTACAGCAAAAAGCACTGCAATCGGTAATAATCTTGACATTTTGAAATTAATTAGAAGGAAAGCTAAGCAGCCCACAATTATGTTCAATTTTACATGGAAATATATTTCGTAGATGCCGACATTCAATAGTTCATTCCACTGTGCACTCCCTTCACAGTGTGTTTTAGGGTTAAAAATAACACTTTCAAACAAGGTCCAAAGGCAAAAGAGGAATGTGATGTTTTGTGTGGTAAGGTCAGATTTTAGAAATACCTGAGAAGCTGTTTTCCTTCTTATACTATACTTTCAAAAAGTATTGGGTCGTCTCAAAAGCGAGTACGGTTCGTATAGTCTATACTAGATAGCGTTTTCTAGTTGAAAAGCATTTTAAGGCCCTGAATTACATTTAAAGAGAAGTATTTGAATCCTTGACAAAGCTCTAGGGATTTACTGCTTTGTAAGCATATCCAAGTCCTTTTCACTTGGTTTAAAGTTGTATCTGTTTCTCATAGCTGGCTAAAGGGAAATGTACAGTAATAATTTAAAGGTCATACCATTTGAAGCGTGTAAAGGATATGAATAATGATTTAAAAAGAAGAGCAGAAAATGAACAGCAATGTTGCTTTAGATAAAGTCATAAAATCCCCAAAGGGATATGTTTAAAAAAAAAAAAAAAAAAAAGATGGGTTTATGTAAAAAAATTAAGAAACACGATTGTGTTAAAAAGCACCACAGGGGTTTCTCATTGTATTTTTTACTGAGCCAAAAGATTACAATTGAAAGAATGATAAAATAATGGTAAGCTCATCAATTTATAATTGGCTTCATAGTGTGCTGAAAATGTAATGTATTTCCCATATAAGTAAAAATGTGATGCTTTAGACTATTTATATGCCTTCAGTTTGATTACACTTAGAATAGATATTGACTTCGACATAATGTGCGTCAGCTCCAATAACAAGTTCAGTCATTTGTACCAGAGTGTTCACAAGTCAGAGCCATTGACTGCTGGGTTAGTACAGTATGCCATGATAAACATTTGGTAAAGGATAATAAAGAATAGAAAAAGCATTGTAAAGCACATGTAAGAAAAATAAAGCACTTGGGAGTATGGTTAAAAAAAAACTAAAAAAAACGCATAGTATAAGTATAGTAAACTGCAATATTACTGTACTAATTGACTATGGTAAGGGTTGCACAGGTGACTTCGTAAAGATAAAACTGTGTACAGTACTTTACTAAGCATAGTGTGCACAAAGCTGAAAGTATTTTTAAGTATATGTCTGCTTTCCTGTGTTGGTCTAATAGATCCGGATGAAGGAAGACGGATCAAAAGATAGGAATGGAAAAACAATTCATGAAAAAAACAGCAACACGAACCGTAGAACCAAAGTGAACTGAAACTGTGGATGGTTGCTGTGTTTATTTACTATGAGACTGGAATTCATACTGTATGCACAGAAAGGGTAGAAATCAGCTTGAATAGCACTTTACATTTTTGGGTGTTTTGGTTTTTTAATAATGTAAAAAATACTATCAATCAAATAGATAAATTAATAAGAAAACTGCTTGCTAAAATGAAAAGCATGTGTGACTGCTAAATTGTTAATCACAGAAATAACTTTTAATAATATAATAATTTTACAAGGCTTTGGAACAGCTAGCCTGCCATCAATCCTTATCCACCCTGTGTGCTCAGTAGCAACAAAACCCAAAGCGACCCACTATCAAAACTCAGGGTCTCCCTACAATCAAACTACATTGGAGCGAATGTGAAACGATGCAGTGTTGACTGTAAACACTTCTTTGAATGGTAGGCTTGTTGTCTTTGAATGATATTACTACTCTTTGCAGTTAAGGATATATGTATTGTGGAAGTCATGCATTGTCAATATAATGTTTCAGAATAAACAAGATAACATCTGCTTTATAGCATATGTCATGCTGAGGCAGGCAATTTATATGGCTACATGAGCATGTGTATTTTTTTTATCATTAGTAGATTGTGAATGCACATTAAAAGCTGTTTAAGCTAGAACAATTCTCACTTTAAATAATATACTTCACAGATCTTGTGGGAGGTTGTTCTAAACCTTGGGGATTAATAAAAGAGCACTCGAGTCCTGTGTCTGGGATTTGAAAACATGTTGAAGTTGAATTGGAATACCGTGCTGCAATGGGAACATTAATGGTTTTCATTATTATCTCTCTTTTGTCCAGAACGACTTGAATGTCAATCAAAAAGCTCTATTGAAGCATCATATGGTCTTGCAGTCTCCTCGATGGGGGTAGTTTAACCTTGTTTAGATTTATTTGTCATCTGTTTTTTATATATATTGTGGCAGAGTAGAGGCCCTGTGCACTGGGAAAATTAGGGTTTTGTGGCTGTTTTGCACAGCCACAATGTAATTGTTTTATTGTTTAATTGTTTTATTAATTTAATTAGTGACTGCTTGTAATTAAGGCAGGTGGATATAAGCATGGCTGAAATGTTTGATTTCTGTCTGCACTAGGGCTAAGGCCTGAAGGAAGCCTGGGTAGCCCTGACAAAGTACTGTGTATAACGTGTGTGTGTGTTGTGTGACCGGTAATCAGCATAGCTGTCCTGTATAGAGGTTTAGTTTCACTCTAAAGACATGTGTTTTGTTTGATTTATTTTGTATATAAATAAATATACAGGCACTGCCCTGTTTTATTTCTTACCTGTGGTTCTGGAGTGTTCATTTTTCACTGGAAGACTGTGAAAAGGTCCTGCAAGTGGCAATACCCTGGTTTGTCACATTATATATATATATATATATATATATATATATATATATATATATATATATATATATATATATACACACACAGTATATATGTATGTGTATATATATATATGTATAATATATATATATATATATATATATAGACAGTATGTATGTATATATGTATATGTATATATATATGTGTGTATATATATATATATATATATATATATATATATATATATATATATATATATATATATATATATAATCATTATTAATATAAAAATATGTATATTTTTAATAGTGATCAACATACCTGTCAATGTTGGGACCCAAAACAATTTCCACTCAATAAATAATTGAATAATTTGTAAAACATTGGTAAAGCTGAACTGTTTTAAAATGATTAATTCCATCTAAAAGGTCCTATTTTACTGGAGAGGTGTTGGGCATGAAAGGGTAGGAGATACTCCATATCTTGTTCAATTGATGATTTTCCATTGTGCTACAGTTTGTAACTGTGCTTCCTCCACAGTGCTCCACTGATGGACTTCATGCATGCCTTTGAGGCACCACCTGCTAGAGGGTTAGACAGTATCTGAACCGCTATTCACAAGCATCACTATGGACACTTTGTGAGAGTGCCAACAAAGATGCTTGTTATCACCAACTGATTGGTTCAATGAGGAACGACTTACCATTCAACTAAAGAGCATGCTCTGTAGTGGAGAGGAGATCCATTACAAACTATTGCTGAAACATTTCAAGTGTAAATTGCTTTTTAAGCAGCAACTATATATATATATATATATATATATATATATATATACACTGTATAAATACAGTATATAGTAGAAAATAGAAATACCGGCGCTACAAGGTGCCTCTATCAATTCCAACACACATGAGGTGCTTCGTCCCAGAAAAACAAAAATTAAAAGAAAAAATACTTCGTATGATGTTTCCACCACTGAAGAGTGAAGACGGCAACTCTTGCTTAATGAAAAACTTATAACCCAAAGTGTCTCAATTATTCATATTTTATTAAGAACAAGGTAAAAATAAAAACTAAATAAAGCTTCTCTCTCTCCAATATTCGGAGAGAGTTATTGCATGCCATATCAATCTGGTTTCTTTCTTTTTGAGATTTACCAAGTTGTTAACTTGATTCTGGATCGTAATCTCTGGGTCAGTGGTTTGCAGTATACTCTCAAAGGCTGAATGTGGCATAATGTCATTACCTTGAGAGATATTCACTTCTTGCTCCTGTGAGCTTCATCATTTCTTCAAAAGTACTCATTATTAAGGGATAATAAACTTTTTGTTTAAGTATATATATATATATATATATATATATATATATATATATATATATATACTACCGGTCAAAAGTTTTAGAACACCTCCATTTTTCCAGTTTTTATTGAAATTTACACAGTTTAATGTCTCAATGTACTCTGAAATTAAAGCATAGAACAAATAAACAATTGGAGATAAAAAAGAAATCATGGAATCATTTTGTTTAACAAAATTTAATCTAAATTTTTGACTCATCAAAGTAGACACCTTTTGCAGATATAACAGCCGAACACACTCATAGCATTCTTTCTACAATGGAAATCAAATATTGTTCTGAAAGTTCTTCCCAACACTGTTGCAGAAGTTCCCACAAATGTGTTGCACTTGTAGGTTGCTTTGCTTTCACCCTTCAGTCCAGTTCATCCCAAACCAGCTAGATGGGGTTTAAGTCTGGAGACTGTGCTGGCCATTCCATGATTTGAAGCCTACCGTCTTGTTCTTTTCTTCTAAGGTAGTTCTGACATAGCCTGGAGGTATGTTTTGGGTCATTATCTTGCTGTAGGATGAACCCCTGACCAACTAGGCGTATACCAGAGGGTATTGCATGGTGCTGCAAAATGCTGTGGTAGCAGTTTTGGTTCAGGGTGCCACTCACTCTGTGCAAGTCGCCGACTCTGGATCCAGCAAAAGAGCCCCAGACCATCACGCTTCCTCCTCCATGTTTGACGGTTGGTGTCACACACCGAGGAACCATCCTTTCGCCTACTCCACGGCGTACAAAAACCCTGCGTGATGAACCGAAGATTTCAAATTTTTATTCATCGGTCCATAAGACCTTCTTCCAGTCTTCAGTAGTCCACTGGCGGTGCTTCATGGCCCAGGCAAGCCTCTTTTTCTTATTTTGCCATCTTAGCAATGGCTTTCTTACTGCCACTCGACCTGTCAGACCTGCAGCTCGAAGTCTTCTCTTCACAGTTGAAACTGAGACTTGCTTACTTCAACCAGTGTTAAGCTGTGCTTGAAGCTGTTGTCCTGTGAGCCGCCTATCACGCAAGCTGTTGACTCTCAGAAACTTGTCTTCTGATTCTGTTGTGGCTTTGGGTCTGCCAGACCTCTTCCTGTCAGAGTTTCCTCCAGTTTCCAAGTGCCTTGTGATGGTGTAGGAAACTGTACTCACTGACACCTTGGCTTTATTTGCAATTTCTCTAAAGGAAAGACCTACACTTTTAAGGGTTATAATGGTCTGTCTGTCTTCCTTTGTTAATTGCCTTTTTCTAAACCTAAACTTTTTTTTTTAACCTCTGGCAGTTTACCGCTTACCTTTGTACCATTTCAGGTTATTCACTGGACTTGAACTGCTTAAATTTCAATAAAAACTGGAAAAATGGGGGTGTTCTAAAACTTTTGACCGGTAGTGTGTATATATATATATATATATATATATATATATATATATATACTGTATATCTATATAGTGTATTTAATCAACAAGGAATCTGTTTTACCATATTTAAATGTTATGACCTAGTTTTTAAGGTGTAAACTCAAATGTATTAAACCAATCGTATTACTTGAAACTTAACTAAATTAGAACAATCACATTATGTAACTTTCAACCATTCTCACCATAAGCACTGCAGATGCATCAGTGGTCATGTACTGCATGGTAAGTGATTCAGAAAAGGATTACATGATGAAAGACTACAATATGTACATGCATTACATCGCTGTAGTCACTTTTAGCAAAATTGTATTTTGTCGGTTTACTGAGCAACATACACTTATTTCTTCATTACATTCTGGGTTTCCCCACTACCATCTATCACACGTCTATAGATTATAATTTAGTGACTATTAGCTTGACTCCTTGGGAAAGGGGTAAGTAGACATTTGATTATAGCCCTTCAGGCTTCAGAGCTGAAAATGTGCAATTTGAGAGAAATAAGAAGTTAACTAGGCGGTCCGAGAACTTGTGATCTATCCAGTTCAGATATCAGAGGTGAAATTGAAGAAGAAAAGAAGAATAGATTGGAAATGTAATACTATTCTAATGGATTCCCCTTAAAAGAAAAGAGAGATGAAATTAAACTTCTTTGACTACAGTAAAAACAGGTTGAACTGAGGACAACTGTGAAAAGAAAAAGCTATTTCATTCAAAACAAAAATAAAACATACAGTAACATATAATCCCAATAACATCACTGGTGATTATGGATTGTATGGCCAATAACACATATAATTACTGCCTTCTAAGTTGGTCTTAAATAAAATTCGGCTTAAACCGTCATTGTTATAAAGAAATGCCTTCTTTCAATATTAATGTTACTTGACTGTGTTCTAAGGTAGTATATTATAGATTCCAAAGAAGTCATGGATTTTGTGGATAAAGAAGTGTGGAGAAAACATTACAGCAACTGCTATATTCCTGACCCTATTTGCTGCTTACTGGCATACATAAATAAATATGTTCAATTTTCATAATACATTGTTCATTAAAAAAACAATACTATATACATTCATTTGAATTGACGTTATTCTGCATTTGAGTATAATTAGCTTGCTTTAATTGAAATCAGGATAGAGGACTGATATTGTAGGAGTGGAAGTCCTTGTATCATAAGACTTAAAAGCCATTGAGAGAAATTTAAAACCCACACACAATTATGCTAGCACATTAGGAGAGGAAACCACTAGTCTTGAATACTAAATACAGGGTAACCACTTCACATTGTATCAGCTTTTACCATCTGATCTACTTTGTGAACATTTTATCAAGTTAAAAAGAAAATGTACTTTGCATGACTTCCAAGTACTGGCCAGAGCAAAGCCTGGGACAGTTTTACAGCTTGGTAATACTGTACTATATGTATTTTTAAATATACAGCAAATTAGAGTATGCCAAAAATCTAAACTTCAAAAGACCAAAAAGACTTTCCTGTATTAGGCCATCAATTAGTGTATTTTAGGTGAAGATGGATTGTCCTGTTGGTGTTACTCCAATGCTTTCCATAATATGGTACTTTCTTCAAATACAGTTTCTATTCCCTACAGCTCTCCCATTGAGTCATTTGAAATGCATAACAGAGGTCCCTGAGATCAGAGCAGAATGTTCCAATTGCAATGTTAGATATTCTGGGATAAGGCTGGCAGGTTCATTAATCACAGCAGTTATGAATAAATAGCTGGGTGCAATCAATGACACACAGCACTCTGCGATAAATGGTCATCACATGGTCAAAATTGTTATATTTACAACATGGAAATTATGATTTTTAGTGGGCTATAAATCCACATTCTGAATGTTACAAAATAAAAACATGTATTTCTTTTCTTTTTTTTCTTTTTTTCTTTTTACTGGTTTTGACTCAATATATTCTTCTAAAAAGTAACCAAACTTAATAACACATAAGACTAGGGGGCAGTGGCTCACATACAGACACCAAGTATCACTAGTTTAGTTTTAGAAAAAATAAAACAACAATAAGATACCACCACCTTTCAGTCTGTAGTATAGCAGTTTAACTCCTAAAAGAAGGGAAATGACAATGCATTTTAATGAAATATCACACATCTTTACATCTCTGGGAGATAAGTCATATGACAGTGACCTCGCTGGTACGTTTTTGCATTCACCCAGCCAAAGTGAAAATCAGCTGTTTATTTATTGTACCTATTAAATCCGGAGTGTAAATCGACCTTGATGACCTCTGAGAAATGTGTTAAATCAACAAGGAACAAACTTAGTATCCTCAGAATCTGATCGTTAAGTCTTCATCTATGATCTGTAATTGTACTTTCATCTGCAGATCTGCAATGTTGAAAGAGATAATTCACACGACTTCTGTAGTTTCCATCTCACCTGTTTGGTATCAGAAAATTATCCACCTGTTGAAACATGCTCTACACTCCTTATGAATAAAGTTTCTCATTAGAAGAGGTAGTACAAATGCAATGATGTACAATTTGTGTACAAAAAGAAACATCTACATCCTAATCAACACAGGTATATCTCACATACAATACATGCTGAATGCAATCTCTAAATATTGTGCACAGAAACACCAAGGTTTCAAAAATATCCAATTGTATATTTATTAGAAATTTTTATTTTAACACAGCAAGACGTTAAACATACCACAAATGTATATACACAACAGGATACACAGAAAGTTGAATATACAAACAAATGCTTACAGTTGACATGCCCCAATTATTATTATTATTATTATTTATTTCTTAGCAGACGCCCTTATCCAGGGCGACTTACAATTGTTACAAGATATCACATTATACATTATTTCACATTTTACAGATATCACATTATTTTTATATACAATTACCCATTTATACAGTTGGGTTATTACTGGAAGCAATCTAGGTAAAGTACCTTGCTCAAGGGTACAGCAGCAGTGTCCCCCACTGGGGATTGAACCCACAACCCTCCGGTCAAGAGTCCAGAGCCCTAACCACTACTCCACACTGCTGCCCCACAATTACTGTAACTGTGCCATGCAAAATAACAGCCTATGAAAGGTATATTAGTATCCCCTTTGTCTTTACAAGTTTCACTGACACAGTACAAACCACAAACGCATGTTGGCTCTTTAACACTGTTTCAGTGAGTCCCTCAATTGGAAATATATAGACTTATGCCAATGCTTTGTGGTGGGGGGTAAATGGAATCAAAGAGTGTGAATCACACAAATACACATTTGCCATAGCTTTTTTTACAAACATTTTGGATGTTAATGTTTACTATTATTTAGACATTTTTGCCTTTTTAAAACAGTTCAGTGTAAACTTGTTCCATTTCATACACTATAGAAATCCAAAACTGTAGTGTATTGTGGCATATCCTACAGAAACAGAGCATCTGATTGGTTGTAAAGGTTGTGACAGTGTATAATACCAGGTAAGGTATTATAGGAGGCATGACATGTGACATATGGTCCACCACATTTTACACATCCAGATTCTGTATACAGTAAAAAAAAGAATATATTATCCTGCACAGGTAAAGTTTAGCATCTTGCAGATACAATGTATATGCAAAATCACATGCAGTTTATACCACTATTCTGTAAACACAACTTCATAATGTATCTAATACAATAACTGCAATTGTTGTATACTTAATATAAAAAGGTGGACAATGGAATTTTAATAATAATAATAATAATAATAATAATAATAATAATAATAATAATAATACAAGTTTCTTATACTTTTGATGTTTTTAATCAATAGTTACATTAAATCCCTGAAAATACTTTAAAATAACCTCTTTTTTAATACATACTTGTATTTAATGTGACTTCAGCACAATCTCAAGAATACAATATACTAGTACAAAATAACACTTTTCACTAATAGAAAATCTACCTCTAATGATTCTTTTATATGTCAATGTGTCTCCTAATTACATTTACTTTTACAGTGTTAGCCTGAAGTACATGTTTTATTGCTTTAAGTATACAATGTAATGCAATGTGATTTTACAATGTAACTCTCTCTTTTAAAATGTACAATACTGGCAGCTGATGGTACCCATGTAATGATTTGAGATTAAAGCAACTAAACATTGAAGCTGAGAGACCTCAGACCACATAGCTCACACAGGTGGACTGCGTACCAGCAGCTAGCAGGGGATCCATTGCATTGTATTGAGGTACCGGTATAGGAATATTCTTTCAACATATTTTATTGCGTTTTTTGTGTGTGTGTGTTGATATTATAAAGCAAGTAATTTTGATGGTTCCCAATCCAAGTAAACGGAAGTCACAGCAGAGGGTTTTGTTTCAACAGTGCTAAAATAATAATAATAATAATAATAATATAATTTAAAAAGTTGTAGTGACGTATAATAATGCACACCAAATAATGATCATGATCATGCATGTACTGAAGCCTTAGAGGCTGTAGGTGACCGTACTGGAAAACTATACTAATTTAAAGTAATCAAGCAATGGTTGCAACAAAAATTTAGGCTGTTACAGAACTGGGAAAGTTCAAGCAGCAGTTTGTTTTGCATACCAGTACTAGAAATTATTTAGAAGCCTGTACATTTACTGTAGAAATATGCTCAAAGCCGCAATCAATTTAAAAATAAATATTTAAAATGCACTTTTTAATTATGTAATGACTTAGTTTACATTATGAACTCAAAGGACTTAAAGAGAAGACTAAATAACACTTCCTAGCATGCCTCTAATATGTATGTCATGGGTTTTTATTCATCATAAACAGCTGTGTGAGTACGTTGTACAGACGTGACAAAACGATGAGATGTGGTACTAAGTGTGAGCTACATTGTTTTACAGAATTGGCTGCAGTGTAGGTTAAACAGCTGAAGTGTCAGTTGTTTTTTCAAAACATTATTGCCTTCTGGGATCAGGTTTGCTGAAATCGAATTTGCTGTGCAACAACAGCAACTATTTTACCAGGTATACTAAAGGCTACTGGGATGCACACACATGCCAAATATATCCTGTAACACAATGCAAAACACTCATGACGTGTGTACAGTATGTCAAATCAAATATTCCCTTTACGGTATTTAAAACAACCAACAACAACAACAAAAAACAAACAGCAACATCCCATAAAATGTGTTATTATTATTTTGGTTATTAATTCTACATGTATAAATAATATTTTCTTCTTCAATACCTACCTGTATTTAAATTTTAAGGGAGTGTTATACAGTGTGCTACCACATTCTACCCCATCTACAAGAAGATCATCTGAAATTCCATTATACACATAAAAACTCTTAAAATAAGTAACTAAGCCTGGCCTTCAGTGAAAGATGTGCTGGTGCTTTTGACATCATATAAAACCTGTTTAATAATTATAATTCTGAGTTTCATGTAAACATTGCCCTTAACTTTAATCATTGCTGACAACAGTTTTTTGGTCACCATAGAAGACATACAGTATGTTGTAATTAATTACATTTGGGTTGAGTGATACAATGTGATCATATATATATATATATATATATATATATATATATATATATATATAAAGAAAAGGGCTTGTAACCAGGAGGTCCTCGGTTCAAATCCCACCTCAGCCACTGACTCATTGTGTGACCCTGTGCTCCGTCTTTCGGGTGAGACGTAGTTGTAAGTGACTCTGCAGCTGATGCATAGTTCACACACCCTAGTCTCTGTAAGTCGGTAAGTCGCCCTGGATAAAGGCGCCTGCTAAATAAACAACAA
The DNA here is from genome assembly GCF_902713425.1 of Acipenser ruthenus. Taxonomy (NCBI): domain Eukaryota; kingdom Metazoa; phylum Chordata; class Actinopteri; order Acipenseriformes; family Acipenseridae; genus Acipenser; species Acipenser ruthenus. The sequence continues at coordinate 4,493,492 of NC_081195.1, forward strand.
TAATAATAATAATAATAATAATAATAATAATAATAATAATAATAATAATAAAATATATATATATATATATATATATATATATATATATATATATATATATATATATATATATATATATATATAATCAGAGGATTCCCCATAAGCCAGGTATCATAGGCATAATCCTCTCTTCCTCCCTCCCTCTCCCTCTCTCTCTCTCTCTCTCTCTCTCTGAACATAATGTAGATCTTTTATTTAATATGTTATCAAAGAAACTACACAATTATATTGCAAAAGTCTACCGGAAGTCATAATAGTAGTAAAGTATTTCATTTTAAATGTTTAAATGTCACAGTTTTCAAAGTACAAAGCGGTATGTAATTCAGTATGTTAACATAACATTATTCAGCAGGTTTCATTCGACTTCAGGAAGCAAAATGAGTTAGTTCTATGGGGTGATGCAAAATATATATGTATAGACTACCTAAAAATGCCATCATTTCTTTGTAAAATAAATAATGTAAAATAACTGAGGAATAAATGAAGTAGCAGAAGCTGCACCTCCCTTTACATGGGACAGATTTTGTTGTCAGGAATTGACACTTGAGCAAAGGAGCTACATCGGTTTTCTTCTTCCTCTGTTTTCCCAGCAGCTTTGTTTGAAGTGGCAATGCAGGCAGCGATGGTAGACATCTCTCCATCATTGCTTTGAGCAGTCGTAGCCCCCCTATCTGTAGTCTGGTTGGCGTTCAACCCTGCTGCGTTTGTGTTGCAGTTGAACAGATCAATCAAACATTTCCTGAACTGGAAGTGAAGAAAAAGCGATTACACAGAGGAAACATGGAGGAAAAGAACAAACACGCTGTTGTTTGATAGTAGACATTTTGTTTGTTGTTGTTTTGTTTGGATGTTCAATACGTGGTTTACTTTTCCGATGTCAGTAATATTATTTCCAATAACTACCGCAGCATGGTATAAATGTGCACTGGGCCTTGCTAATCCCTCATTGTGAATGTATTATCTTGTTCACACAGCTGGATGCTTGTGTTTTGTGACAGGAACTGAATGTCAAAGTTGTACTATCACACCTAAAAAGAAGCATCCTTCTGCTAGACGCACTGAATTAACATTGACATGCCCTTGAGGTTTTTAATGTTTGTGACTCCCTGTGGCTCCTCTGCTCTGCATATGACTTTAATGACAGTATGAAGAGGACTGTTTTTAAAAAAATCCCTCCCTGAAAAAAACAGAATGAAAAATGATGAAGAAGTTTTAGAAGATATACACATGCTATTAAATGTGTGGTAGAAATACTGCAGGTGTGTTCAGCTGTACAACTGACCATTTACACCCACAGATCTGAAGGTTATTGAACGCTGGCAATACATTTCATTTGCAGATGTCAACTGTACCCAAGGGTGTATTGTGATATGACATAAAGTACTCTAATCGGTCAATTAACTGAAACAGAGTGCAAATCAACAGAGTACATCCTGGGTTAGTGCTACCTGTTATCTGTATTATACATAATATTTTCATGAACTTGACAAGACAGCAATGGCAGTTTGTACAAAATATTACCTAAGGAGTACCTACATAAGGCTAATAATTCTATGAATGATCTGTGAGGGAAAGAAAGCAAGATCTGGTGTCTTTTACTATTAAATCTCAAATCCGGTGTCTGGTTTTCAAGATTACTTATTGATTATCCAACACTCTAATCTTCATGTAATGAAAATGAATTGAATCATTTTTCTGTATAATTAAATGTGTAATAAAGAGCTCCATTAAAGGCAGATGTTAATGTTTGTGAAAGGCAGTCATTTCTAGCCTCTGGCAAGAATAGGCTAAGTATCAAGGAGAAGTCATTCAAACAGAATTAAAAACATTACAAATACATTTAAAAGTAGTACCATTGGGTGTTGTATAGTTATGGATATTCTTTACATGCATGCAGCTGCACCTAATCTGAGGATACTAGACTCTCTGTATCATGGAGCTTTTAGATTTGTAACCAGTTCTAGATCTTTAACTGTGAGTTGTATAGGCAAATGGGGTGGACCTCACTTTCTTCACACAGACTGAAGCACTGGTATATCTTTGTATATAAAGTTATTCTGGGAAAACCATCTTATCTTATTGCTCTGGTAACCACCAGTACTAATATTTACCAACTTAGATCCCAGTCAATATTACATTTTTCAATTCGAAAAATATGTACTGTGTTTGGGAAAAAGGCTTTCAGTTTTTTTGCCCCTTGGTCATGGAACAACCTTCAAAAACACTTTAAACTATCTGATTATATATCATTAAGAGATTTAAAAAATCGGGTTGGAAATTTTATTTCTGATAAAGGTACTTGTTTTAATTAATTTTAAAGTTGCAAATAATCCAATGAAATGTATTGATTAATTACTTTTTATGGTATTATTATTTTGGAAATGTTCATGTTAATCTATGTAGTTCTGATTGTTTCTGTATTGCTGCTTTCTTGGCCAGGTCTCTCTTGAAAAAGAGATTTTGAATCTCAGTGTGACTTCCTGGTTAAATAAAGGTTAAATAATAATTTTAAAAAAATTAAATGAAAATAAATAATTGCTTTTATTCCCTTTCAGCACAACAAGTTCAATGTTCAAGTTGCTAAACTTTTCATCTTAAAACAAACCTTAAGAAACTGAGAAGCTAAAGCGTCAACTCAGTGCTTAGTGTGTGAGTTCTCAATATTTCCAATAGTTTCTTTTAATGGAGCTGAAAGACTGTGTGCCCTCACAGGCATGGGGCTTACAAAGATTGATATGTGTGTATGGAATGAGCCCTTTCATGTTTAATTAAACTTCCTGCATCTAGAATATGTAGGACAGTTACTATATATAACCTAAACAATCCCTGGCAATAGTTGCATACAGTTCTAGAGGTGCCCATTCATCACTGTAGGATATCTAGAGAGCCGCTTGTCCAAATGTAATGTTATCAAAGGGCATTCTTTCACAGATTTGGCTCTGACGATGACAATATCATTGAACTACATCATGAGGATGCAGGTTATACTGCAAGTAATCGGTTTAAATAATCTGATACAAGAGAGGAACCTGGTGTTGTTTTTATACAAGACATATGTCTAAATGGTTACTTGACATCCAAAAGAATAAATAAATACATAAATAAATATATAATCTACAAATAGATATCAAAATGCTGTTTTTCACTTTTGTTTATTCACCCTGAAGCCCATTCCCAGGCTGTGTGTGCCAATCTTGAGGCACTGCAAATGCATCTCAAGGGTTTTGCGTCACTGCAGCACATCTCTGATCAAAGCAGTTAGTGAGTTGTGCTTGATACGGTCATAATTAATCATTCTGATGGAAAAGTTTTTTGCCTGTTGCCAAATACTCTTATATGCCGTGTGTGTGTGTGTTCTAGTCAGAGCGTTATACATCGAAACCATGTTTGCTTTTATTATGCTCTTGTTGGGGTTTAACATTTATTTCAGTATATTACTGCCTCTCACTATTAAGACCACCCGCCTATGTTTTTTTCCACACACCTATGAGTCAATTTATATTTTCCCAATAACCACCACCTTTCTGCAAGGATTCCTAACAAGGTAATAAACAATCATGCAGCCAGCTGTAGTGTCTCAGCAGTACGGTCACACATTGTATTAAGTGGACTGCATTTACCTTGTCTAGTTTGTATTCTACTTTCACTATACAATCATGCTGCTTTGATGAATGATGCAACTATAACTGAAGTAAGCATCGGTATCATACATTGTGTCATCGAGTTTAAAGTCTAAAATGTGTCTCTCTGTTACTCGATTTACAAAGTGTAAATCCAATTTGCCTCATCAACTCCACAGAGCTATCAAAAACCGAGCCTCTACAATGTACAACTGCAAAAACATAATTTAAATGTAATAGTGTTTCTTATTAACATACCAAATGTTCTCATACAGTTCATTTTGTTACAGACCTATAGGCAAAATGCTACAAGTGCAGACATTAAAAAAAAAACGTTGGTCAGAAATAACAATTATACCTGTTTCTTCTCCTGAACATGGCCTGTCCTTCCCTAAAACTTACAATATGACCTTTAATTTTATATCCATTGCCACACAGAGCAAGCTTTACTGACTTATCTGTCCTGTAAACTACATAAAAGTTTTAAGCTTTATAAAATCAATAATTTCAATGGAATATAGCAAAACCAAAAATACATCAACATAAATCACATACTGATTCCACTGGCACAATTTACAGCAAACAGAAACTGTTTAGGCAAGTGAAACACATGCACATAGGTGTGTATTCAGTTGATCTAAATGGTGGATCTAAATACTGTGCTGTTTAAATCTTTAAAATAAGAACCACACTAAATGAACAAAAGAGACTAACATGGATTTTTCGATGATTGACTTCCATAATCTTTGTTGATGAAATCCCTATATGTAATATTTTAAAGAGTAGCCGTGTTTAGGTCCACCAGTGTATAGATCACTGAACAGACCCTTAATCTAGACATCAGAACACACGCTGTGTGCAACTTATAACGAAAGTTTAAAAAGTACCTGCTTGTTCATAAACACATATATCACCGGGTTGTAAACCGTGGTCGTTTTGGCGAAAAAGGCTGGGATTGCGGCCAGCCGTGGATCCAGATGAATATTCGGGCATGCTGTGACAAGAATGGAAAAAACAGAGTAGGGTGTCCAGCCGATAATAAATGCCAGGATCATTACAATGACCATGCGCGCAACTTCTCTGTCTGGTTTCCTTGTGTTACCCAGGCGTCCTTGAGTATCTGACACCTTCAAAATAGAAATGGTTGTAGGGTTATAACGTTAGCACAATGTACAACTGAACAATGCTTTAAATGGTACAAAACAGAAAAATAAGTAATGTTAGCATGTGTAGCCCCCCCCCCCATCACAGGTGGCTGTGCTGTGACCTATACCACTTTACATGACATAGGATCCCATAACAAATCACAGCCTCAGGTTTGTCAAATTTGAACAAGCAGTTATAACATTCAATAGCTTGTTTAGTAGTCAGTATTGTGGAAAAGTGAAGTCCTGAAATTCCAATGCATTTTAATATTCAGAGAATGTTCTTTAAACCAGAGTGCCTAAAACTACATGACTTTGTAAAGGTGGTTGAACTGCTAGTGTACAAAAATAAATAAATAAATAAAACCTAATTAAAAAGTTCTGGGTTTCATAATTAATCAGTTTGCTCCCTAGAGGACATAAATCTGCACCAAATGTCTTACTGCATCAGCTTCATATATTCAATTTCCTTTTTTAGAGTATTTAAAGGATTCATTGTTTTTTTTTTTTTAAATTATGCAGTAATCAGAATTAAGTTTTTGTATGTGAGACTTCGTTGGTATTGCTAACATTCCTTAAAACAGCTAAAATTAGATTCTAACTGTGGTCATTTCTTCCTCAGATAACATCCACTTATATGTACAGACCCTTTGAAACCTAGGGGAGTCATGGTGTTGTTACTTTTAATAGCTAATGCTAATGCTTTCTATAGCTCTTTATTGTTGCTTCAAGGCATTGGGAGGAACAACTTAGAGCGACAAAGTCACCTCACTTTTACCCCCCTCTGCTGCAATCACTCTAACTACTGTCCCAGTTGGGGTGTGTTATACTTTAAAGCAGGGCTGTCAATTGGATGACACTTGAACAATACTTGGCTTGTTGACAGAGATGCCTAGGTCAGTACAGCCAAATGAACAAGATTTAAAAACGATTGTGAGATATAGGAATACGCCATTAAAATGCATTATCAACAGTTGTGTCACATCGACAGGTGTGTCACATATTTCACAATGTGGATGGTCTTTTAAACAGATCATAAAATGCAGACACAACATTAGGTTACTTACCGTAACCCTGGTTCCCTGAAAGAGAAGATGACCACCACAACATTACGTATGGGATATGCCTGTCTATTGGTAGGTATTCACTGAGCTTTTTATACCAAAGCTGCCAATAAGGCCCTTCCTGGATGACATCTTCGGTCCCACCTACTGAGGGGTTAAAACCGTCATTCCACGGAAGCCATTTCTTTTTTTGCAATGAACCCGTGAGGGCGACCAATGCGACCTCATGTCCGCACCGGGCAGAGGAAATTCAATCTCCTATCCTCCTCCGAAGAAAATGGGGGTGGATGGAATGACTCCAGTTCCACAGACTGATTCATGTGGAAGGCTGTAATCACCTTGGGGAAGAAAGCAGGGTTTGTACGCAGTGACACCCAACTGCCATGGTCCCAAATATGCATACAGGAGCTGTGCACCGACAGTGCCTGCAGCTCCCTGCCCCGCTTAGCGGAGGTGATAGCCAAGAGGAAGGCTGTCTTCACAGACAGATACTTCAACTCTATGGAGTATATGGGCTCAAATGGGGCCTTCGTGAGAGCCTCCAGTACAACATCAAGGCTCCATTCGGGGAGAACGGCCCTCCTGCGCACCCGGGGATACCGAATCTAGCCTACCCTAACCGCGTGTGGTCACACACCTGGTCAAGGCGCAGCGTACACCAGGGAGACACAAGGGCCGAAGCCGCGGCGAGCAGCGGGGTGTACGTAAACACACGGCCCGGTGGAGGAATACAGGTTGTGCAGTCTGGTATACAGACAGGAGGATGTGCAGCGACAACCAAAAACAAACAAGGCCCAGTCCAGCTGCCCAGACGGAGGCTGGTGGAATCACTCGATAGCTCGAACTGTGTTCTCCCAAGAGTGTAGGCTAGAAAAGACTACACACTCACTCCTTTAAATCAATACTGCCCAGGCAGTCGCTCACACACGACAGACAGTAAGGAAAGGCAGCCTGCAATGCAAGAGAGCAGGCTGCTGAAAGAAGGAGGAAAGAAAAAGAGGCTTCAATTTTGGAGCCACTGTTTCCAGGAAGCGGCAAGCCAGATTTCAGCACGGATGCATGGGAACTGCAGTCGACTCAGAAAAGCTATTTTTCACAAAACACTCAGTTCAACACAGAGGTCTTACCTTACCGTCTTGAGAGGCAAAAAGAGAACATGGCTTCCGTGGAATGACGGTTTTAACCCCCTGGTAGGCGGGACCGAGGATGTCATCCAGGAAGGGGCCTATCGGCAGCTCTGGTATAGAGCTCAGTGAATACCTACCAAAAGGCAGGCATAGCCCATATGTAACGTTTTGGTGGTCGTCTTCCAATTGAAAGGGAACTATAGTTTAACCAATCAAGGACTTACTTTTCTTAGTTTTCTCATGAGCTTTCCATATGATACAATGATTACGCCCAATGGCAGTATAAAGCAGGTTACAAAGAATGTGATTATATATGTGTGGTCAAAGTAATTCCCTGAATACCTGAAAAAAAAAAGGTTCAGGTTAGATATTTCCCCTATTAAAGGGTATACAATACAACACAACCTCAATACATTTTATGTTTTCTGTTGTTGTTGTTGTTATTGTTGTTGTTGTAGGAAGCACAGACAACTGTCCTCCATTTTCTCCCATTTGACAGATGAGTTACATACATCAACATAACCAGGTTTTGATATATAGGGCCAGCTTTATCAAGGTATGGTAGGCCAAGATTAGTGCTAACCATGGTCTGTGACCATTACAATGTAAGTAAATTGCAAAACAGAGGGTTCATTTAATGGTTTAGAAATACACTTACATTATGTGTCACTAGTTTTATGATTTAACTAATTTCTCTTTAACAACAACAGTACACAGCAATTACCATTGAAAGTCTTGCTTTGCTTTTTGGTCTATTCAGTCAGTGATGGGTGTGTCATTGTAAACCCCAACCGATATTCCCATCCCTTGGGCTGTAGAATAGATTTGCTTAAACTAAACTCTCTAGGACATTTGATCTCGATTTGTTGCCATTTTGCTGCGTGTCAAACTATTAATTGCGTCCTACATGTTATGTCTTTAAAATGTTTTCTCTTTGCTGGACAATATGTGTCAGGAACAACGCCATATGAATTTCAAAGGCCTGATAAGGCTTAGGCAGAAATATTAGGTTAGCAGAATATTTGTAACTGTCATTAGAAATTATTCAGATAGGCTTTCTTCCCAATATAGATCTCAATGATGTAAACCCCTCCATTATTCTGTTTGACTAACACGAAGGTTATAAATTTTAATTCACTCTAAGTAAAACACATTCTGTGTCTCCAGAGGAATTAGGCTCCTCACGCTTGTTGACAGATGTATATTTCACTTGAATTAAAAAAAAATATATGAAAAGCTTTGGCTCTGGAGAAAAACACTCCCCCTTCGTAGAAAGCAAACTCACACTTCCTTCTCTCCCATAGAGGAACTGAATACAGTGCAGGTAGAGATAATTAAACTCCAATATTTAAAATTGTGTTTATAGGTTTTTTTAAACAAATGCACCTGCTTTTGTTTAGCATTATTTGTGTCCTTTTTCCACATATAGTTGTTTATTTTATACAGTTTGCTGTAGTGAAAGAAGGCAGGTACTAAAGTGTATGCTACATACCAGTTAGGTTCGCAGGTTGTCCCAATCTTGCTGACAGTGTAGCTGCTCCAACCCATGGTAGGCGGGATGGTACAGATGAAAGAGAAGGACCATACGAACAACAGTCCAAAGGCAGCATGTTTCCCCCGTAAGCGAATATTACCCAGTGGACGGCAGATCACAAAAAAGCGTTCAAAGGCGAGAACTGCCAATGACCAAAGAGCAACAATCCCTGCCAAAAAAAAAAAAAGAAAGTTATTAAATTCAGCATTAACGTCAATCACATCTGGAGAGAATGGTAGCACTGTATTGCACTGTGCACATTATTCACACTGCAAATGTATTTCTAAAGCACAATATCTGTTTTCTTCTTTTAAATTATTATAACATTAAAAGTGAGATCTGCTTTTGTATTTTTAGTAGACCTACTGATGTTCTGTTTATGCAGTTGGAATGTGTGCTTTGTTCTGATTATTTGCGTTCAAAACACTGCAACCATTTTTAATTTGCTCTGTAAATCAAATACATGGATTTTTTTTTACTGTAATTCCTGGGCAGTAAATTAGTGTGATTCAATCATATAGTTGTTGTTTTAATTGGTGTGGGACTCCAGAAAGCAATTACTTGCAGGTGTTAAGCAGAGATTTCTTAGCCACGTGAGAAAAATAAACTGAAGAGCTCTCCTTACAGGACTGAACTTTGTGCTAAATCTAATATCACCAAAATTATACTATAAAATGTAAAGGCGCCACCTCATTTTTTGTAAGTAGTTCCATACATTTACATCAAATGTGAATATATATATATATATATATATATATATATATATATATATATATATATATATATATATATATATATATATATATATCTGTCATACTCATTAAAAAGAAACAAGGTGCCAAAAAGAGGTAAATGGCTGCCTTATTTTTCTTCTCTCTGAGAATTTAAACAAACAAATCATATCTTATAACATAAGATTTATTTGATAATTGTCCTCCTTGTAGATATGGACATGACGAAGGGAATGCAAAAAGTTTGAAGTCTGTATTCATGACTTTATTTTAATGTGATTAAGAGTATTCATCTCCACTGTTCATTGGTGGACCCTGCAAATCCACACAGGAATGCCTTCAGCTAATGCGAGATCAGCCGGGGTGTTTAGATAAGGTGGATTATCCTGGTCTGTTTGTGTTGCTCCTGTTACAATGTACGGTTTTGGTTAGCTCTCTCAGTGTGGGTTATTTGTTTTTAATTTTGTATCCTGTTTATGTCTTATTGTATTCATTTTTCAAACAAATGTGGGTACTTAATTTAGTTTGTTTATTTAGGTTTTTAATTACTTTTATCTTGTTTAGGTTATTCTTCTGACAGGTTTTACAATTAACAATCTGGGTTCGTTTTTTTACTATACTTGTTTTATATTGTTTTAGTTTGTGCGTTGTATACACACTGAGAGAGGAAACCCAAAAAGTAATTTACATCAATGGGGACGGGGGACAGGGGACAGGGGACGACGACTTTACCAAAAAGAGGGAAAATGTCTATAAGAAGTAGAGGTTAGTCAAATACAAAGTGCATGTCAGGTTCAAGCTTAAATTTAATCAGAACCAAACAACTGGTCTACAATTTTAACCTAGTATCCCAGGTATGTTAAGTTTTACATTGTCTTGTACATTTATTATACATGATAAATAACATGCAGATGTGTCTAAAATATATTTGCTTAGTGACAACATTCTGCATTAAAACTTAAATGTTATCATCCAAGGGAGAGATTTTGACTGAATTATGTTTTGTTGCTTCGAGGCAACAGCATGTAGTAGAGGGTTAAGGGACTCTTTAATGCAACAAACTTAGTCCAAAAAGTTACCAATACTGTATGTTCTGTTCTTATCTGCTTCTCTTCATTACCTTAGCTGATATAACACTGTTCCACATCATAGACTTTATTTGCGTTTAAATCTGTGACAAGAATCCAATTACGTATATGGCGAATGTGTATGCATGTGATTCACAGATAAAAATAAATAAATAAATAAATAATAATTCAGGCCTGTGCCTCATTTACATTATTACTGTTAACTGCAAACTATGGATACTACACACCAGTGTTATAAAATACATCCTCTTAAGCCTCTATGGACCTCAAAGTGGTCACCTACATTTACCAGCCAGTAAACCAAGCAGAACCAATTATTAAGTTAATGACAGAGGCACTTTGAATAAGCAGCCATCTGTGTTAAGTATAGTATAAATGATGTTGGCTATTTGGCACCCATTTATCTAACTTGAACTTAAGCATTCTGACAGAACTTTGCAGTAGTAACAGAGGTTGAAGATAACACAATTACAATATCTTGTAATAATCACACTGGTAATTATTGTCATGTTAACATAAAGCAGTACATACTGCAATACCATGTTCATACTGTATGGCATAACCTTATTATTTATTTATTTGTTTATTTGGGGGGGGGGGGGGGGGGGGGGGGGGACCGTACAGTTAATCAGTTAATAAACGCTCTTAATGAAAAATTCCAAAGAGATTCCACTGTGAGTATAGAGCCTCTAATGGCTCTATTTAAAATAATTCTTTTTTATGTGGACCCCTTAACGCAGCGTGTTCTGTGTATAGTACAGTAACGCCCTAACACCCATGAGCGTCACTGTACTGTCTAGGGACATTCATTTTAAGTGCATTTATGCAAGGACAAAATACATGAATGAAAGAAATGATCGCAATTCGTCTGAGTGCCAATGAGTTTTCTCTTTAGACTTGATTTCACACTCTTTGAATTCGCATAACTTTTGTATGAATTTAGAAATCCATGTTAGAATGTAGCGTGCCATACTCTACCGGTTAAAAATTGTCAAAAGAACATAATATAATCATGGGGAAAGCATTTTGCAGTAACTGCAAAATGACAATTAATTGTGTGCAAATGTACCCTGGTAAACTTGTGGTTTATAAGGTGAATTACTGACGTATTCAGTATTATCTAATATGCACACACACACACACACACACACACACACACACACACACACACACAATTTGAATAATATTAAAATGCACGGAAAACTTGAGAGAGTTACATTGATATGTTATATTCAGCACATTGTTGTTTTGAATTTGATATTAAAAACAAACAAAAAAAATCTTCAGTTGCAGGGGCATATTAGTTTGTAGCTACATTTTAAAATACGTTTTCAACTACAATCATGATCATTTATCATCATCTTTTTAAACCCATTTGGAAAGTAAGTGTCCACTTCCACCGTAGCGTATATATTGTGTGTGCCTTTAAAGAGACGACACTGACACCTACAGTTAGATTAGTTTACAAACATCCGCAAAGATTAGCTTAAACTTCGCTGAAACAATGTAAATGTTATACCATGTAATCTTTATGAACAATGTAGTCGCGTACAGTAGCTCATGACATACTTAGATGTGCAAATCATACACTTACCGAGGAATGTAACTGCAAATCCTTCCAGTACACAAGCCCAAGATCCCATGAAGAAATAACCTTTACAATTAGTCAGAAAACTAATAGTCCCGCCAATTAGAGAGAGCAGAAAATCAGCCAGAGACAAGTTGACAATGATATAATTCAAGGGCTGTCTCAACTGTTTGAACTTAAACGTCACAAGCATCACAATAAAATTCTCAGAAAGTGACAAAGATGTTATAAAGAACATTAACGCTGCCAAAAGTGTGAAGTTCCAAGGTGCTATGGACTCGTCCGGGCCCGAGAACGGGTCTCTTTTTCTTTGAATCTCAGGAGCTTCAGTGTACAAGACGCCGTTTACAGATAGCATAAACGAATCCATCTTTCACTGCAGGGATGTTAAAACACTAACTCACACACAAGTTTACAAGCTGTTTCAGCAGGTTTTCCGATTACCCCAAAAACGTAGATACCAGGGTTGAAAGTGTACCACTGGTAACAGTTAGCCCCCCGTTATAGGCTCTGAAGTGTTATATCTAAGTTTTCTGATGATTTAAATAAAAAAAGCGCACCTGGCTAAATATTTTTGTTAAAAAAATATATAAATAAATAAATAAATAAATCTTCGCAAAAACTAGTACAGCTGTATGTAAACAGTTAACGTCCACCTCTCTCGGGTAGCAAGCAAATCTGCACAAGGCTATGCTCGGAACGCTGATACAGCTGTTGTACACATCAATGCAGCCCATATTCCAGCCCACAAAGGCAAAATAACAGCAGCCCACTCACTTCACCCAGTCTCCACCAAGAACCTGAGGAATCGTCTCAGCTGACCTGGACCTGGAACGCATAGCCTCAAATATTGCATGGTGTTTTGCAAACTAGGGGATGGTGGAGTGTTGGAAATGCTGCTAAAAAGTATTAAAAGTAGAACACGCTGCTCTAATTTGAATAGAGTATATCTATCGAAGCACTTGTTCTCTGAAATAGAATTGACTCTTATAGTTATCCGGTTGGTGACATTTATCGGAAGTGTTATTTAAAACTGTCAGTTTGGAAGATCCGTTTTCTTTACATTTTTAGATTTAGGTCAAGAACATAAACAGACCAATGAAGTTATATTCGCGAAACTTCTGTGTGATGAATAAACTAAAAACTGATCTACCACAACATTGCTGTTTCTCAAGAAAACTACGACAAGTCAACCCAGTTACTTGTCAGCATCTTCTCGTCTAAAGGAACCATTATTAATAAAGTATTATATAGCTTAATAAAGTATTATATAGCTGACAATATAAAGAGTTCTTCTTACTGAATAATTGCAAACGGATTCCACTATGAAGTGATACCATTAAATGCAAATATGTTGTTTTGTACAGCTATGGATAAAAGTTTTGCATCACCTAGAATTTTAGGATTAACAAATCGTTTTTAGTTTTTAATAAAAAATAAAATAATTTAAAAAAAGCTACAAAATGATGTCGTAAAACAGGAAGCCATAATACACTATTTCATGTTAGATTTCAAAATGGCAGTTTTCCAATTTTTTTTCAGTTTTTCGTTCAGTATATGGGAAACTACAAAGAGGTATGTGATTCAATATGTTAACGTAACATTATTCAGCAGGTTTCATTCGACTTTATGAAGCCACATTAGTTAATTCTATCGGGTGATGCAAAACTGTTGGCCATAGTTGTAGTTATGAAGTTTTAAAAAAAAATGTATTCCAAGCATATCCTGTTGTTTTCACTGAAACATTGGCGGTATTTTTATTTCAGCACAAAAGGGCACAACTACAACACAAGGGTACATGTCCCCTGCCAAGTGATGCTGCCTGGCTGGCTGGCTGGGAGACAGGGGTAGTTAATCTCCTATAAGCACTGTTCAGGGTGCTGACATTTGTTCTCAACATTTTTTTGGTCATACTTTTCACAGACGTTTAAAGAGAGCCAACTTCTCAACGTTTCGGCATGTTGAATACAACAACAGCCAAGGTTTCAGCGGAAACAGAAGGATATGCTTGGAACCATTTTTTTTTAAAACATCATAACTACAGCTATGGCCAAAAGTTTTGCATCACCATATATAATTAACTAATTTTGCTTCATAAAGTTGAATGAAACCTGCTGAATAATTTTTTACGTATTGAATTATAAACAGACAAATTAAAAAAAAAATGACATTGTGAAATCTAACAGCCTACTACTATTATGGCTTCCTGTAGTTGTGTCATCATCTTGTAGATATCATCTATAATAGTGGGGTGCAAAGAAATTGGAGCAAAATCATATATGTCTGAAACTATAAATTCAGAAAAATCAAATTTACAATAAAATATCTAGAATTATCTCTGTAGTAGATTTTTAGATATTTTAAGAAAACGCTGACACAGATACTGGCTCTACCCAAGAATTGCTTCTTTCTGTCTTCTGTTTGATCCCAATTGTAAGTTAATACAGTTTCCCCTGAAATAGTTAGTCAAGAACCGACAGAACAATCTATTCTTGACTTATTTCTTTATAATGATAATAATATCAGTATTTCACAACAAGCTTCAAACTGGAAACACTACAGAAATACCATGAATAATATATGCACTGCTTGGAGCAGACCCACTCATGCTGTGGTTTATCTAGCCAATACAGGGCTCTGGATTGTGATACAGGCACAGAACACGCAACATTTTGTTGAAGCCTCTTTCACATCGTTAATTAAGATTGTTAACATCACTTACTGATGCAATGCTGAGTGAATGAGTTAAGGCCTCAAACAGCTTCATTATGCTCATATTTAATTATATGAACATATTAAGTTTAACAGCACCCCCTATGAACAATTTTAAACGTGCCGTTGTCTTCCCTGTGACTTGTTCTGTACCAGTACTAAACATTCATCACTCTCCATCTGTGATATCGGTATATATAGCTGTTTATATATTTCTAACATAGATAGAACAAAGGCTGACACAGGAGTTCTGGAGTAATGAGACAGTATGGAAATGCTTTTCCCCTGTAAATCCTCCTTCATCTTAAAGAACTGTCACAAAGTGAGGAGAAGTCAAACAGTAAGTGTATCTAGAAAGGCACGACTGCCTGATCACTGCTATATACAAGGGAACTGACAGAGAAGGGGAATATAGTCAGGTTAAATATAGTTACGAAAAGAAAAAAAAAACTTCTTAAAAAATAGAGCCTGGGGACACTTTTTAGCTCACTGGTGATTATGGCAGACATCAAGATGACACTAATAGCTCCCTTAAAGTTTCCTTTACCTATTCATCACTGGTTACTTTTATGACATTTCTTATTTCTAACTTTATTGTAGGAGGGGGTTGTCCACCATTTAGAAGTTGTTACAGGACCCCTATTTTATATAATTACACAACTGTCATCAGGTGAAAACTGCATGCTGAGTTTCCAAGGCTGAATATATGAACTAAACAGATGAATAATCTCACGTTCACTGTGGGACAACCATAAAGACTACTTCTTCAATTACATTTATTGCTGTCTCCGTACAACTTCTGTAGCAATCTTGAAACTGTCGGTTGGTACTGTGTCCCCTCGGAATTAACGAAGCTTACAGGAGAGTTCAAGATCTTGACTGTGCACAGTTTGCCCCCTAGTGTTAAATCTGCCATTTGACCAATTGAGGCTGGAGTTGGCATTATTATTCTACATTGATAAAATTGGATTCTCACTGGTCCTGTTAGCCTACTGTAGAGTGGATAAAGAAGCACAAATGTGTGTTTAAGGCCAATAACACTACTTTAATTTAGCATTTTTTAAATTATTTAATTAGCTTTACATAAAAGGAAGTTGAAAAGTAATCCACTGACCAATTTACAAAAGATCAAACTCACAAAGAAGATTTATTTCCAAAGAGCATCTACAGATTTTGCATAACATTGTATAGATGGCTCTTTTTCTTAATTCAAAATTAGGAAATGCTACTTGAAACGACTTTTAGTTATCAATTTGTCTGGGTCACATATTTCCCTGTTCACAGGTTGGGTTTAAAAATATAACCTTGTCTTTTTCATTTGGAAGTCTAGCATCAATGCCTACTAGTCAAGTGTCTTCACAGTTGGAGATGTTAAGGGGCCAAGCGTGGTAGCCCAGAAAATTCATAAGATAGCAGATTCAGTCATCATCACACGAGATATGAAGTCACCCCACCAACATCTGAAGCAGTCTCTTAATATGCTGCACTGCATCTGTGATGATGGCCTAATAACTAGAGGATTTGAGTAGCTTGTTTAAAACTGTGTACGCTATAATGGAAAAACTTGAATGTAAAATTGACTGAATTCCATTTTCTCCTCGTTCAGCCAACTTGATCACTCTAATATTTTTAAATGTACTTAGTTCTTTCCCTTTTTCATTTGAAAAAAGCTGTTTTAGACTTTAGCATTTAGATTTATTTTCCCCTTAGAAATAAGTTAAAAAGCTTGCCTTCTTACATCCCTTGGGCTAGTCTTCAAGTCAGCTACATTTACAAATGGGGACAGAACATCTTGAATAACAAGATGTTGCAACTTTTAACATATTTTCTGTTAAAAGATTTTCAAAGCAGTCAAACTAGTGATACAGTAACATTAGCATATCTTCACAGATTTAATTAGCTCTTTAAAGAATTAGTGGCATGACTAAAAATGTCCACACAGCATATACCTTTATCAGCTTTCCGGAGGCTTTCAGTAACTATGATATTATGAATGCTTCCTGGCTGTGTATGACTGCGCACACTGAAATAGAGTAGTTATAAGCAAGGAGGCTTTGTATCTAAATAGCGGTGCACAATCTGACAGTTTACCCACACACAGGTACCAGTCTCAGAAGTCACTGCAGGAGCAATAAGCCCAGGTCAGTTGGTGCATTTCGTAAACCATAAAGACACAGTGGGTGATGCAGCATTATGAGGTTCAGTAACAGACAAAAGAAAAAGATGCCGTCCTTTTGTTTTGTGCGCCAGACCAATGAGGCTCCGCCACTCCTCTCAACATTTTTACATATTATTCACAAACATAAAAAAATGAATACGTGGTGAGTTTGTACTAGTCCTACTGAATATATAGAGGCTTGGTGTACCATAAAATAGTTGAGGAATAGAGAGCAAGATTGAGCCGATATTCTAATCTGAGAGTCGCATTCTCAGGGGTGATCTCACCTGTTTTGGATTGCACAATCTTACTCAGTCTGTCAAAGTGTTTAATTGTGTGTACTGGCAAGCCCGAGATGTGCCCTTCCTGTAATTTTCTGTATGGGATATACAATTAATAAATATTCACTTTTGCCATATGCCTGTCCATAGAACTTATTGGGCACAAATTTGGAGAATTATCTTTGGGGTCAATAATATGTAATATGACACAGCAATGTGATTAAAAGACTCCCCTTGTGACATTAAATGTTTAATTAAAATGGTGTTAGATAATACAAACAATTTTCTCAGTGCATTCCCGTTACTGAAATATTTATATTTGTTGCATTTGAAAACATCTTTAGAAAATATTTGTGGAGAATAATATTATATCTACTTGGAAACAACACATATGAAGTTGGAGCTTTTTCCTGTCCACAGCGTGAACTTCTTAAGTGTTATAAAATGTTATTTATTCCTCGGCTATTGGCTGTTACAGACGTATTAATATACTTTGTAGATAACAATGTTTAAGTAGGCCAGGAATTGACTGCTTGGAGAACATGTCACACACTCCAGCAAGTGTAAAACTAGATCCACAGTTTATTTCTACACCACCATTTTAGATTAGGGACGACTACAAGATGGAAATACTGATCATTACAATTAATTCAATTGAAAATGTATTATGTCAATTCAACCTGTCATGTAATTCCTGAAAAGCCCTTCATCTCGAGAGCAATCAGAATGCAGCATTTCCATAGTAACACAACATTCTTGACATACAATACATTATTGTGCAATATGTCAAAAATACATTATTATCACCCAGCATGTATCTTTAAACACTGGTCACTGAACACATTCATTGCAAACTATTTCTAAATACGTGCAATGAATGCAGATGACTTGACCATGCTATATATTTAATACCAAGATCCGTCTTGGGATTTAAACTAATGAGACACAGAGGTTTACTTGATGCAATTTTTATGACCATTTACACAAACACGTTTATATATATATATATATATATATATATATATATATATATATATATATATATACACACACTACTGTGCAAACTCCAGAAGTTGCCACATGTGGTTTTCCATCACATTACCATGAGAGGCTTGTACGATCTGACAGGGACTACTAACTCCATTTATTATGGTGTAAGGGATACTATTAGTGCTTTTGTCAAAAAAATGTAAAAGTGAATTATAAATGCATATAAAATAATACACAATCACCACATGTAATAAATGTAATATTTATTTATGGAACATTGCTCAATTAAGACTCACAATACAACAATAACCTGTTAGAGACTTCAAATGGGTTTTAAAAGTGGGACTTATCAAGTATTTTTTTTTTTCTAACTTGGCTGGATTCACTACTGCGACTCCAAAAATAAAATAACAAATGACACAAAGTGTTTAACACTGTGATTCCTTATCTAGGATCTGATGGGGGGAAAAAAAGAAAGATCAGTGTTATAATACATAAACTGCCGTACATTATACTATTAATAACAGACTATTCCTTCACTCGAAAGCTTTCCCTAACTCAGAACAAAAACTAAAGTAGGCATATAGGAATCTATCTATTTAATAAAGCAAAAGCAACATGTGTTTGATTTTATTAAATATAAATTGTTAGGTTCATCAGTGAAAGTTTAAAATGTTTCCGGCACCTCTTATAAATCTCCAGAGTTCATATGGTTTTTCTTTTGCTTTTGATATACCAGTGCTTTGTATGACAAATTAGCTCTGGTTTCTTTGTAATCCAGCACTGTCTGCCTCTAATCTGTCACTGTCTGTACTTTTTGATACAAATTAGGATTTATTGCTTCAGTTCTCTCATAGTTTTATCTTATTTAATTCAAAGTTTGAAATAACCTTTAAAAGGCTACACTAGGGATTTTAAAATTATAGGCAAGTAAAAATTAGACTCCATTGCATGCATTCCTAACAGGCTTATTGTAAACCTGGCATGACATCAGTAAGTATTTCATTGCAATTAGCCATTAATTAAACTTTACTTGCATGTTAATAAACAATGATTCTATGTATTCTAGAGAATATGTAATAGGACCCAGCATCTCTAGAGTAAAGGTTAAGAAATGTGAGAATAAAAATATCAAACAATAAGGATTACATTGGAAAATATAACATTGTGATCTGACAATGCAGGATACAATGAAGGTAATGTGCTCTTTTAAGATAATCAGTGTCTGGGGGCCCCTGTTTGTTTTTCTGTCTCCATAGCCATTCATACTGTATGTCACACTAAAATTGTTCTAGTGCTGGGGGTATATGAAAGCATTGTCCATCTGTTTGCATTTCAAACCTAGACTTTACATACATGCAGGGAATATACAGCATGATGATCTAGTTGTTCAAGGTAGCTCTAATTCTGAATCTACAGCCCTAGTGGGGGGATGGGTAGTTCTTACTTGCTTGTTTTTTTTTTAAATAAAGGAAATAGTTATATAATGTAAGAGTTTGACAAAAGTGTATCAATACAACCATAAAGTGTTTACAGTATTTATCTTACATCTGTTGATAGTTTGTAAAAGTATTAATGGCTTGCCTGAGGTTCTGACCACTGTTAATAAGCTGTATATACTGATGCACAAAAGAAACGCAACACTCAGGTCAAATGGATTTAATGAAATATTGTCAACATAGATATCAAACAAAATCACAGAAAATGTGAACAAAAATACAGATCAAAGAAACATGATACGTTTTCAGTATGAAACATGACACTGTTAAAATGAACAAAGTTAATATTGTGTATGACCTCTGAGCATTAACACAATCCTGGCATCGTTGACACATAGACCTGATCAGTCTCTGGATAGACTGCTGTGGGATGTTTCACCACTCTTCTTGTGCAGCTGCAACCAGCTGGTGAAGGTTGGCTGGTGGCGGATGTCTCCTGTGGATGGCACTGGCGATTTGGTCCCACAGATGTTCTATTGGACTCAGGTCAGGAGAGAAAGCTGGCCATGGCAAGACCTCGACATTGTTTTCTTGAAGTCATGCAATTGTAATCCTAGCACTGTGTGATCTTGCATTATGCTGCTGGAAAATCAACAGTTCCAGATAGGCTTGCAGGAACAGAAAAACTGTTGCCTCAAGGACTTCATCAATGTATCGCTGAGCAGTAAGGTTGCCCTCAATCTGCACCAAAGGCGTTCTTTTGTTAAAGGAGATTCCTCCCCACATCATCACACTTCCACCGCCCCCCAGTTGGCTTGAACAACGTAACAGTCAGCATAACACTCACCACGACGTCTACACAGATGTTGCCTTCTGTCTGTCAAGGACAAAACGACATTCATCAGTGAATGAAACACTCCACCACTCTCACTGCCGCCACCTCAGATGTTCTCTGGCCCACAGAAAACGGCGATTTCGTCTCTCAGCTGTCAATATGTTACCCCTGATGATGCAAATCATTTTCATGCAGACGGCGAGCTACAGTCATTCTGCTGATGCGCGGGTTATTTCTTCCTGGAATTTCTCGTGGTGTAGCCACTGCAGTCTGAAAACAATAACGCAGATGGATCAGTCGGATGCGACGGTCCTGGGCTGGTGTGGTGACCCTGCCTTCCAGGATGTGGCCTGTCCCTCACAGAGCTGGTTTCCTGGTTTCTCTGGACTAGTCTGCTGTTTGTTGAAGCAGAATATCTCATACTCCGGGTAACTTCTCTCACAGTCAGGCCGCCTTCAATCAAGTGATCGTCATTACTCAAGTCAGGCATGGTCATATCTTTTTCTGTTCTTGTGTTAATTAAAATCAGTTTTTAATTATTTGTAAATGACTATTTATACAGATTCTTAATCAACTAATTTGGGCAATTTTAACTTAACTCAAATACCAAACACTGAGCACCTGGCGTTTTTATGAAATCACATGACTTGAGCTTAGTATTTTGTTATCTCAAAGAACAATACTACTCAAACAATCAACAAACCTATCTGCTCACTATTTAAAATGTAAATAACATTACGTATGTGCCCAATGAGCTCTTGATGTAAAACTTAGACTGTTGCATTTTCATTGTGCATCAGTATATTAACATTGCTGTAGATCTGCCCCAGAGACAAGTTTATACACAAAAAATGGTATGTGCTGCAAAGAAGATGGTTTAACAATGTAAAACAGAAAATAATCTAATAGTACATATATATGTGCAGGAAATTACTAGGTTTACATGTATATAAAACAACAAGAAACCAATTGAATTGGTCCATGTTGATTTAGTGACAACCAGCAGGTTTAAGTGTACTGTATGTATATGAAAAGGAATCCTCTTGTTAGCAAATTTTATTTGTATCCTGATGTTATAGAAATATATGCCATTTCTCTTGAGTGTCTTAGAGCGCATGTTTTCCATGAAGGACATGACATGGCTTAACTAAATTGAGTTTGTTCTTGGGTTTGATCAGATAAAAGTGAAACCGAATTCTATTGCAATCATAACACAGTTTCCAACAAGTAGTAAGATTATACTGTATATGTATTGCAATAGTCAGAAATCAGAACATTCTTTAAAATAGAAATTGAACAAAAAACAAAAAGATGGTACATCTAAGAAATACTCCTAGCACACTTACAGACTGTTTCTTTATATCTGTGCACATAAAAAAAAACAGGGAAACCTGTTACAGTTGTGGGTGTATACAGTCAAAACAGCCTTTATGTGTTACCAATGACAGTATGGGGTTGTGTATCCCAACCATTCCCGTTCATGCATGGTTTTAATGTTCTCCATCCCTTCAGCCTTTAAACTAATGTGAATCATGCATTTCAACTAAGTTGTTTCATGTCACTTCATATTATTTAGATTCCCTTTACAGGACAGGGTGAATCTCAGAGAACTTATACCTGTCTAAATAACAGTTTATAAATAAGTAACTACATGGATGCATACATACATACATGAATGTTTGACGATATACTTCTTTCTGAGGAGGCCATGTCTCTTAGAGCTTGCTCTCTGGCTTTAGTTCCTCTGACCTGTTCAAGGCAATAGGCAGTTAGAATGCAGAATTGACTCTGATAAATGATAGGAGCTAGAGTAAATTTCACAAACGTTGTTTCATACTTGATTCCTGACTGAAATGGAAATAGATTGTTTAGGGTACAGTATCAGTGACTTGCATTTTCTTGGTTTTGTTTGCTCACTTGTTTGCTCCCCTCTTCCTCCTTACAGCTTGAGGGGCTCGTTCTGGCTTTAGGCTCCCTGTCTGTCTCATTTAAAGGTTAGGCAGTAGGCAGCTGCTATCTAAGCTAAAATAGGGCAAGACCATTGAGCTACGATAATTGTGCCAGCTGTAGCAAATGCCAACTGATGTTCATTGTTAAAGCAGTTTTAAAATCAGCTAATATTTTTTTTTTAAATTCTTTTATTAAAGTGAGTGTTTATAGGTGTGGAAGTTTAACAAAATGGTGCTTACCTCAATTTTGTGTTACAGTCCCTTTACTTTGATTAATTTATTTAGGCTTGTATAAAATGTTAGCATTACAATGATTTTAAGCAATATCTCTGTCGATAAAGATGGCAGTGCGATGTTGCATACTTTGACGTAATGTTTTGCTGACCGCAAGCTGAGCCACAGTGGCCACGTGCAAATGTACTCCTAAGTGATCAGGTGGATGTGTATGAAACGCAAGTTCCATAGAGATTACTGACAGACAGCTAACCCGCACTTTCGTCACGTGAGGGCCTTCTGCAGTGCCTGTGCTTCTAAAATAGCCTATATGTACAATACTAAATCCATATATTATGTTATTTTATTTAGCTTTTTATTCTTTTAATATGCAAATAATGTATGTGATGCTGAGGCCTGCAAGAGCTGCTTTAATAAATATTAACATGTATCAGCTTGCACCCATAAACTAATGTTATTATGCACCATAATGCTTCAAGCAACTTCTCTAGGTATTTAATTAATGCAGGTACGCGAGCTGTTGTGAAGAATTTTATTCAATTATTACTTACATTCATGCCTTGCCATATTTAATTGAAACAATCAAAACAAACAACACAACTATAAAATGACATACATTTTTTTAGATGAGGAGGAAAAGCATTATGGTTTTAATTAACACTGAAATTTGCATTTTTTAAACAGTGTATTTACATAACATTCTTTAACCATCTGCCATTATATTTCCAAGCATACAGCAGTAGAGGTTTGATATTGAATGGGTTCCAAGTATTGTACATTGCTGTAGTTTCCTTTTAGTCTCAGAATGAGGAAGACATTGGAATAAACCATGGTTAGAGACAATGCAAAGTGTTACCATGTCACTTAATGTGCTACAGACTCATCACACTCACCTCCATAACATGTACAATAATGGAATTAATCATAAGAGGGAAACTAGAGGATTATCTATATGGCCATGTCATCATAGGAGACAAAACGGATTCAGAAAAAGGTGCTCTTGTCTGACAAACCTCATAGACTTCTTTGAAGAATTGACTGCAAGGATGGACACAGAAAAGAGCCTATGACATCATATACTTGGTCTTCCAAAAAGCCTTTGACAAAGTGAAAAGCAACCAGATTAATCCCAGGGCTATGAAGACATGCTGCAAGAGCTGAATCTATTTAGCCTAGAACAAAGAAGAATTAGGGGGGACATGATTAAAGTATTTCAAATCTTAAAGGGAGTTGACATAGTTAACCCGAACCAATACTCTGAGCACAGTACAGAAACCAGGACAAGAGGACACAGTTGGAAATTAAGCGGAGATAGATTTAGAACAGAGGGAAGGAGACACTTCTTCACACAGAGAATGGTGCAGCTACTAGAAACCGGACAAGCTTAGATGGGCTGAATAGCCTCCTCGTAAATTGTGTTATGTTTTTAATATCTACCAAGCATTCTCATTTTTGGTATAACATGTGTTCTAGCTTTCAATAACATACATTGTTTGGATACCTCTGCATTGAAAATGTAGTGCAAAAATGATTAATAGCATGTCAAGCCATGTTGATTAACTTTACAAAGGGGAAGTGAAGGAAATCAGCTTCATTGTAGTAGTGAGGATATCAGGGGAGATGTCAATTTAGATGATTTACAACACCACTCTCTAGCAGATATTCTCTAGCAGGAGAGGATCAATTTTGAAGGGATTAATACTTTGCAGAATGTTAATACATCCTCAAATTGTGAAAAACTAGCCTCTACGGCTTTGGCATATGCTGTAGCACATACACAGCTACAGGAATCAGGAGACTCATTTTGTTGTTGGGTTTGGCACTTAACTCTGCTCTGCTTTTTACCTCCACATACTGCAGCAGGCCTGTTTCCATCAGAGCCCTTTTGTAAAGAAGGAGTATTCAGTTCCTGGGTGGTATTCATCATCTTTTATTTAATTTTATTAGTTCCCAGTGGCTTTGTGAAAATCCTGATAATTAACTGTTTTTTGACGTTTTGTCAGGTATTGTACATATTAGAGTGGATGGTGAATAATAGAAGTGTTTTAAGGTGTTGGTTTACCACCAACTAATTCCATGTTTTACTCAAAGGAAAGTGTTAGATTTAAAATCTCAACAGTGAATCACAACCCCATAGGACTCCATATGCCATTTAAGTACTTGCTAGTTTTTTCTCCAAAGAACACTCTGAACCTCTTCTTTTTATTATTATAATGGCTGCACATCGAAACACCAAGATCCTGTGACATTTAAGCTTTTTGCCTCCTATTGATGGTTTAAAATTACCTTTTTGGGGCAATTTCCACTCAGGTTTTCTTTAGTGAAATATTGTTTCTTATACATTAGTTGTTGTATTAGGTAACATACGTTCTTTCAGTATGCTAAACTAAGACAATAAAGAATAAGCATTTTATACTGACCAACACAACTAACACGCAAGTGGATCCTGTGCTTTTGAGTATTTTCGTGTTAATTGTTGGAACACATGCTAAAATCTGCAAAGCATTTGTCTGCTACCATTTCACTCGCAACATCACGATAGCTGGGGTCTGTCTCCCTGTAACAGATATTGAGTAAACAAAAGTGCTAACAAGTTGCATTCTCTAGACATAGCAGACTGTTGTTTAACACAATGATTTCATTCAGATCAAACAAGCCTATACATAACCTATTTGCAGTATGATTTCCACACTTGGTCTCAAGAATTACCTAAAGGGGTGTGACAGAATCTATGAGAGCTGTGTAAAGGGAACAGAGTGCCCCAGACTGGATGGTCTGACAGTTCATTTCAGGGAAAGGTGGGAGTCAGACATTTAGAAAGGGGGAGGGGCTACGGTACACCAAGTCATCACCCCAGAAGGGAAGTGATGTGGCAACCGCGGATTGGAGGAGAAATGGTTGCACTTGCTAACCAAGGGGGCGTACAAAAGGGGACGTGGCTAGGCAGTCTGTTCCTTTGTTATGTTTAAGTTCAAACCGCTAAAGGAGAACCTGTTTAGTGTTTGTTTGTTTTGTCATGTCTAATTATATACTTGTTTGTTTATTAGACGGCTAACACGTACCGGGAGCTGTCGCTTAAGGCCAGCACCAACCCGGACAATACTTCACAACTGTACACAAATAAATTGTATTTCACCACTTGCACATTAGCACTCGCTCTGGACTTGTGATCGTGTGTGTGTCTTCGTGTGTGTTCTACTGTGTTTATTATTTCGAGACTGTAACCCGTTGTTTGAAACAGTGCAATACACATTGCTGTATATTGCCTGGGATTATTCTTTGCGGTCGCCAGACCGGGATTACAAAAATAAATAATTGTTTGGATTGTGAACTTTGTTGTCTGTCTTCTGTTTCGTAATCACATCACCACTACACCTGTGCACTGCAAACCACTATGCCACAAGGGGCAATTGATGCATTTCAGTGAAAACAGATTTTTGATTTTGAATATATTCAAGATATTGAATCATAAGCATGTACACAAATACCATGACCATACATGGGTATGGATAATAATACATTGGTATTGATTACCCTGTATCTATATAATTATGAGACAAATAAATGTAATTTGCTATAAATGTACTATTAAACAAAGTGGAGTGAATAGGTAAGTTGAGGGGGGGACGGAGGGGGGTGATGCTGGGACGCCAGAATCACTGCCGAGCCCTCTTGAGGTGTCGTGGGCTAGTCGACGAAACACCGAGGATGAAAGGTGCTCACTTGAAGACCTTAGCGCAATCCGGACGGTTGTCACGTTGATGTGCTGGGGAGGCCGCACTGTGGTTGATCCCCAGAGCCAGCATCGCAGCCGTTGTGGGTGCTGATGCGCTAGGGAGGCAATAAACTGATTCCTGGAGCCAGCATTATACTTCAGCCATTAACACCAGACAGAAGGATATCTACATCATCATATGGAAGGAAACGCAAATGGATAGAGGCACATATGGATCACATTAGTTTACTGTAAAGCTACATTTTAGTTGGTGCTTATCTTGGCGAGAGCCGTGTTCAAATTAGCATGAAGTTTTAACATCTACTCTCGTGTAATGGAAATCTTAAACAACTATTTCAGATGTATTTAATTACTGAAGTATACAGAGAGAGTGATCAATCTGCTTTATTGCTTCATGCCAATGGCAAGCAATGTTGAGGTATTTAATTAACATCAGCTTCTTAGGGTTCAGGCAGCAGTAAATGTTAATGCAAAGTGTAATGCTCTTTTTTAATTTTTATTTAAGGAACCTGGCAGATGGTGGTTGAATTAATTAACATTTGAGACAGTATCCTGCTGTAAACGTCTACTGTGCTGTCCACTCACATGATAAGCAAACAAATATATGGCATTATCCTTTGATGCCATAGTTCAGAAAATAACAGATTTCAGCACAAAACAATTGCCTCCTCTGCAATAATTATTACTTTGAAGGTGGACAATAGAAATATGAAGACAAAAGACATGGCTTGTTTTATTATTTCTACATAGAGTAATTATTTTTGTGATAGATAATGAGTCAATGTTAAAGGCACGTTGCAATCTAAGTTACAGGCATATTAATACAGAGAAGAGCTTCATTTGGCAGGAAGAGTTGAGAGTTCAGCACGTTAGCTTTCCATGTTCAAGCTTTTTGTCCATGTCTAAAGAACACAAGTTGTCAGCAAATTATAGACCTAAGCCCACTCAAATAATAGTTTGTCTTTATCACATATTTAAGTATATCTGTACATTTTAATGTACCATCAACCATGATGTGCAAAAAATATCATCACGTTAAAAAACATCCCTTTCCTTTCCATTTTAAAAGGTAAGGGTTTGTTACAACCATTCTTCCTCCAACACTGAGTTTGAATCTTTTTTCTTTGTATTCTTTGAATCCAGCTGGCATTATCTGTGCCTGGAGAATCTGAGATGTGTGATCATTTTGAGTTCTTCCTGATTTCAAAGAAATCACACAATGCAGTGAACTTTCAACTCTGCTGGCCCCAATTGCAAGGTCACCGCATCATGTGATTTCTAAGGAATCAGGAAGTTCTCCAAAGAAGTCGGCGACTTGGATTCGGCAGTCCCAAATAACTGCATTTTTTATTTACATATATTTTTTTAATTTAAAGCTGTTTACCCATCGAATGGTAGACTCAAACACCTACATTCATTTTGGATATTAATAGTTTTGTACTTTAAAGGAAGCCTTAATATTGTGAGTGTTGGACTGGTAGTTTCTTGGAGTCACATTGTATTTTGTCTTAAAGGTAATCTGCAATACAGAACCTACACAGTGTTATGTTTTGTTTGAAAATCAATAACAATCTTATTGGCAGGCACCTGTGCAGTTTATGTACAGAAAAATATGTTATATGGCTTAATGGCATTTGCGAATAAAGATCCATTGCAAAAGACTGTACCTGACAGCTATCAAAATACAACACAAATACAACAGTTTATCATGTGGTTAATATATTTTATAAAATATGAAAAATATCATTTTGGCTACGAATTAGCTTAACAGCAAAAAAAAAAAAAACTATTCTAGCAATAATCATCATTACTCTTCTCTGGGTATTTAATATGGTGCTGAACAAACAATTACTGCTACATGCAGTGTGAGGGAATGGTAATGAAGACAGGCATTTATCTAGCAGACAAGTATGAATGCAAGGGAGCAATATCAATGTATGTATTCCTTTGGTGAATGTCAAGGCAGAACTAATGAGCACCTAATTTAACGCCTGAGTTCAACTTTGCTACCTCATTAAATGTGAAGTTGAAGGCTGACAGCCTGACACAAGATATTGGAAATTATATATTTTAGGTCAAATAACCCCAAATCAATTCAAGAGTGTGCAAACTAAAAATGAATTATGTCAAGCATGTGGTTATGCCATAGAATATGATAGGCGTTTACAAAAAAAACCGTTTTCAGAGAATAACGTTGAGCATTTGCAGTCTGTTGCAGTGCTGAAACATAGCAAGGACAAATATTGTTTGGTAGTGTAGTTATTAGCGTGAACTAGTAGATGTTTTCATTTAACACAGCTATCTAGCAGCAAAAATTATATTATGTCTACAGCTCTTTATTTCTATCTGTCTGCTTAATACAGACATTGAACAGGCATTCTGCTCCTACTGGGAATCATTACCGGAGCTGCAATTTGGTAGACTATCCAACTCTTTTTGTAAAAAAAGAAAAATGCTTCCTTTCTTTAACCATCATTTCTTTTTCTTTTTTTTTTTATAAATTTAGTCGTCTCCAATTATTTTTACCCCGGTTTTCACCCCAATTTTAGCATGCCCAATTATTATCTGTATTCTCGGCTCACCGCTCGCAACCCCTCCGCCGACTCGGGAAACGGAGGCTGGAACACGCGTCCTCCGAAACGTGCTCCTGCCAAGCCGTCATTTTTCGCACTGCAGATCCACAGCAATGCCACCAGACCTATAGTGCTGGAGGACAACACAGATCTGGCGGCTCCACTGCAGAACCACAGGCGCCCTATGGGCCACAGGGATCGCTGATGCGCGGTGAGCCGTGGATTCTCCTGCCGACCTAAGCCCTCCCTACCCGGGCAGCGGTCAGCCAATTGTGCGGTGCCCTCCAGGAACTCCCGGTCACGGTCGGCTGTGACATAGTCTGGATTCGAACCTGCGATCTCCAGGCTATAGGGCACATCCTGCACTCTGCGCGGAGCGCCTTTACTGGATGCGCCACTCGGGAGCCCCAACCATCTTTTCTTCTGAGTAATTATGACCCCCTTTTCACTGTCACCAGGCAAAAGGTATACTCTCTCCATTTATTTCTATAAAATCACCAGCACCACCTGTCAGTCAGCACTGGCCTACGTTTCTTTTCTGTCCAATACATTACAGAGGGTGTTTGGCTAAATTAATACATTTTCAAAACTGCATCGAGGGCCACAGGACTTTCACTTTTAAAACTTTGTACTGAGGGGTTAATTTAAAATACAGCACCAAAACCGTTGGGAAGATACTATTAGCAAACATATGGTCTGGAGACAGAGAGAGAGAGAGCTTAAGGCTACACATACAGTTATCCATTGTGAAACCCTCAGGCTGAGCAGACACAGTGCCAGGATGTAGAGAAGAGACACAAAGCCTGTGGCTGAAAATCTGCACACCACCCACAAAACAATATAGTGCTTGAGGATACAAGAAACGCCCACAGCCATTGCAATATGTAGCAAATAAGATATACTGCAGAGGTTAGAATTATTTACTTTTTTCTCACTGAATTATTCATATGTGTATTGTTTACAAATAACAACACAAATTGTGTATCTTTCCACAGGAACTGTATAATTATATATATATATATATATATATATATATATATATATATATATATATATATATATATATATAGTGACAGACCAAGGGGCAGGGTGATCAATGGGAGATATGTGAGGGCAGATACTACAATTACCAGAATCCCAAGTTACAGGGTGCAGTCAGCATACCTGCACAGGGTGTGGCCGACTCCCATAAATAGAGGCCAAATTGGCCAGATCAGAGAGGGAGTTGGAGGAGACACTATGTGCTATGTGCTGTGTGCTGTGTGCTGTGTGCTGTGTGCTGTGTGAGAGAGAGAGAGAGAGAGAGAGAGAGAGAGAGAGAGAGAGAGAGAGAGAAAGAGAAAGAGAAAGAGAGAAAGAAAGAAAGAAAGAAAGAAAGAAAGAAAGAAAGAAAGAAAGAAAGAAAGAAAGAAATTTGTAAACTTGTGTATGACCTGGACTGTTTGGACTTCCTTGCTGGCTATATATACACTTTTATCAGGACATATTTTCCTCTATTGAAATTATACATTTTTTAAAATGTTATTTTGGCACACCATGTTAACATACTGTACTGAATCATAGTACAATTATATTAAAGTATTGTAAACACAATGTTATGTCTATCAAATGATAAGGCATAGTGAAGAGCAGCTAGACCTATCCAGAACTGAACAGCATTTAACCACCTCATCTTCCTCCATAATCATTTGAGTGGGATTATTTTGTGATTTTGTACATTATTTACTATAAGGTACTAGAATTGAACCTCATTGTTTTTGGTATAAAAGGTATTTTTTTTTATATCTATGTAAAAAAATGGCCTCCTACCTTGTGGCCTAAGTCTGTCCACTTCATATCCACCTGTACTCTTGTCCTGGTTTATGTGCTTCACTTGAAATAGTGGCTAGCATTAACTTTGTTGACTCCTAAGATTTTAAAAAAGACAACCATCCCTAACTCTTCTTAGTTTCAGTTTCCTCATACTGTCTTCATAAATGTTAGCTCTGGGATTAGTCTAGCTGCTCTTCGCTTGTAGTGAGGGGACCAGTCTCACCAGTGTATTAAGTAACCCCATCACAACCTCCCTTTCTGTTAGGCTTTTTAATGGCCTGCCAACCTCCCACCCCACACTACTTTGTAGTCGACAGTTTACTACAACACTAAGGACTTCTTCATTGAGAACTTTTTCCAATTCAGAACCAACCAGTGGGTGTTTGAATCCTCTATTTTTTGTGACTGGCATGCAACAATACATTTATTAACATTGAATTGCATTTGCTACTTTTCTGCCCAAGTCTGATGGTGGTTTGAATCACTTTGGATAGGTGTAAGCCAGCTCTGTATGGTTCTATCAAACTCTGTATCAACTGTAGGTGAGAGCATGAGACAGGTGTTGTTAGTGCTGCAGATGGAAACATGCTGTATTCTGTTGATAGAGGTTGGTTTGGCTTGTCATGACCTTGTAGAGAGGCACACACATTGTTCAACTGTCTTCATACCACTTTACCTATGTGGCGTCAAATACAATCAGTGTCTAAGCTGGAAGGAACCTTAAATCTCTGGTTTTCCATAGCGACAGGAAGTATTGTCATTCAACAATGATCAAATTTAGCAACAGCATATAAACAAACACTACCAACACATCAAACACATAAATATACATTAAAATACATTAGTTTAAAGCTTTTCAAAAACCTTTTTTTTATTAAAACACATTCAGTGATGTGTTTTCATCAATCACATTGTACAGTATCTACTGTATTGTATATTCAAATAACTTGGCCAATACTGTCCATTACCCCGTTTCAAGCTATATAACTCAGTCACCTCTCTTCAGTTGACTGTTCTGCGCTAGCTCAGCAGACCATTTAAACATCAAAGACCCCATAATGATTTGATGTCTCTTTCTGATGACATGTTAGTTCCAGGCCTCTTTCATATTCATGTTTCTCCCTGTGCAGAGAAACACTTTCATGTATATGCATTTTTTCTTATCTCTTACATTAGAAATCCAGATAATCATCTATTTCTTTCATGAGAATGCAACTGGAAAATTAACTATTTGTTATTTTACTTGAGAAGAAAACTTGATAGAATATAAACCTCTGTAAACAGGCTATAATTTTATCCAGTACTGAACTTTAGTACAGACTCACACCATACCCGGAATGCTGATTTCCTGGACATAGATTAATTTTTTAATTGGTATTGTGGCAATGTGCCCCGTCCCTGTGTGCATTTGTGTGTTGCGTGCGTGTGTTAATGTTGGTGTATAGTCATTGGTACACGGGATATAAACGGGTCTGTGTTTCACGTGTATTTAAAAAGTGTATATTTGTATTTAGGCACGGGATTGCACATCACGCACGTGCATTTAAAATATAATATGTGAACACGGGGTTTCACGTAATGAATTCACGTGCTGGGATTCAAGTGAATAATTAATTAGTAATTGAATCCCAGCACAAACAGTATAAATAGATGCACGTTTAGTCACTCGTGGTTGGTGTTCGGTGAGTGGAGAACGGGTTAGGAGACGGAGGATATTGTAAAAGTAAAATAAGTAGTGAAATCTGCTCACCGTGTTTGTTTGTCTGTGTAGTCCGTTTTGTTTGTCTGTTTATTTTGGCTCAAGTGCCTGTTTTGTGTTTTGTTACAACCGTTTATTTTCTGTCTGTTTATTCATTAAATGCTGAGCGAAAGCATTCGCTCAGCTCCACCAAACTCCACATCTCTCTGTCGTTTGTGTTCCTGTTTCTGGTCTGACGCCACCCACTCCGGCCGTCTTTGTGACAGGTATCCAAAGTCACTTGAGACCATTTATACAGTTAGATTTCTTCCACGGATAGAATAAGGTACTGTTATAAAAATATTGTTCATGGCTTTACCTTATTGTCATATTATAATGCAATAATTACTATATTGCTGTATCCTATTCCAGAGTAGAGTGAAGTGTTCAGGTTGCATCTGTTTTAGGGAATTAACCTCTTCATACAGAACAGAAGCAACATCTCCTTGACTTCTCCTTGAAGCAACATCTCCTTGGGTTTCAGGCAACACCTGACAAGGTTTCTATGACTATACATCACCTGAGTGCAATGGGAGTCTCTTGGTTCATGTTTGCAAATGTGGTTGATTCTATAACTTCTAATTGTGTTCCTGTGGCAAAGTAGTTTGTAGTGCACAGGTGCAGTGGTGATGCAGTGCTCAGAAATGATAGATACAAGACAGTTCACGGTGAAAAAAGCAGCTCTTTATTTACTGACAAATAATAATACCTGGCTCTACACAATGACGTGTATCGCTCAGGCAAACCACGGGGTTCAGTCCCGAAATAATAATACATTAAACAAGACACACACAAACACAACATGGTCACAAGTCTAGAGTGAGTGCTCTTAGTGAAAGTGGTGATCTACAGGATTATACGTGCACAATGGTGAAGCGTAGTCCGGGTTTAATTGCTGGCGGTTTAGCTACAGCTCCTGGAGGTTAGCCTTCTATAATGACAAGCACAGACAGTTAGAAACAAACAACACTTAACATGATACACTCATCACAGTCTATTTCCTTTCTCAGTCATTCTCATAACCACATCAAAGGAACAGATTACATCATCACATCCCCAATTATACCCTTAGTCATGTCCCCTGCGATAGCTAGTTCAGTCACGTCTCCTCCAATCCATGACTGACACATCGCGTACTGCTTTAGGGCGATGACTTCGGGCATTGTGACTCCGCCCCCTTCCTGGATGGCTGGCTTCCGACTGACCCTGGAATGAACTGCCAAACCAACCAGTATGAGGCACTCTGTTCCTGTTATACAGCGCCCTCACAGATCGGGAGGGAGATTGTTGACTAGGATTCATTCACTCTCTGTCACAGTTCCCCATTGCATTTTTGTGTAAGGTGCATGCATTTGATCAGTGCTATAGGTACATTTAAAACAACCCACTAACACTGTAACCTTTATAATAATTAACCACCAACATCTATTGATACATCTTTACTGTAATAAAATGCTTGTCATTTCTAATATCTTATTTGTCACACAGCCTGTCTGCGTACAGCAGCCTATACTACAGCCCCAGCAGCTTAACCTTTCCACGTGCCTTCCGTGATCATTGCAGGTTTATCAACATGTCCTGATGGAAATGTCACTTGTCTTTTTCAGCTGATAAAAGATAGATATCTCATTAGCCAGCAGGTTGTGTGTGAATTGCTCTGATATTTCATACTGAGGAAAAGAGACATGAGAACCAAGTAAGAATTTAATTAAATAGCACTGCATGTTAATATAAAGGTTGCTGTTTTCCCTAATTGTTACATGTTAATTTTCTTTTCCAATCTGGCTGGAAGTTGTGAAATAACAGAGCTGCGGGAATAAGGTATAACAAATGCTTGGGTAGACCTCCAGGAATTGGTTGGAGATGTAAGATATAGATAGCTGTGAGCAGGAGTAGGTGAAAATCTGTTGGGATTTCTATATAGAGTACATCATACAGCAAAAAGTTCCCTAGGTGATAAGATGTGGTGAACATTTTTTTTTTTTTAATCATAACATATTCATCTTTAAGTGCCATTTTGTAACCAAGTGAACAAAATTATTGTCTCCCAGGATCTAGTGACAATGAACAGCTGGACTTGCTAGAGGTATTAATGGAGGTTTTAACAATGGTAAAAGGGTTTTGTGAGTCCTTCATCTGTGTTAATGTTTTGAGCTTTATTATTTTTAATATGCAGTATTTTTTCAAGCCCTCTTTCATCCATCAGTGCTTTATTTGTTTGGAAAATAGTAGCACATGTTTTCGATTACTAACCACTCAGGTCTCAGTTCCCATTTATTCACATCACAAACACAAATGTGCCTGCGTAACATCACCCACATATATTATAACACCCACATAGCCTTTCATTTCCTTTATGCAACATGGTACAATGAAATCTTGGTTAGGTGTTATCCATGTAATCATGTAGTGGAGAGTGCCCAGTAAAAAGCCAGAACATTTTTTCCCATTCCCATCTCTTAGCTCGTAACTAGTTACCAGAGGTTGTTGGATTTTTCATCAGGCAAGATGGTTAGATATGAGGTTAAAAGATATTGCTGTTACATGTGTGGTAGATTGCAACATCTGTGGTTGTTACACGCATGCTCCAGACTTCATTGTGTGCAGGAGAATGGCAGAGGACAAATTAAACACACAAACATGGAGCAGCCCCGGCTTTTGAACCAACCGTGTTCAATGTCATCAGAATGGGGGTCTAATCTCCAAAAGGTTTGGAAATCCAAGACAAAGTTATATCGAAGGCTGAGCATTCTTTCACTTTTTTAGGTTCACCTTTCACAATTTCACTACTGCTTCCAATGGGACCACAAGCACCTGCTCTATTCTAACTCATACAGTAGAGCTTCTAATAGGTCCTCCAGGTAGGCAGGTAGTTCTAGACATGAATCAATTCATTCTCTGTACTCCAAAAGTACATGTTTGGGGGTAGGCCATTTGAGTTTCGTTATGAAAAAGCTCTACACTACCTCAGCAGATTTTTGGGTGAGAGCACTTTTGGGAATCTCTGATGACAGTAATAAGGAGGAACCGACTTCCCCACATGTGCCTCCCATCTGGTTTCATGAGTTATCTGGCTGAGGTCAAGATAGCAAGCTGTTTAAAATGGTTTTCTTACATTTAACTGTTCCTTTTAGTCAGCATGAACTCATCCACCACACTGAGTCCACTCTAAAACATTTTCAAATTAACAAGAAGCTATTCTCATACATTGTAATACATACATTAAGAGTGATGTTTTAGTCCAGTAATTTCGTTACCCCAACTGATGGACAACACTCCACTTCTTTAAAGGTTAAAAGACAACATATCTGAGTGATTTCTACTGTATAAGCAGGCATGGCTTTAGTTCAGTCACTTTCTGGCAGGCATTTAAACTATAGGTATTTTTCCATTGCTAAATTGCATGACGTTAGTCAAAACACATATTCCATGATTCATATAAATAAACATAAACAATTTTAACATAAACATTTTGCAATCATTTTTTTCTAAAATAACATTCTCTGTTTTAAAAAGAAAAGTTCACACTTGATATAGATTTGGTCTGTTGCACAAATAATGGTAATTGTTGCCCAGTTAATATACAGTATTTATTACTGCACATTGCAGACCCGTTTTATGGGTGTAAAGCCATATATAGACATATATTAACAATCTTGTATGGTTTTCCACACGTACATATGTAAAGTCAACAGAAAAAAATACCATTAGCTTTTTCAAACAACAGGTAATTTTACAGAAGAAATGCAGGTTTTGGGAATAATGAGAATATCATCTGGTTTTAAACTACTGGCAAAAACAAACAGAAATGAAGATGGAATATCATAAGGTTTGCATAGCTGATGGTTAAAATTCAGAATACACTTTGGCCTTTCATAGTAATATTAGACTGGCTCAAGCTATTTTGACATCCTTCTTAAATATGGAATATTTTTTTATAATCTAGTGTATATTTACCTCTCATTTTTTAAAGTCTCCTGACTGCATTAGCAAGTAGAATTATGCTTAGCATAGTGAATCATGGACCAGAGGAACTGAAATCGATAACGTGCTAATTTTGCTCTGAACGTGGCCCACGTGAGTAAAAACACTTGCAAGAAAATATAATGATGCTGACCACTGGTGTAAAACATAATGAGGCATGTAGCCGGACATGGAGGAATTGAATTAGTGCTGCTTGAAATACTGAATGCAGTAGGGATTCAAGGAAATGCATGCACATGGATTAGGGAGTGGTTAACATGTAGACAACAGAAAGTACCGATTAGAGGAGAAACCTCAAAATGGAGCGAGGTAACCAGTGGAGTACCACAAGGATCAGTATTAGGTCCTCTGCTCTTCTTAATGTACATTAATGACTTCTGGTATAGTGAGCAAACTTGTTAAATTTGCAGACGACACAAAAATAGGAGTGGCAAACACCGTTGCAGCAGCAAAGGTCATTCAAAATGATCTAGACAGCATTCAGAACTGGGCAGGCACATGGCAAATTACATTTAATAAAGAAAAGTGTAAGGTACTGCACACAGGTAATAAAAATAGCCATTATAAATACCATATGGGAGATACTGAAATTGAAGAAGGAATCTATGAAAAAGATCTTGGAATTTCTGTTGACTCAGAAATGTCTTCTTCTAGACAATGTGGGGAAGCTAGAAAAATGCATTAGTAAGACCTAGAATATTGTGTTCAGTTCTGTTCACCTCGCTACATAAAAGATATTGCTGCTCTGGAAAGAGTGGAACGAAGAGCGACCAGAATTATTCATGGTTTAAAAGACATGTCATATGCAGACAGGCTAAAATAATAGAATCTATTCAGTCTTGAACAAAGAAAACTACGCGGCAATCTGATTCAAGCATTCAAAATTCTAAAAGATATTGATAATGTCGACCCAGGGGACTTTTTCGACCTGAAAAAAGAAACAAGGACGGGGGGTCACAAATGGAGATTAGATAAAGGGGCATTCAGAACAGAAAATAGGAGGTAGAATTGTGGGAGTCTGGAACCAACTCCCCAGTAATGTTGTTGAAGCTGACACCCTGGGATCCTTCAAGAAGCTGCTTGATGAGATTCTGGGATCAATAAGCTACTAACAACCAAACAAGCAAGATGGGCCGAATGGCCTCCTCTCGTTTGTAACCTTTCTTATGTTCTTATGTTCTTAATCAGTCACTGCTCTGTGCTTTGAAAGATACACCTGAATATGATGAAACCAGCTTACAAAACTGGAATGCTGTCTCACCTAAATGCTGCCCCTAAATCTATGAATGTAGTCATTTATGAACAAATACATGAGGACAGTAATAAAATTGGCAACGGGTAATGCGAAACAGAACTCTGGGAGCTGGATATCTTTCTCTGTGTTCTTGGTTAGAATCAAAGGTTTTTAATGAACCTTTAAAGACTATACATGGGTGATGTGAAAATGTATCCTTTTAGCAGCTTTTTAAGTAGGATCAAATGCAAAACAACCCAAAACTGCCCTTAGGTCTTTATTACAATTTTCACACTACCTCTATGGATAGAGTATATGTTTGTGAATTGTTTTGTGAATGATTTAATTGTACAGGAGGTGAGTTAATCAGTTAATTGATTGTTTATTTAAAAGGGGTAAAACAACATGCAAGAGGAAACAGAGGAAAAGGTGCCGACTGCTATCTTTTTATATTGGAGGTGAGAATGGATCTTTAACAATAAGAAAGAACATTAGCACTGTAGTTTAAACCTCCATTGTTGTTCTTGCTTGTATTTAGACCTTTTAACTATGGCAGTTTATTAATGACATGATTGTAAGCCTGACTACAGCTGCTTAAACACACAATCTTTTAAAAGTGAAGTCTTATTGCACAAAAAATCTAAAGCAGTACAATAAGCACAGAAAACTTACAGATTCAACTTTGCATTGTTATTTAATATAAGCATAACACTTTTACATTCACACTTGCATGAAACAGTAACAAAGCATGTAATTCAGGCAAAATTTAATTTAAATAGAGAAAAATAATTGCTATGGACGTTTTCCTGGCCTTGTTCAAAAACCCTCAATCTTATAATACAACTCTATGTACACTACATCAGGGGTTCCCAAACTTTGCTTGCTCATGTGACACTGCATTAGCCAATACAATTGAGGATTATATTCAGATTATTTAAAAATGCATATGAATATCAACTTCTTTCAAGCAACTATTGCCCTCTGACATCACAGGTTAATGAAATATATTGGCTGTAGTTTTCAATTTACAGTGGAAAACTGTGACAGACAATGGACAATAAAGCCCAAAGCCCTCAAGGGAAAATAATTATCCTATAAGCCTCAACTCCATTCATTATTTGTATATTATAACCTGGTCAAGTCATGATCGATAGATCATTTTTTTTCTACTAAATTCCAGGGCTAACAAAAGTCACCGATAATATTTAGCACTTCATCACTGTAGTCCAGAGGAGCTGGGTTATACACCACTGATACACAAATAGGACAGGTCAGGGGTAAGTTATCATCATCGGTTTTCATCTTATTCCAGTCTACCTTAACAACGTCAATAACTGTATGCAATTTAGTTAATTAAAATCATTGGACAAAACACCCACAGCCATAATACAGAACATTAATTTGCTTGAGGTTGTTCTGTTAAACACCATTATCAGAACCTTTGATAACAAAACCAGAACTCACAAATTAATTTAATCCTAATTACTTGTCCTCTACAGTACTTCTTTGGGGTTGCAATTAGGTCATTACTGCTTGTAATTATTTTACTTTTATTGTATCCATACAAATCTGAAAAGAACAGTATAATATATTTGGAGGATAATTACTGAAATGAACAATTGACTATTTTTTCTTGAATAGGATTCTGCACATTAAAACTCTCTGAAAGAAGGGCATCACATTTCTGAGCTAATCTGACGACCAGTAAGATTTTGGAATGTCCCTTTTATTTTATTGTACTGAATGCAGGGTTTTAAAAAAAAGTTTTTATTTTTTGTATTATTTCAGTTCTCGAATCTATGAATATAACACTACTGCTCCAGCTCCCTTTTAATGTTCGGGGGCGGGAGCTGAGGCCCTTCATTGTCGTCTATCATTACCAATGTCCTATTTAAACTCTAATCACGTACACCTTCCTGTCTAGTGTTTTTGTTTTTTGCAAATGTTCAGACTTCGTCAAATCGTGCTTAAACCTGCTTTCTTAAGCATGTCTAAACTTTGTCACCTTGCCTTCTTGTCCGATTCGAATGATTTAAAGTAATTAACCTCTGTTCCTACCTGCTATGAAGATACTTCTCATCCTATGGTCTCTTTCTCTCTGGCAACAGCAGCTCCATCGCCAGTCAATCCTGCAACCATCCAGTCTCTAGCCCAGGAACCGCACCGTTCAAAACCGCTCCTGTACTCACTCTCTGCTGCGTCTCCATTATAAAGATTGGCCCATCGCCAAAGGCATTAACATTCCCGCTGGCAGTGATCGCCTAGCTCTTTTTAACTTCTACTGTGAATCTTTGTCCGCAGAACATGTCTTTCCTCCTAGCCTGCAAGCAACTTCAAGCAGACACTCCTCCCCCGCTCCATACACCACACACACTCCCACTGAGCCTTCTCAAATCTCTGTTCCATCTGGAGACACCATCTTCCACCCACATTAGAGCATCTTCAACGATTTAAAAGACCTCATCCAGCCCATTGCAAACTCTATTTCAACCATCAATGCCTGGCTCGACAACTTAGAAAACCACGTCATACCATCAACATCAGTGGCCATTCTTACCTTCCCTTCAACCTCTAATCCTGCAGTAGCTTCCGCTTCCGGTACCTTGTCTTCGGTCCCCACTATTGACATCCCGCATCAGCAATTGCATCTGGTTCCCACTCAGTCTCTACCATTAGGCCTCATTCTCTCTCACCTAATATTCGAAAACAAATACCTGAAGGTAAAAATATCAACTTAGTTTCTATACTTACCTCCACTTCTGAGTTTCTGGACCATCGTGTAGTTGATTGTGGGGACCTTTCAGTCACTGTTAAATCCCGTGACCCATGCCTTCTTAAGAATTTAACCCTGGGGGAGTTTGTTCTCTCTTTTTCTATTTACCGTGACGTTCTCTGCCTAACAGCCGCCACAAGTTGGATCAATATTTATTTTACATTGTGGAACTCTCAGTTAGATAAGGGGGTACTATGTTCTATGAGTATCACAAAGCATTTTCAGCTAAAGCTGCTTCCATTTTATCATCAAACCATATAATCGACTAGTCTTCCCCTGACCTCTTTAACTGCATTTTCAGTGATTTGCGAACTAATGCCTGTGGCGTTTGCACTTCCACAGCACATTCTACCTCCCTCTGTCCAAAAGCAGCTGCAAGCTCATTTAAACCTGGTCAATGCTCCATCCCTACACGCTTCAACACAAGATTATCTGCTCCAAACCCCATCCATTCATCAGCTCCACCTGACAGATCCACAATCCATGACAGATACAATCGCAATATTAAGCTCTCCGGCACCAAACAGATCTGTAATAATTTCAACTCTGCTGTTTGTTACATCAAATCCTGCAGATATCTCCACATCTGCAGCTTCTGCGGTGACGCTTACTCTGCTCATCTGCTCATCTTTTCCCACATGAAAATCAAACCTACTGTTAGTCTCCACACCCATAAACGTTCCAGCTCTAGCAAAAGCGCTTCAATATCATCCAGACAAACTATTTACTTCTTATCTCATTGACGGCTTGTCAAATGGATTCTCCATTGGCCTTTCTGAAATCCCATCATCCTCTTACACATGCCAAAACCTTCACTCTGCCTTAAACAAACTGTCAGCTCTCTCATTCAATCTGAAATGAATCTCAGTCTCTCACAATTTTATAATTCAAGCCCATCACCTTCCTGGTACTCACAATAACGCTGCCAATACACCTTCTCATCTACAGGTATCCCGATTTCATCAACTGGTCCCTTCAGTGTCCCCACTCCCTCTTCAAACTCCATAAATCCGACATCTGCTGTTCAACTGAATTCAACACTCTCCCACCTGCAATCTGCCCGACACTACATGGCCACGGCTCGAGCTCCTGCTATTAAATCATCCTATACTACTGGCTGGAAAACATTTGCAACCTTTTGTGCTCAAAAACCATATCCAACCTGTAGTAGGGAAAGCCCCTACCAAGTGCGAAATGACTGATGACTGATAGCAGTTCAAGAAGTTTATTACAATGCGCGCAAGGGAAGAGCAGCAATGACAACAGTTCACTCTCTCTTGGTTATTGACAAGGTAGCACAATATTTATACAATACTAGCGTAGCAAAAATAGGCAGATTAACACGTCAGCATGGTTATAGAACTTTCTCGATGATGAAGATTTCCTTAAGGGGTTATTTTTAGTTAGGCGGTTTCACCTCAGAGTAGACATAACAGTGCCCCAGTCACATCTTATCTCTTGAGAAACACATTTCAAGCAATTTCAATACAACAAACTGTGCTCAAAACACCACGTGATTCTTCTTAACCCTTTAGATGTCACATCACATATTAGCTGCATCTTCAAACCTATCTCGTTTAATCAATAACGGGTCTTAGCTTTCATCGTCCATGCAAGAGATTCTGTTCATCTGGTCCCTGCTACCATTAAATCATATCTCTGGAATCCAGTACTTTTACCACCTCATGTCTGTGCTTCCCTCAACTCTCCTATCCATTCCATCAGTTTGTTTGACAAGCCGAGGGATCCTCAAGAGTGCCCCCCCCCCCCCCTCCCGCTTCACTCTCTCGCCTACCTATATCAACAGCCAATCTACATTATTTAATCTCAACCCTCTGGAAAGGCTGCTTGATGACCTGGTTATGGAAGTCACGTGCTTAACAGCATCCTTCGGCTTTCTCAGATGCTCAGAGTTTACCGTTACATCAGCTTCCAGCTTTCCTGCATCAGGCATCTGTCCCTGCAACCTTTTCCTGTTTCCAGACTCACACTTCCACATCTGGATCCGCTGACTGGTGCTAAGTAACGGGAACAGAGTACTCTGGACTACTTGGCCTGACACGTTCCGAGGGCTAAAAGGAAGTCAGTCATGTAGAAAAGAGACAGAGCTTCGGTACACTAACTCATCAACCCGGAAGGGAAATGATGTGGCAGCCGCGGAGT
This sequence comes from Acipenser ruthenus, assembly GCF_902713425.1. Classification (NCBI taxonomy): domain Eukaryota; kingdom Metazoa; phylum Chordata; class Actinopteri; order Acipenseriformes; family Acipenseridae; genus Acipenser; species Acipenser ruthenus. The sequence goes on from NC_081195.1 coordinate 4,536,039, forward strand.
GGAGGAGCGGCTGCAATCATTTACCAAGGGGTCATGAGTGACGATACAAATAGGGGTCGAAGCAATGTTATCTGTTCCTTCGTTTTGGTTATTTATGAAAGCGACCCGGAAGGACCTGTATTGTTGTGATTAATCGTGAGTGTTTGTTTTGTTCTGTCTATTTGTTTGTTTGTATTCACTAGACAGCTAACATGTTCCGGAGCTGTCGCCAGAGGCCAGCACAAACCCAGAAGAGCACTGCACTCGTATCACTATAAATTGTATCTGTACCACAATCATTAATTCACGCACTAACCAGATTTGTGTATGTGTTTTGTGTTTAATGTGGGGATACAATAACAGGACTATTATTTTGGGACCAGATTATAAACGTAAGTAATGCACGCCGCTGTATTACTTACCAGCAGTATTACTTACCAGCAGTATTATTTAATGTTTGTTTTGCCGTCAGGCACTGGACAAAAACAAATAAAACAAACCTTTGCACCTGGATTACAATCTGTAATCTGTTCTTTAATCACCTGCACCTGCACACTATTAACCACTTTGCCACACTGTCTTACTGTCTGTGACTGTTTAAAGGTGTTCTGATCTTGGACCTGATACAATAAAGTTATGTTAACAATCATTAATTGGGCTTGGCAGGATACTTTTTAAGCAGTCATGCAAATCCAGTTTGAACTTCTTAATAAGATGATAATCTGACAAGTAAGTTTTTGTGACTTTCTGAATTTGGTCTTCTTTAGAGATCTAAGTAAGTGCTGCAAATTATCAAGTCCTTTCTACATCTGTTTTAGGGACAATGTAGAGGAGGGAAATAGCTCCAGGGAGGTCAAAGAATAACGATCAGCATAACATTCTTTTAGCATTTTGAATTACTGGAGCACTTTGATCAAACATTTTTGTTATATAAAAAACTGCATGCTAATTATGCTTTGAGAATTACAAATTTAAAATCACGAAAACGTTTCTGACTAGCTCTAAGCCTTTAGAATCATTATAATCGTATTCCTTTGAAATTATTTCTTTCATGATAAAAATTAAGTTATCCACTGTCTAAACCATTTTTTTAAGACCATTGTTCTTACTTCATTAGAAAGCAGGTGATTCTTTGCCATGTCGGAATAACCTGTCCTCTATAGAGTGTGCTTTATTGTAATGGTTTCAAGAGGTTTGATTGGTTGTAACTACAGATGGTGGCCTTAATACATAATACAGGATTGAAAATAATATTGTTTAGGTGACTTATTAAGAAACAAGACGGTAAAAATAGCCTTTAAGTATGTATATTGCAGTGATTGTAAAGCAAGGCTGGACTGTAATCCGAATCTTCATATATTTCAAACATCTTAAATGCCTTTGGTGTATCGACATAAAGTTAAACTGCATGACTTTCCAAGGATTCTCTTTAAAACCCTTTCTCCAAACAACAGAAGACTACTAATGTGCAGTGATTAGCACAAATCTTTTCAAACACATTTTTGTTTATTTTAGCCTCGCTCATAATGAAAAGCATTATCATCTTATTCTCACTAATTCATTTTCTTTCTTTTTTAAGTTTCAATTTGCTACCAGTTTCCTGCGGTGCAAATAACATAATCAATGAGCTGTGAACGTGCTTAGATACTGCTGATCTTGCATATATCATTGTTTTAATTCCCTCACTGATCTAAAATGATTTTGGTGCATGTCCACAGAGGCTTCCTCCCCCTTGTGTTGGTTTTTCTCACAGTGGTCCGTGATTCTCTTTGTGGTGGCGAAGCATTTGGCAGCAGCATCTATCAAAACATACTGTCCTGTTGTAGGCTTCCTCATTCAGGGAAAGGTGGCTTGGACACCTTCCTGCAATGCTGGCAACCAACTCCTGCCAGCTTGATGAAGCAGGGCCAAGTGATCCATAAGAGTGTAGCCACATGCCAAACATATTTAACCCTCTGAGGCCTGGGATCGTGTTAACACGATCATACTGAAGTGGGCTTCTAGGACTGCGATCGTGTAAACACGATTAAAAAAAAGCACTTTGTTTTGATGACTTACAGGGCCAGCGTACTTTGCAGTACAGGCTTGAAATACACATCAATGGATAGGGGAGGGGCTGACGTTCACTTCCTGATTATTATTGTTATTATTATATTTATTTATTTATTTATTCATTTTTTTTGTGTGGCATCACTGAAAGGGGAATTTAGTGTCTAAAGGGCGGAGACAGTTTACAGCAGCCCGGCAGGAACTTACTTAGAGCTAATAAAAAAGGGGAACACTGTAAATGTGATGTACTTGACTTGTAATTATATTAGAACATTTATTCTGTCTCATGTGTTTTATATATATATATATATATATATATATATATAATGTTTTTACAACATTTATAAATATCAAGAAACGAGTGGATATAAGCATATACTAGTTCATGAACTAAATGTATCAGGCATTTTTTTATTACTGATAATAAGACTGCGCATTGGGGTATATGGTACCAGAAGCTCGCAGATATAGCTTGGCGCTAACCCATGCAGAGCCTTAAAAGTCAGCAATACGATTTAAAATTTTGCTCTGAAATCCACTGGGAGTCAATGCAGCATGACTAAGACTGGAATAATGGTGTTGCTGCTATATTCATATATTATGCACTTTCCACTGTATTTAATGTACTATTTCATGTATTATGCACTTTCCACTGTATTTAATGTACTATTTCATGTATTATGCACTTTCCACTGTATTTAATGTATTACGCTTTTTTTTACTGTATATCATGTATTATGCATTTCTCTGTGTTTTAAAGTATTATGGATTTTCTTGTTACTGCATCTTGTAAAGCACTTTGTGGTAGTCCACTATGAAAGGCACTATATAAAATAAAGATTGATTGATTGATAGTGTTGCAAGGTTTAAATCTGTCCTATTGAGGCAACTGTAAAAGCAGGATATAGGCCACAGCAGCATTAAACAGAGAGTGCACCTCATTTCAAGACTGTTTATAACAAAGAGCAAGTTTGCTGCTCAGTCTAACTGCACATGCAGGATACTGCAGCAATACCCAACTGACTTACAGTATATACATTTTGTACAAGGCAATTCATGTCACATTTAAGAGGTCCCTATCTTCCATATTATATTATTTTTTTCATGATATGTGGTTAGAGTAACTTTTGGGTTTATTGCTGTTCTTTGATTGCCCTGGATGGTTTTCTTGATGCACTGCCACATAAACAACATTAAATAGTGGAACAGATGGGAGTTAAATGTATTTTCATGTAACTCTAGAAAAATCAAAGAAAAGGTAATATTGAAAATAAACTGGATTCAAAAGTAGTCATTAATGCAGACATATCATCCTAGGTGGGCTTGACTTTGACCATTAAAAGTTGGATTTGTATTTTAAGAGATATGTTTAGTTTCTCACCTTGGAATGCAGATCTAAATGTTACTCTGTTTTTAAGTGGGGCGACTAATACAGTAACAAAAAAAGAGATAACAGAGATGATAACATTTGAAAATAGGAGATTTTCAAAAAGCCAGTGAAAGTCTTCCAATGAGTTCTTATTTTTAATGTCAATGTCTACTAGGGCAGCAGTGTGGAGTAGTGGTTAAGGCTCTGGACCCTTGATCGGAGGGTTGTGAGGTCAATCCCAGGTGGGGGACACTGCTGCTGTACACTTGAGCAAGGTACTTTACCTAGATTGCTCCAGTAAAAACCCAACTGTGTAAATGGGCAATTGTATGTAAAAATAATGTGATATCCTGTAACAATTGTAAGTCACTCTGGATAAGGGTGTCTGCTAAGAAATAAATAATTACACTATTTTGAGAAATACAGTATACTCAATTTAGAGTATAACACAGTTTTATAAGAGTGTGTTTATTTACGGTTGTGCTAAATTAACTTTGTCCTAATCTTTATTAAATCAATGTTCCATACCTCATCGTTCAGACCGGGCAGTTGATGAGCATTTTAAAGCAAACACGTTTGTATAATGAATATTAGTTATGAAAACACATCATTTAAAATGGTGTTCAACCACCGTCTGCCCTTTCCTGTGTGTGACCACACGTACATCAGCAGATAGTTTTCTTGGAATCCTTCCAAGTAGTTCATCACGATTAAAAACTAAATGAGCCATGCAGCAACGTGACTATGAATTAAAAGGAGATGAAATGAAATCTGACTGTTAAGGTACAACTGATCACCCTTAATGTACCCAAACTTTTTACATTTCAGTAAGCAGCTCAGATGCTTTCATGGGTCACTGAGCAGAGTTTTAATTAGAAATGTATAATTGCTGGCTCACTTGATAAAAACACATAACAAAAACGAGAATAAAAACAGGAGGATTTGTCATCTTTCATCCACTAATTTGAGATTCAGTAAAAAAAAAAAAAAATCCAGTAGAAAGCCTATTTTTTTGTGGGGCATTTATCTAAGAGTAAACCATTTTATTGACCATGATTGCTATACAATATGTGTTGTATGGCTGCTTGCTGACATGAAGGAATATCAGGTATTACAAACAAGCTGCAATGTTTGATAAATACGTGATATAAGCAGGGCTTGGTTTTTAACCGATAATAAACGGGGAAAAAAAACCCAGAAGACCTATTTAGAAGATTCTGTTTTAATTTTTTTAATCCGATAACCGTCGGTTTTGGCAACATATCTAAAACAATGTCAGTCATGGAGCACTCTTTTTAAAGGAAAATGGCTTTCAGAAGGTGGGCAGTGTGCAAAGACATTGCAACTGACCAATCATCAAACCAAACCAGCAACATTGCGTCGCCAGTTTGCTTTTATGACGTTACGGTTTTATTCAGTGATAAACCGAAAAAGTTATTGTAAATATAAAACTGCTGTACAGTTCTGCGTAAGTTTTTCTTGTGTACAACGACTGTCTAATTATTATTATTATTATTATTATTATTATTATTATTATTATTATTATTATTATTATTATTATTATTATTACAGCTACATAAATATCAAACCTTAATCAGAGTGCCAGGACAAATGTTTAATCTTAGGGAAAAATGTAATAACAGTATGCTGAGATTAATTACTACAGTACACTATGTTCATACGATGGGGTGGGCAGAAAAAACAAAACAAAACAAAACAAAACAAAAAAAACATAAACTGTGATAGCTATGCGGGCGGTAATGAGCGTACAATGAATCTGTTACTTCTCCCAATTCTCTGATTACAAATGCATCCAGAGTTATACATTGCTGGAATCCTAATGTGGACATCCTCACTTCAACACAGTAAGTTAACGTTCCAGTATGTATTAGTAAAACATTCATTGTATTATAGAAACTGAAAATAGATGTGTTTGAGTGGTGTTTATCTTTAATAACCAAAAATAACCGATTTTGCCAGATAATAATAAAAACTGATACCCAATTTAAAATTCAAGCCCTAGATATAAGTAACTAATATTAATGCTATTAATGAATATTAATACAACACACATCTTTTACAATATATAAACAAGCAACAAACATACCATTTCAAAATCTTTTTTTCCTTGTATCTCTTTTATTTCAATATACCGTAAGTATATAAAGGTAACAGGAATGTGATTTATCATGCCTACACTATAATCAAGCAGTTCACTGCTTTTTGGTGAAGAACTTGCATCAAGGAAATACTACAATGGCAGGCATTGCTGGCAAACACATGGCTCTGGATTAGAACTATATCTGCGTGCTGGTGCATTTAATATATGTAGATTGAATTGAAATGTTAGTGGAAGCTGCAGCTTTCAGGCTTATTGGAAGAGTGCTAACAGTGTAATGTTCTGCTATATATCAGAACATCAATACTACATAAGAGTTGTTAAAGCAGAAATTACTAATCATTAGGCAACCCTCTAACTGTCAGACATAGTTAAAAGGGTTCGTAGAAAGTTTCTTGGCTTGTGTAACTTTGATGGCATTGGATCAATACTTGAGCCTTCTCCGCATCCTGCACAGATAATCAATCCTACACGTTACACGTTCATCATAACCCTTAAATAACAGATTGCAATAAAGATTGCATCAAGGAACACCAAAGACATTGTGTTGTCCACAGTAACAAGCACTTGATACAATTTAAAGTGTAAATTATTTCCCTTTGGTCAAGGTCAGGTGGTTATATGTATTCCTAGTTGCTACAAGTTACACTATGTAAGACATTCAAAAGTATTTATTTGTCAATATATGTATTTTCAAAATAGGAAAACATTTTAGGACATTCTCCTGTTCACTAGTACAGTGTATGTGCTTATCCACGGCTACAAAAGCACTCAATTTGTAATACTGAAAGAAACTTCCAAATCCTTTGTAATCGAAAAGTTAGTCAAAGAATTGTATACATTTCTTTTGTTTACCAAGTTATTAGTTATGGGTGCCCTCTGTTATAAAAGACATACAACTCTAATGAAATGCCTGATGAAAGCAGCTATTTTTTCTTTGTTACTCTGTATCTAAATTCAGTTTTCCAGTGATTGATAAAAACACAGCAGGGTGCCGGTTGGAGATTTATTTTATTTGTTGTAATTCTGACAGTCCTGTATAACCTTTCACCCGCATATTTTCTTTCCCTTTATAAAAAGAGAAACAATCCTGTTCACCAGAATACTTTCAATTACTGTTAGCTATTTCCATTTGAAAAACAACGACTTGCAACAACACGCAAATGTGTTTTCAATGCATACAGGATTTGGAATAAAAAAATATATTAACATTTTAATGGATGCTTGCTCACAGAAGTTACAAATAAATATAAATTGTATAACATCTTCATTTCAGTACCTTGAAATCATTCTTCTTTAAGGAGAGTCCACGTTTTTGTTGTAGTTGTTGTTATGTTATTATTGTTACACTATCAAAATAACTATAAAGATAGCACACATTGTCTCATATATCACTGTCACAAAGACGGCCAGAGTGGGTGGCGTCAGACCAGAAAAGGAATACACAGAGACTTGGGGTTTGGTATAAGCTGGGCGCGTGATCGCGCTCAGCATTTAATAAACAGAAAATAAAAGGTTTGAAACACAAAAACACGGGACACGGCACTATACGCCAAAATAAAGAGACAAACAAAACAGACTAAACAGTGAACAGACAAACGGACAAACACGGTGAGTGAAAACACTAATTACTTTACTTTTGACTTTCTTTTCTCCTTCTCTCTCTCCCGTTCTCCACTCACCGAACACCAACCCCGACTGAGTGAAACTGTGCATCTATATATACTGTTGTGCTGGGATTCAATTACTAATTAATTACTCACTTGAATCCCAGCACGTGAATTCATTACGTGCAACCCCGTGCCACACATTATACACATTTTATCTGCACGTGAAGTGATGTGCCATCCTCGTGCCTAAATATATTTATACACTTTAAACACACGTGAAACACAGACCCGTTTATATCCCGTGTACCAATCTATACACCAACATTAACATACGCACGCATATACACAACACAGAACACACAAATGCACACAGGGGCGGGGCACTTTGCCACATATACCCCCCCTTGTGCGCAGCACACATGGCCTCAACGGCCACCTCCCCCCTTAAATACCCAGCAGTCCAGGCCAAAGTCTCGGGCTGGGAAGGGAGGCTTCAGTGGGCCCATGGCTGGAAATGCTGTCAGCTCCCCTGCCGGTAGTGGCACGGCTGACAGCATGCTGGTCCTGTCCTGCAGCGAAAAAGCTGCGGGGGCAGGTGGTTCCCCGACCTCCCCCTTCTTCGTAGCCGGCAGCTCCCTCCTGTGGGGCTCCGGCCACAAGAACTCCTGCAGCGAAACTGCTGCTGGGGAAAGTGGTCTCCAGACCTCCTCCCCCTTCTTCGTGGCCGGCAGCTCCCCTTTCTGGGGCTCCGGCCACCGTACTCCCTGCGGAGGTACGGGCAGCAGAGGCAGCTCCTGCTCCTCTGCTCCGGGCGGTGGTGGAGGCAGAGGCAGCTCCAGCTCCTCTGCTCCTGGCGGTGGTGGAGGCAGAGGCAGCTCCAGCTCCTCTGCTCCTGGCGGTGGTGGAGGCAGAGGCAGCTCCAGCTCCTCTGCTCCTTGCGGTGGTGGAGGCAGAGGCAGCTCCAGCTCCTCTGCTCCTGGCGGTGGTGGAGGCAGAGGCAGCTCCAGCTCCTCTGCTCCTGGTGGTGGTGGAGGCAGAGGCAGCTCCAGCTCCCCTGCTCCTGGCGGTGGTGGAGGCAGAGGCAGCTCCAGCTCCTCTGCTCCTGGTGGTGGTGGAGGCAGAGGCAGCTCCAGCTCCTCTGCTCCTGGCGGTGGTGGAGGCAGAGGCAGCTCCAGCTCCTCTGCTCCTGGCGGTGCTGGCTCCCTCTGCTGTGGCGGCTGGGCATGTGCACGCCGTGCTGCCTTCAGCAGCATAGCGAGAGGCTGCTGGGGGACACCAGCATCCTGCCCTTCTCCCCCCCAAAAATTTTCAGGGGGTTGAGCCTGTAACCCCTCCCCTTCCGGCTCTTGGGGCTGAACCAGCAGGCATTTTCCCTCTGCTGGTGGCTTGGGTCCCAGGGCTGTGGAAGCCCCGACTTGCCTCCCTTTGGGCTGTGGACGCACCGACTCCTCCCTTTTGGGCTGTGGACGCACCGACTCCTCCCTTTTGGGCTGTGGACGCACCGACTCCTCCCTTTTGGGCTGTGGACGCACCGACTCCCCCCTCTTGGGCTGTGGACGTTCGGGCTCCCCCCACTCAGGCGTAGGACGTTCGGGCTCCTCCCACTCAGGCGTAGGACGTTCGGGCTCCTCCCACTCAGGCGTAGGACGTTCGGGCTCCTCCCACTCAGGCGTAGGACGTTCGGGCTCCTCCCACTCAGGCGTAGGATGTTCGGGCTCCTCCCACTCAGGCGTAGGATGTTCGGGCTCCTCCCACTCAGGCGTAGGACGCTCAGGCTCCTCCCGCTTGGGCTGTGGACGCTCAGGCTCCTCCCGCTTGGGCTGTGGAGGCAAAACCAGCAGGCATTCACCCTCTGCTGGTGGAGATGGGGACAGCAGGTACTCACCCTCTGCTGGTGGAGATGGGGACAGCAGGCATTCACCCTCTGCTGGTGGGCCTGCTACCTGGGCTGCTGTTCCTTTTATCGTTGCCTCCAGGTAGCTGAGGAGAAACTCCACACCTTCCTCCAAGGTGTTTGGGGTGTGTTCCTCCTGATAGGCCTCCCATCTCTCACTGTCCATCATCCACAGGGCCCGGACGATTATGGGCAGAGACTGGGCCTCCAGCCCAGCGTTCTCTAGGAACCAGCCCCGCAGTTTGATGGCGTCTTCTGCCATTGACTTTTTTTTTTTTTTTCCCCCAAAACAATATTTGTAATCTTTTTTTTTTTTTTTTTTTTTTTTTTTTAATCCAGACCCCTCCTGGTCTGACGCTTGGAGGCGCGGCTATCCCACGAAGACACCACGTGTCACAAAGACGGCCAGAGTGGGTGGGGTCAGACCAGAAAAGGAATACACAGAGACTTGGGGTTTGGTATAAGCTGGGCGCGTGATCGCGCTCAGCATTTAATAAACAGAAAATAAAAGGTTTGAAACACAAAAACACGGGACACGGCACTATACGCCAAAATAAAGAGACAAACAAAACAGGCTAAACAGTGAACAGACAAACGGACAAACACGGTGAGTGAAAACACTAATTACTTTACTTTTGACTTTCTTTTCTCCTTCTCTCTCTCCCGTTCTCCACTCACCGAACACCAACCCCGACTGAGTGAAACTGTGCATCTATATATACTGTTGTGCTGGGATTCAATTACTAATTAATTACTCACTTGAATCCCAGCACGTGAATTCATTACGTGCAACCCCGTGCCACACATTATACACATTTTATCTGCACGTGAAGTGATGTGCCATCCTCGTGCCTAAATATAATTATACACTTTAAACACACGTGAAACACAGACCCGTTTATATCCCGTGTACCAATCTATACACCAACATTAACATACGCACGCATATACACAACACAGAACACACAAATGCACACAGGGGCGGGGCACTTTGCCACAATCACTTATACAAAAAGAGACCCTATATATGCACCCTACATATGAACTTATATATCAATAATTAAACTAAAAGTGTTAATAGCTATGAGACTGATCTGCATTTGACATGCAACATGTTATAGATACTTACATTTACAAAGTGGTTACGGAGGATTATGCACACAGTGCTATGTAACATTAATGAAAGTGTTATGAGTGCCGATTAGTGTTCCATTCAAATAAAGCCTTACCAAAAAGCCTAACTAGGTGTGACAGGGAGATCCCTATCACTGATTCCTGAGCAAATGTGTGCAGCTGGGACGTGGAAGAGGAAATGCATTGCTAGGCAACCAATTGAGCAGTTAGGCTCGCCCAGTGCTGAGCTGATCGGAGAGTCCATATTGGCTGGGGGGCGTGTCCGGGAAGGCTGCGTGGAGTTCAAAAAGTGTCTGCGCCACAGCTTGAGGCTACTGCATGGCCATTGCTACACAGACAGGCGCGGAGTGAAAGATTTCGCTTGTTCACAGCGAGGAGAGCGTCCGCTCTGCAGGATTAACTACTACGGAAACCTTCAACTGCAAGATGGTGCTCGTGAAGGCATTACCCAGCTGAGGCTATGAGAAAGAGGCCAGAGTCGCCAGGAGGATGCCGAGACTTTGGGAGCAACAGCAGTAGGTTAGTTTAGGGGCGGTTGATCCCAAACAGTGTATAGCAAGGGTTTGCGTAGTTTAGTAGGTACCTGGAGTGGGAATGTCTCTTTTAGTGAGACTAGCACTTGCCTTTTATTTTTAGCTTTGTTTTGTTCTCTTTATTAAATCTGACACTAGGGCTACCGTTACTGGTACCCTAGTGACATCCGGTGTTAAATCAAATCTGTGCACCTGTGAGGCGTGTCAACACCCACTGTTCTGTGTCTGCCTCAGTATTATTAAGTGACCTCCCCCGTTACACTAGGCCACACTTATTTTTTATTTAATTCATATTCTATACAAATGTGTCCAGACATACTGTATTGATTTTATTAGTAGGAAGTGCAAGTAAATGTTTCAAAATGATTGCATTATGTTTTAGTTGCTATCTACCCAGTAAACGAGATCAGACATTTTCATAACTGAACTACAGTATTTATAGACATTTCTGAGTTCATGTAACTCAGCACAACAGAGCCAGTGTAGGTGAGTGCTTTCAAACTCTCTCAGCTAAAGGTTGAAAAGCTTTTTTATCTTGTACATATGACTGGATTAGCAGCTGCCACTCGAGTATAGGAAAACACAGCCAGCTGTCTTTACTGTGCCACAGCCAGCCCTGGAGTGAGCACAGGCACACAGTAATTGCTGGGGAGCTCACAGCTACACTAACATGTTGTATCCTAGCATAGCATCTGCGTCTTACCCTGTCCTGGCAAACTGAGTGCTTTCTCATCAGCCAAGGGGAGAGTGTGGCTGAGTGGAAGGGGAAGGGGTTTTACTGCTCATGGTACCGTTCCGTAATCATGTGGTTTGAAGTAAACATGTTTGACCAAGTGGTACTGGGCCACAGAGGAAGCTTTAGTAAATCATTTAACTGCTTGTCCTAGCGATTCCTAAAACGATGTATCCAGGACTGGGAGACGTGCATACGACTTTGAGGTTCTCGAAGAGCTTAATGAAAACCCCAGGATGTAGCTGTGGCCCTCTTGAGACTTGATGATTCCTGGATCTATCAGATGCAACCCATATGGAAAAGCATGCCAGTGCAGAAGGACATGACTGTTTTCCTGTGAAGGCTAATCCACACTGTGATGCTCGGAACCCTCCAATGTCTTTTATAGGTCTTTTGCAGTATACATTTTAGTTTATCTTGAATCGAGCTGCTGCAAGATGTTAATTGTGGCCAATTAGGGCGTAAATAGATACAATGCCAAAAAAAAATACAGATTTTAAGAATGTGTTTATTAACATCTATGTATTTAGCTAAATCTGGACTTTTTTTGGTTAAATCTAAGAAAAAATATACGATTTACATTTAAATCTGAGGAAAAACACCCGTTAAAATGTTAGGGTTGTTTTTATTTTATTTTATTTTATTTTTACAGTTGGACTAATTAGCTGTCATTTTATGTATTTATTTAAAATGTTCTATACTTTAAAGAAATAAATAAATAAAAACGTTTTATTTTTTACAGAACTGCACCTTTCATAGTCTCGCCCCGTTTACTGACTATCCCCCCACACTTTACACACCACTGGCCGACAGAACAGACTGCTTATGTAATCTTTGATGAAATTCCCCAGATATCTCCTAATAATACAATATAGTTTAGGCAAACGGAAACAATTCATGGTATCCCTGTAAGAATTAGGATATCTGCACCAGTAAACGAGAGATGAGTGATCACTAGCAGTGTTTGCAGATGGCTGAATGCTTTCACCACAGCAGAAATGTACGCCTAAAAAATTACCAGATTAATGACTACAGGCTACCACTTGCAACATCAGCATGTGCCTGCGGCAGGGGTGAAATTCTACTGGTACTCACCGGTACTCAACCGAGACTTATTTTGATGCAGGTATTGGGTACCGGGACTTATTATTATTATTATTATTATTTATTTCTTAGCAGATGCCCTTATCCAGGGCGATATACAGTCGTAAACAAATACATTTCAAGAATCACAGTGCAAGTAATAATACAATTAAGAGCAAGATAAATACAATGATGAATACAATGACTTTGGTTCAAGCAAGTACAAGTGTGACAAAATACAATTCAATAATACAGCAGATAACAGTGTCAGTGATAGTTACATCAGGATATAATTAAATACAAAATACTACAGATTAAACACTTGGCAGATTATAGTACTCTGAAGTACAGGATTAAATGCAGTAAAATAGGGGGCAGATAAGAGCAAGTAAAGCGCATTTAAGGAAGGGTGATATGTGTCCCAGGGGAAAAACAGAGGAGTTCTACAGGTGCTTTCTGAAGAGGTGAGTCTTGAGGAGGCGCCGGAATGTGGTCAGGGACTGGGCAGTCCTGACATCTGTGGAAAGGTCATTTCACCACTGCGGGGTGAGGGTGGAGAAGGAGCGGGCTCTGGAGGCAGGGGAGCGTAGAGGAGGTAGAGCCAGTCTTCTAGTGCAGGCGGAGTGGAGCGATCGAGTGGGGGTGTAGAGATGAGATGAGGGACTTATTTCATCTTCTTTTTATCCAATGCAGATGCATTCCTCCACTCACACAGTCCACTAGCGCAACGTTTCTCAAATAGCACTTTCATTCAGCACAGTTCATGCTGCTTGCATTCTGTTTCCTCATACTGCTTCTGTTTCTGTTAGCTGCTATTGGCCACATTAACGTCAGTATAATCACTGCATGTTGATTGGCCGAGCTTTCATTCTAATTAGAGTTCATTTTGGCATGTGTCGCAAATCTCTGCCCATTTTGCTTTGTGTCAGTGCTGATTGGTTGATCAACGAGACAAGACTTTAGCAGTGCGAAGTGAAAACAGCAGCATAAAGTAATTATTATTTTCTTAAGTTCAGAGAAACTATCTGAATATTGGAACAAACTTAGCTGCACATGAATCTAAAGGCAAAAATACAGGTCATAAATTACATAACTGAAAAATATTAGAAATAATTATCACAGCACATTTTGCCTTGCCAGAATTTGTGTGAAAATGTGTGTGGCAAGTGATGTGTGGGACAGTAGGGATTAACATTAAAAATAAAAAAAACAGGATCAACAAAGTGCTGCTTCAGATTTGGCAAGTCGGGGATACAGATGCAGGTGTGCTTCATGTTTTCCAAACACTGGCCCAACTTGCAAGGGAAATGTTAAGTATAGTGATCAAAGTTTAGTTTTGTTGTGATCCTAGTATTTTACATTATGACGACTGTAATTAGGGTTGCCAACTGGCCCCATAATTCTTAGACACTTTAAGACAGGTCAGGTTTTTCAACTCACCAATTGAGCACTTAGTTAGTAAAACCTGTCTGGGGACAGGAATTACTTCCTGTGAGGATCGTTTCCATCAGACCTTTTCAGCTTGCTGATTTGCTGTATTTGTCCGATTGGGGAGGGACTGTGTGAAGCAGGAAGAGATATTGAATAAACAGAAACTTAACCACAAGGTTAAACAAGAAAGAGTGTGGGTGAATGCAAAATTCTCTATAAATACTGAATTGCACTATTTTGATAGATATTGTTTACCATATAACATTTCAGGTAATACCATTTTTATAAATGTCGTTATGATGCATTCAACACATTTAATGAAGCCACTCATGCAATTCACACCCACTTCACTAGTTGATTTTAAAATCAACTTATTTGTTATTTAGAGGTGTTGAAAAAAACTTGACCTGTCTGAAAGTGTTCCGGAATTATGGGGTCACTTGGCAACCCAACTGTAATAAACGAAACCCATTTTCTTTGTACAATGGCCCCTTTTCTAAAAAAAAGTTTATTTAAGTTACATTTGAGTTTTCACTTGCATGTACATCTAAAAAAAACAAATAAAAAAAGGCATAAGTAAACCACAGTAATGATATTACTTTTTGAAAATGTGTCTTTTGCCACTTTGCTTATTGTGTAGGAACGACAATGCCACTGTTTCTGGAGTAGATCATGGTAATTAATCACACATAAATACATCAGAGAAGGACACAGAATATATTATTGTTGGATAAGTAATATGTACAAATAATAATAATAATAGAAATAACAGTGATATAGTGTATGTTCTAATCCAAGGCTATTATTGTAGCATGGCCAGGTCCTGTTGTAGGTGAGTACCCAGGGTCTGGAAAGTATGGGGATGATTTCAGAGAATATAATGGAGATTAAAATGGCCAAGTCAAGTATATCATTTTTTTAAGAGTAGTGCCTGGTAAATACAAAATTAGAGGGCTATTTTAGCCCCATATTGTGCATTGTTTGACAGACTTTTTGTATATTTTTTTCATAGCACAGTTTTTTTATGCAATGTTTTTTTTTTTGAAAAATCATTCCTTTTTGTGGCTATCTTGAAGGAAAACGCCCTCTCTACAGCAGTTACTGCATAGCGTAATATTTCTTAATACTTATCATTTAAGGGTTAACTTAAATGTTATACTGCAGTACATGGCTGAGTGAGACAAGCAGAGGTGTACAAAACTTTCAGTATTTTCAGCTTCTTTGTTTATGGTGAATCGGTTATTTTTTAAGGCTTATTTTGTATTCCTAAATGCTTTGTGTACCGATATGTATACATTTTTAAATTATTTATTCATTGTCACTCAAATTATCTCAATTTTTTTAATGTTTACACCCGGCTGTGCATATGAGTACCTGCACTCTTTTGTTGAGAATTTCACCCCTGGCCTGAGGAGTATTGTCAATTCCTAAAGCATCTAAAAGTGTTGTTGTTTATAAACTTTCTTATGTTCTTAAACTTGAGTCCTCATTATTGTACACCATTCATGTTCTGCATTGAAATCATCCCAGATGAATTCCCACCTGCAGCTATTATTGGATTTCACATGGAAATGCAGCATCAAGATGTGTCATTCTGAAGACAGGGTTCCCAATCCCTACCAGGCTTTCTTTGGTTTCTACTTTAAACTACCCTGAAATGAAAGCACTCTCTTTTAGCCAAACTAATCTACATTAATTTCTTGTGCGATTGCTTCACAGAGATGTGCCTATGATAACAGATGAGTTGTTCCTTTAAAAACACCTTCTTACCTCAATACAAATACATTTCCTGCTGCTTCTGTTTTTAAGCTCTTGTTTCTTTTTGATAGCAGTTCCTTTTCAGTCTTTTCTTGTAGTGTCTCTGTCAGTTCTGTTTACTTTTACTGACAAACTAAAAGCATATTCACACATGTCTGTAATGCATTGTGAACTAAAGCAAATGGAATAGAAAGATTAAGAGGTTCCTCATAGCAGTGTTCCATACATTTTTAATTAAAGCCAAGTGTGCATCTTCTCCTCACAAATGTTCACTTAAAAGCAAATGACAAAATGTATTTTTAACAAGGACAGCACTTTCAATCCAGGACCTCATTTTACTTAATTTTAGACTCTCAAGTCAATAATTAGGACCTGGATAGAACAAAATCCTTTCTGGGCTGGGATAGGGCAGCAGTGTGGAGTAATGGTTAGGGCTCTCGACCGGAAGGTTGTCGAGAGCCCTAACCATTACTCCAGGTGGGGGACACTGCTGTTGTACCCTTGAGCAAGGTAGTTTACCTAGATTGCTCCAGTAAAAACCCAACTGTATAAACGGGTAATTGCACAGACACAGGCAATTATTATTATTTATTTCTTAGCAGACACCCTTATCCAGGGTGACTTACAATTGTTACAAGATATCACATTATTTTTTACATACAATTACCCATTTATACAGTTGGGTTTTTTACTGGAGCAATCTAGGTAAAGTACCTTGCTCAAGGGTACAGCCACAGTGTCCTCAATTTAGGATTGAACCCACAACCCTCCGGTCAAGAGTCCAGAGCCCTAACCACTACTCCACACTGCTGCAATAAGCAAAACCTCCAAACCTCTGTGTTAAAATTGTATTTAATTAAAAATTGTACGTAGGTTTCTCGCAGCTGACCTAATTTGTTTCATTGGAACCAACATTTTCTCAAATTAGCTTCTGAAAAAGCTCTGAAGTCAACATCACCAATGTTGAACAGATGGGTAGTTGTCTATTATATTAAGAATAAGCCAATAGAAATGGCACAAGGAGGTGCAAAGTGCGCCACAGATGGGGCAGGGAATAGCCAGGCTAATTTGGATTGAGAAAAGACACAAAGCATTTCGGATGAGATGTAAAACCGAGGTCCTATTGTAAGTGACTCTGCAGCAGCAGTTGTGATGCATAGTTCACCCCCTAGTCTCTGTAAGTCACTTTGGATAAAAGCATCTGCTAAATGACTAGATGATAATAATAATAATAATAATAATAATAATAATAATAATAATAATAATAATAATAATAATAATAATAATAATATGGAATGTCAGCTGCATATTACACTTTAAAAATCAAAGCAAGGAAGCTGAAGAAAGAACATCAGATGTTTGAATGGCAAACAAGAAAAAAAAAAACTGGGCAACCACGTGTGTGTATAAAACGGCATATACATTTTTTTTTGGTCTTGGTTGTTCACTGTTATCCAAAACACCATTAATGAAAATAAAAGGGCTTCCAATAAAAGAAAAGAAAAATGTGTGCTCAATCTGACACAGTAGTTTTTTCCATATAACCTGCAGCATATTAATATACTTTTTGACAATGTATGTTTATCTTTTGATTTTAGTGTCTTTCATAACTACGTGAACAGGACTTCCTGAAGCAGATATATATGATCGTGCTCAGCTTGGGTGAAATGGTCTCTGTGATGGTAAGAGAAAACCACAACGTTCTCCAGCATGTCTGCTGCGGTGAAAAACACAGAAAGTTTCACTGTATGTAATTAGTCATGGTCTATGAAACCAGCCATGGGTCTTTTTTTAAAATTAAATTCCTAAACTGTTTCTTGGAAGACAGCCAGTTGTCGACTTGTGTGAAAACAGCTGTGAGAACTATAGCTGATACAACATCACCACCTTCTGGAATTACAGGGAACATGCACAACATATACTCTGAATTACTAATTGGCAACTATTTAAACGGTTCATGATATGGGTGGGATTTCTTAATTGATAAGCAGTCAGTCTATTGCAAGCGTTGTAAAATTGTGCTTATTATTGTAGTAAGTATTTAACATATTACTCACATGGTACTTTTTCAGAAGTTGGAAGTCAGTGGTATTTCGGACTATAATGCAGAGTAACAGCATAAATTACCAGCTGCAGCACACACACACACACACAATACCAACTTCAGCACAGACACAGATACAGACACTGAAATGCAGGTGTAGACCAGCGTGTAGTTGTGACGTGTCTCTCCCTCTGTCTCTCTCTGGATTGCGAGTGGAGCCTGCGCTTGTTGAGCCTGGATGATATCGAGCGGCTGGCGACCTGCCCTCTCCCCTTCACCCCTCTCCCATCTTCTCCTCTCCCCCTCTCTCCCCCCTCAGTCTCTGTGTAAAAGAATATAAGTACGCCACCACTGTTTAAAGAATAAAACCTCTCGACATTCCTGTTTATTACCAGCACCAAACCCACTGAGCAAAGGATTTAACAGCCCAAGATCCTAACCACTAGGGGCGCCATTTTACAACAAAGTTAAATATTTACTGACTATTCTTCAATAGTTTGGACTGGAGCATTTTATATGTTTGGTAAGGCAAACCACATAATTCACCCATTCTTAACAAATGCTAAGAACTATATAAAACAATTAACACATTTTCTATTTCTTTAAATATTTATGTTTAATAATAATAATAATAATAATAATAATAATAATAATAGGTCCCTAAAGGGCATATATAACATAACCTTCCATTGTATTTTAATATCTTCTTTAATAGTTAGCATAGTTGAGCTATGTGCATGTTTCTTTAGCCCGTATATATAGCCTACTATTAAAATTGCTATTTGTTTTTTCCAGATTCAAAATATTAATATGTGTCATAATATTATTTAAAAACGAAGGGCTTGACCAATAAAATGTTTGTAATGATAATGTGTCTGTGTGAAAAGACAAAAACTAGGAACTGTTTTTAATCTTCATTGTTTTTATTCTTGGCAAATAATTTAGGCTGCTTTAATTGTGCAGTTGTTCAGTTTATTGGGTCCTACATTAATAAAACAGTATGCTTAATTATATTATGTTTTTTTTGTTTGTTTTGTTGTTTTTTTGTGTATATATATATATATATATATATATATATATATATATATATATATATATATATATATATATATATATATATATATATATATATATATATACATATACACATAATTTCGTTGCGATTTAACGTCGGATCATGTAGGTTTAACCTGGTATTACTCACACACAGCTTTTTTAAGACTGTTTTTCACAGAAAATTGGGCATTTCAATTTACTTTAGTGAGACAGAATTTAACCACATTTTAAATATTCATTTACATGCGTCTGTAGATTCATTCATTTTCAGTCATTTATCAAAAGCTGTTGTGTTTTCTCGTTTGCCGCTAGGTGGCTCCTGGACTCTATGTAAGAAAGACAGATCAGTTCAATGTTGTTTTCATCCCGACTACTGCAGATTTGATCGCGATAAACTTGAGAAACACTTGGGGTTAAAAATCCGAGGGACAGTGTGCATGTATAGTGAAGGCATACGACTGAAGTATAGTCGTAGTAACATGAAGATGTCTTCAAAAGCGAAATTTACAGTAGAAATTAGAATAAAGTAGTCTTAAAGGAACGGATATAACTCGCATGGTGTGTCTTTTTTTTGTGACCCCCTACCCCCTCAAAAACATAAAAATAAAATAATAACGTATAGGCTCAATGTAAAGTTTTCTTTATCAACAAAACGGCAATACATAACCCCAACCACTAATATAAATTCATTGAAATGTGCAATATATACGTGTTATCTTATGTCATAGCAGGTATATGAACTGTACGATACAAATATATTGGCGCCTACGTTTAATCCAAAGGGGGTTTTGTCTACATGGCGTAAATTTAACTTTCCCACATAATAAGACAGATGTGAAGTGTAATAGAAACTTTATGGTAAATGTCATGGAATAAATAACCATGCCATCGATGTCTATTCCTATCTATTAATACAACACTCATAATTTCCTGTGGGCTTTCTGTGTCTCTGCGCATGGCATGTCTTTCCATAGTCGGCGTTCCTGCTCTGGATCCCAATGGAAAACTTGCGTTCAGGTTTTCCGTGCAGGTCTGATGTTTACATATATTTTCTGTGATTGTTGATTTAACGTGTTTTACCCCAATAATGTGTTCTCAATCCCAACAACTTTTGAAAAAAAAGAAAAGAAAACACAAATAAAAAGGCCTACATGGCTAAATGCATGGAGACTTCACAAAGCAGTATATAGTTGTTTTAAGAATGTAGCCTACAGTTTTAGTCTTCTTCGGTCCGGTAATACAAGTGTCAACCACACTGAATTAATTTTAACCATCATTGTCATTTGAGTTTACATTTGACATGTGTCCTTTCTTTTTTTCTTTTTTTTTTTTACACATAAGAACAGTAATTACATGTTATAGAAAAGACAAACGCGGTGTAAATGATTGATGTTTTTATTAATCAATTTTAAAAAAATGTTAAAGCGTCTGTCCTAATTATTAAATAAGCTCATTAAAAAAAAAAATACAAGGCATAAAACGTATGGAAACTATAATCTAAAAACAAACAAACATCTGTTCTGCATTCCATGCGATAAGGTAGGTCTATTTATTTATTGGACCACCACCAGATTCATAATGTGGAAATCTAAATTTAAGGACAAATAAGGTGGGTTTTCAGTGTGCACTGAACCAAGATGTATAAACAACACACACACACACACAAAGGATCAGTTATGTTGATGCATAGACTTTGCTTCATTTATGGTCACACGAGTACCTTTGTATTGATCAAGATGTTTTATCAATACGAGGTTACATTAAAAAAAGAATAAGCCTATAATTTAAATCCACATCATCAACTCAACTGACATTTAAAGTATATATTTTATTTGTGTGTTTGTCAATAAGTAAAACCATGCAAATCTGCCGATAAATAAATCAGACACATATTTAAATGTAGAGGGGGGAGTTATGGTAACAATCGCAAAGCATTGGGCAGTCGCTTCTTCTGTCCGCAATGTCCAACACATTATTCAGTGGCTGTGTGCTTGTAAAACATGGGTAATTGATGTTATGCTTTTTGTTGCTCTAATTTAACATATCTGCAAATGCATTGCCCGAACTAAAAGTGTAGTTTCCACATTTTGACCACCTAAACTAAAAAAAAAAAAAAAAAAAAAGTATGTTAAAGAATTCTTTCGATATTCTGTTTTCTGATGTTCTAGGATCCACTTGCTGGACCTTTTTATATTCTAACATTGCCATATTTGATACGAACAACATTTTCACATCTTGATAAAATATTACCGAAGAGGCCAAGAGCAGCTCTCAATCTGGTGATGTTTAATGTAAAGGGGCCGTGTATACAGTGCTCATCCTTTAAGCAATACACATAGAAAAATAAAGATCATAGGCTAGCAATGGAACTATACTGAATACATGAACAAAGCGTCATCATGATCATCATCATCATCATCATCATCATCATCATCATCATCATAATAATAATAATAATAATAATAATAATAATAATAAATTACGAATTGCACAATTATTTAAAAAAAATGTGTATGTGTGCATATAATTACAACTTAAATATTTCTGGTCATTTTTATATTTACTTATTTATGGAAATATGTGGGATCTATATACCACGAAGCTTTAATGTGAGTGAAAACGTTATCATACAAAATAATAAAACATTATATATATATATATATATATATATATATATATATATATATATATATATATATATATATATATATATATATATATATATATGACTTTGTGTCTGTTTCTGATACAGCATGCATGTAAAAAAAGTACTGAAATGTAATACATTTTGTAAATGTATTGTAATAAATATCAGACGGGATAAATTAGTTATTTGGGCATAACTTTAGGCGTTGATACAACACAATGATGTTTCTGAATTGTAATGTAATTAAATGACAATTGCACCCTAAATCTACCTCGCTTTTTAACATGAATATAAACATGTGTACAATAGTATCCGAATCAACCAATATGACAAAAAATAAATAAATAAATAAATAATAATAATTTAGGGTAATGCAGGAAAAGGAATACGATGAAGCAGTGACTTGCAGTTAACTCGCAATGTTTTATTTTGCTTTAGTTTTTGTTTTGAAAAAATAAAAACTTTTGTACCATTACCATTATTATTATTATTATTATTATTATTATTATTATTATTATTATTATTATTATTATTATTAATTTTCTAATTCGTTTTACAATTAAATATGTGGTGCTTTACTTTGAATAAGGTTGATAACGTACAGCACCAACACCATCTGTTTACTTTCTTTTGATTAACTGCCTGGAACATATACATGAAAATAAAGGTAATTTGAAATGACAATATGCGTAAGACAGTATTGTGCGCTACTTTAAAACATGCATACTACATATCCAGAGTTTTACACGAGGATATGCCTTGCTTCCCTTGCTTAAATATACTATATATTTGTATTCAGTTTAATGTACTGACTATGTCAGCGACCATTGGTTACAAAAGTAAATATATCTTTTTTTTATTTGTGTCAAGTCTTAAAACAATGATTTCTAAAGAACACTGTACCATTAATAGTTCTACAATAAAACCTTTATTGAGTTCTGCTTTGTCCAAGTGACGCGCATGCTAAGTGTCTGCATCAGTGCTCCAATCAGAGTGCAGCTACACTCAATTTTATCCAATGGGAGATTGAACATGCAGGTGGCAGTGCGGTTATCAGTGCATCCCGCACTGCTCTGATCTCAGCTTGAGTCAATTTCACAGGAAAGTCGACCCTAATGCTAGTCATCAAAACCATTAAAAGAGACCTGCTGATTTCCAAGTGGATATTCAATCTGGACATGCGAGGCACCACAAGTGACTAGCACCACCTATCTTAAAAGTGTATTTTTGGTTAGTGAAACTTTAGTGTTTTATAACCTAAATAGTGCGCAAAGAAAACTGACAAGATCTCCAAGATATCGAACAATTACACTCTTCAGTGTTTTAATCTCAACTTCAAAAGCCCCTACGGTACTTATCCTGGGTCTTTTAAAGCCAGGGGGGCTTTTGCTTGTTGATGATCACAAATGTTAGCGGTGGGGCAGATGGATACTAATCGCCAGAGTGCTTTCGTCTTGGGCAGTACACCGCTGGCAGCTCTTCATAACATGGCTGAAATGAAGACATCTTTATTTCCTTACGCTCTGCAGAATCACTCAGGTTTCAAGGCACCTTCGCTAACTAGCTTGAACGCTCAGTTTCCCTTGGGTACGCCACATGGAATTAGTGACATCCTGGGAAGACCCATTACTACAGCCAGCGGTCTTCTTTCGGGACTTCCTCGGATAAATGGACTGACCACTTCAGCAGGAATGTATTTTAACCCGGCTACCGTTTCTAGATACCCTAAGCCCTTGACGGAGCTCCCCGGCAGAGCCCCCATTTTCTGGCCTGGAGTCATGCAAGGGTCCCCTTGGAGAGATCCACGACTCGCCTGCCCGTGTAAGTTATTTTTTCCTGTGTTTAAGGGGGTTGCAATTTAATCAGGATGCGCCATGCTCGCACATGTCATGTCAATAATTTAACAAAAATACATACTGTTGTGTGTTGCTGAATGCATTTTATTTAATTTTGTAAGCGTACTGCACACATCATTCACGCCAAGTTTGTTCAATAATCGTAAATTCTATGTATTATATATGGATCCGTTGCTTTTCAAAAGTTAAGGATAGCATTGGTTTTTGAGTTGACAAACTCGTTTAAGCAGTTCTCCCAGTAAAGATGAACTATGTCAAATTAAAGTAGTTTTTACTGTCCTTAACTCATATTAAATAAACACGTAGCTGTTATATAGGCTTGTATCCCGCATAAATACATTGGCAGTATAAGTATACTATGTTAAGGTATCCATATTAAACTTAAGTTCTATTAAAATTGTTTAATTTTTTTGTTTTAGCAGTTCCATCCTACATTTTGTAACAAGTTAACATGAGTTTTTCTTCCTCCTTGATTGATTTTTTTTTTTTTTTTTTTTTTAGCTCAAGCTAACATGCTTCTTGATAAAGACGGAAAGAAAAAACATTCTCGACCCACTTTTTCAGGACAGCAGATATTTGCTTTGGAGAAAACTTTTGAACAAACAAAATATCTGGCAGGTCCAGAGAGAGCACGGCTGGCCTATTCTTTGGGCATGACAGAAAGCCAAGTCAAGGTAAAGTTCATTTCATGCATTTTATAGTTAATACACACGCTATGAAAATGTTGGTCGATTGCGCATGCTTCGAATTGCGTTAAAATAACTTCATGCAATTTTATGTTTGTTACTGTTTATCTCTAAACTATTCTTCCACTCATGGTAACGTTTAACGTCAACCTATACGTTTAATAAAACATGTCAAAACACTTACAGACCAAAAAAGATGCGGTCATTAGATGATTTCATATTTAAAATCCGTTTCCTTACACCAATGCAAATCGTTTGTTCTCGCATTTTAGGTTGAAATAATGTGGCCTTTAAGCAATGGGAAGTAGGCATGTGCGTTCCTTCTTAGTTTGTATACTATATTTAGTGTCATGAATCAAATAACGTTACATTTAAATGGAACTTAAAATAGTTTTAAAAAATGGATTATTTACCTATCGCATCTGATCTTCAGTGTTTTATTATGACATAGCCTATGTTATTCTAAAGACAAAGGCGATGCTTCACTTTAAACACTCTTTTTAAAAGAACATTTTCTTTTTTATATATTTTTACAGGTATGGTTTCAAAACAGGAGAACTAAGTGGAGAAAAAGGCACGCGGCAGAGATGGCTACGGCAAAGAAAAAGCACGATTCAGAAACAGAAAAATTAAAGGAGAGCTCGGACAATGAGGACGATGATGAATACAACAAGCCGCTGGACCCCAACTCTGATGACGAGAAAATAACGAGATTGCTGAAAAAGCACAAGGCAACGAATTTAGCACTCTTAAGTCCGTCCAGTAACAGCTCAGATACATTGTGATAAACACACACACACACACACACACACACACACACACACGACAAGACTGTACATATTCTAAGATGCTTTTAAAGCGGATTTAACCAGGGTATATGTAAAAAGGAAAGACATGCAACTAGGTGTTATAAGTGATGATATGTGTTGTACAGACTGTAATGTATGCGAGATGTATATATTTTTTACTGAGTTAAGTTATGGAATTGAACAGCTCAACGATACGAATGACCTGGAATGCAACTGATGGTTATTTGTTTTTCAATTTTCATTTTCTGCTTTTTTTTCCTTTCCCTTTCTCTTGTTTTAAGGCACCTAACAATCAGATATTGTGTTTTGTATAGACTGAAATACAACCGCTTGTAAAAAAAAAAAAAAAAAAAAAAAGTTAAATTTGTTGTAAATTTGAAATGTAAAAAAAAAAAAAAAAGAATACTCGGTTTCACACTTCAAACAGGCTTTTTTTTGTTATTTGAAGTAATTTATGTTTTGTACCGCATCAAACAGAAACAGAAAACACAAACTGGAAATTTGCTTTATGTTTAAAAAAGAGAATATTATTGCTTCCATGATAGTTGGGAAAATACTTTGTATTATCAATAAATTATTTAACAACCTTTTGTTTTTAAAATTTGATCTTATTTTGGTCTTTTATATATCTAATTTCACGTGTAAGTGAATCAAGTGAAATTAAGTTCTGGTCTAAGTACAATATATTAAAAGCTCAACCGTTTAAGTAGGCGGTAAGACGTTGCACATTGAGAATGTATTTTCTATAAATCCACTCTATTAAAATGTGTTTTCAAATGCATATTAGTTTTAAGTCGTTTACAACATGTAAAATGAAAGTACAAGTATTTTGATGATACACTAGTATCGTGTACTTAACATTGTACAACTCTGGGCTGGTTTTACAATTTAAAAAGTCATTTTTAGATTTTACAAGTTTGTTATCTTGATGGCTTTATTTAGTTTTTTAGCAGTTTAGTGTTATAAGGCATTGTTCATTCGTGAACCATTTAGTGCTAACATGTTTTTATTTTTTCTGAAAGAAAAAAAACCCGTAGATGTTGAGAATCTTCAAATAAGCCTATAGCTCCTCCGTGTGTTCTTGCTTCTCTGTACCATAGACGGTTTGTTTTAATTTTACAAAAAATAACGGGGCAAAATTAGCACTAATTAGCAAAATGCAGTTTTTAATTAACAATAGCCATTCTCTTTTAAAGTCATTTTTGAAAAATCTTTTCAAGTGTCGATTAACCCGTTCAATGCGGTTTTATATTTATTAGCAAGCCTGTTACCGGCTTGGATTCAGAAATATATTTTAAATTACAGCCTACATCTCAGTAAATATTGAACACATTAGACCTTTTGATAACATGTGTATCACAAATGTAAAACCAAAAATATTGATAGTTTAAAACAGACTCACAGAGAGACGCGATTGACAACCTTGAACACATCATACCATTATCTGAAGTTTTGATGTTTTAAGCATTACATAAATTATAAATAAACCACTTGTTTTGAGATGCTTCACAACGTTTGACCACCGATATAAAACGAACATGTTTGTTGCTGTACTGATTTATTGTATGGTAAAATACATAAAAAGTAGCCTAGATGGATTATGTGTATTTCGGCACACAATTTGTGTCTTTCTTTTAGTGCTGTATAGTATATTTTATAAAACGTTTAAAATTGGTCTTAAAAAAGATTAACAAATAACTGTGTAATCATCTTCTCAGATATATCCTGACTATTAAATCCTGACTATTAAACAGAATTAGACTCGCATTTTAGACGGAAGTCCTGGTTCACGAGTTGATTAATCTACCCTGGCCGGGATGTTTGTAGTCACATTTTTTCCTGTTTCCACTGTGTACAAAACATAACCGAGTTTAAGGGCAGCAACACATTATAATGATGCTATTTCAAAACAAGCTACGGTAACTATTATGGCAGACGTTTAAAATACAAATACCGGTATAGATACGACAGTTTCACAGAAATAAAATCGCCTTTAGTAATCAATAATACCACACTACTGAACACGATTACTGTGTTTTTCAGATTTCTGTTGATCAATTTAAAAATAAAATACTTTTCAATATATAGCTGGTGCGTAATCAGAACAGCGTGATCACACACACACTTTGTAAAGACGTTTTTATTTATTTTTGTATTTATTCTTTTGTAAAATGTTTGCTACTTAGTCTTTTTATTATTTTAAAGTGAATTATGTTTATTTTTATTTATTTATTTATTTATTTGTACTTTTCTTCATGTGTGCACTATAACAGTCTTAACGTGCAGGTCCAAAACATCAAACAGGTTTTGCTCAGAAAAATGTCCACTAATACCAAAATGTTTTGCACTTGAGAACATCTTACATCAGTAGCCCCCCCCCCCCCTTTTTCTCATGAGATCTATTGCTATGTTCTTGTCTGTGAACGTTCTGCCACGTTTGCAATTCGTCTCTCGATTTACCTATGACATTTTAAAACATTTCTTTACATTTATATATATATATATATATATATATATATATATATATATATATATATATATATACACATACAGATAGATAGATAGATAGATAGATAGATATTTGCCGCGTTACTTTTACTTTTTGTTAATGGAGAAGAGATTTTTCTATTCAACAAATACATTTATATTTCAAACACTTTCAAGTAATTAAAAAAAAAAGCTTAGTATTGTGTGGCATATTTCATTATATTAAAGACAGTCCATATTAAAACTAAAGTTAATATCTATTACTTCATATGCTTATGGTCTGTAGAGCGTTTAACCAGGCTGCAGTGTATCAGGTGGTTGCAGCTGCATTCATGTATTAGTGCTTTTATACGTCAGACCTGTGGGTTTGGAACTGGTCATTATATTATTCCTGTGGATTCAACTCCATATGCTGTTAAAATCTAGAAATCCTTTACCTGGCATTCCGGGGCATTTATTATATTCCATCAACATTGTAAGTGTTCAAGGTTTTACTTCGGGAAGAGTTCAGACATCAGACCAACCACCCTAGTAAAGTTTACTTGTAAAATAATAAATAAATAAATACATAAATAAATAACTTTCTTATTTATTGATGTATTTGTTTATTTTTAAATAAAAAGATGCGACACATTTGGCCAAACGTGATTAAAAAGGACACACACCATTTCACTTTCATCGGTTTTATTGCTTGAGAACCAAATAACCTATTCTAGAGGCCATGTAGTTCAAATGGGATGAATCTCTATTTGCTAGATGTGAAGTGTGGTTATATTGAGACGTTGGCACACTGTTGCATGGGACTTGCAGATAACTTTACAAGCATTGTCGTCTACAAACCCAGATCACGCTGTCAAAACATCATTTTGGCTGGCAGAAACAAAATCATTTTCACTTGTAGTGATTGATACCAAAAAATCAAGCATCACTCTAATGCCATCACGCAGTATGTGGACGCTGTAGTGTACTAAATGAAATCAATAAAAAAAAAAATACGTGTGTTTCATCAAAAGACTCTATCATCACTTTCAATGTGCTAAAGAGCTATGGTGGGATATTGCTTGCAACAGTATAGCATTACAGGTTGCAAATAGCTACTTACACAATGAAATTGTTATTTAAGGGTTTTCTGGACTTTATATATACAAATTAAAATTAAGCACAGGTGTTATCTAAAGTTAGACTAAACTAGGTTACGATGTCTCCCACAATATTATTCGTGTTTCCATATACAATACTTGGCACCTTTTATGCAGTAACAAAAATAGACAAAAACAGTTTACAAAATTCTTAAAAGTTACCCAAGCCTGTCTATAAACTTCACATTCAGAACCATAATATTATTATTACATATAAATAAGTTAGAATAAGAGTAATGACAAATTGAGACTGCTATATGTGATAAACAATATTATATATATATTTGCATTAACAATGGACCTGCTAAATACCTTATATAAATTCGGTTTGTTGTATATATTTTAAAATCGCTATACTTGAAGTTACTATCAGGTGATATGGCACACCAAAGCAGTCGTACTAAAAGGTATACTTACTTCAGCACTCAGTTTTGGTAAGATTTATAAATTAGTTTCTTTTAAAATGTATATAAAATGAGAAGAAGCTGATCTGTGATTCAAACCAATTTATCAAGGCAGTGTGTAGCATGCACATAATCAAAACAGAGGAAAAGGCAACCAAATAGAAATAGGTATCTATCCTACCACGGCGACCACAAACTATGGTTCGTTAAGGAAAACTGCACTAAAACCATCAATACCTCTACTTATACAATCCAATGTACAAAAAACTACTAGGATATTGATATACAACTTCTGCATTGCACTTTTATACATCTTTCACATGGAAATAGCTTCTTTATGTTGATGCGTTTTCTAAAAAGTTGTAAATGCGGTATCTAAAATACGTAGTATTTCTGATCTCTATTAGAGTTTTGGCAACAAGTTTCCGACACATAAAAAATATTCGCCATTTGAATTCTGACACAGGACCATACAAGACAGTGAGGTATGTGAGGCTTTTTCTTGAAAAGGGTCCAGACGTTGAAGCGTTGTGTACGATCAGCAGTCTAACAATGTGGCACTAAGGACTCGATTCATCACTACATCTGTAAAGATTGTATGTATTTCTCTATTTTTTTTTTCTTGGCGTCTCATTTTTTTTTCTTTTACTGCTTCTCAGAGGGTCGTTTCTCGTAAAATCTTCTCTCCCCATTGGCACCTTTTCCCTGTCAAACAACATATTTTACAGAAAATGAAGCGACACCACACCTTCTGTACAAAACAAAAATACTTTCAAATAATACAAAAAATAAAATTAAAATATTTACCACATCACTGCACGACACAACACTTGTGCTTATTTGCAATAGGTTTACCTGCCCCAGCAGCTATTTGAAATGATAGGAAAACAGGCTGCAAAAAACAAACAAACAAACAAACAAAAATCTTAAAACTTTGGATGTCATCATGACATTCACCACACTTAAGATGACCATGAGCATATATACTGCAACAAAGATATTAAAAAAAAAAAAAAAAATTACAATGATAAGCACTGTATATACTGTGGTACACTTGGAGATATGAGGATCTGCATTCTAATTATTCTTGCACTTAACAGCAAATATTATTGAATGAAAAATATGCTCAAAAACGGCTTTTAACAATGGCCACAGAAACAGTAGAACCAAAATGTGGTTAATTTTCTCCATGTGTTGGTATTTGGTATTCTTAACAGGTAGTCAAGTAAACTATTAATCTTTGCTGTATTCAGCTATCTGGCTAGCTCCATTGACTCTTAAACTGGCAAAATATGTAAAGATGAGTGAACTACTAAGGAAAGTGTGTAATTTAGACTGCATGGCCTCCTATTTCCACGTTTGATATTTGGTATAATTCTTGGTCTGAAACCAAATAAATACATGTACTACTGAAGGTATGGTAAAGCATATTGATAAACATGATGGCAAACCAGGGTAAATGATGGTAAATCAGTAGTATAACAAAAATGCCATGGTAAATTTGTATAAGGGAGATAAAAAAAAGACTATGACTAGTATTCTACTTTCTGACTTAATAATGAATAGATATTAAGAAATGTTACTTATATCTTGAGCTGGTTAATAAACTCAGTAAATGGGTGTATATACTTGCTAACAGGAGCAACGTATTGACTTTACCTTGTGGTCCCCCATGCACACGTTAGGTCCAATATTATCATAGACCACTGCTTTCTCATCATTTTCTGGCTGTGAAAAGAAAGAAAAAATAACAAATCACTTTCTCAACAAGGTGGCTATTCACAGCCCCGGGGGTTTGACAATCGCTTATCTGAAGAACTTGCTTTTTAGGGGCAGTGAGAAGGCAATCCCAGTGATTTAATACAAACACACTGGGTTTGCCTAAAACCTTTGCTTGGAATCTGGGAGGAACACTTTCAAGTAGTTCTCAGAAAAGTGCTTGATGTTTGCAAACACTTTTCAATAAGAAACGAAGTAGCGGAACATCAGTTGGAGTGACTGAGAGAATAGAAGAACAGTCGACATGGAGAACAATGACAGCAGTTTGAATTTTTTTGCTGCTGTTAAAATTGCAATCAAAAGATGAGGTAGTTCACCGTCTATTTTACAATGCTGTACCGGAGTCTACAGGTACATTTATAGGTCATTTTTGTGAAGGCTTAAACTAGGACGGCTGAGTTTACACTATAAAAAGTTGCCACAAATCCTTCTTAAAAGTGGTTAGTGTAAACAGGGTATTAGTACAGTACTTGATCGGGTAACACAGAAAGTTTGAAATGTAATGTGTGTTTAGAGATAGGCCTACCTACCCAAGTACAATAATAAACAGCTTAAAACCCTTACCATATTCTCAGCTGGTTCTAAAACCAGGGCAACATGATAGAACTGTGTTTTAAACAATATTGTGACCAATTAAAAAAATAATTTTATTTACATTTTTTTATTTTTTATTATTGAATTAGTGATTTAAAAACCATGGTAATATAACTGCTTGAAAAAAAAAACGTTTCCAACATACATCTTTTTAAAATATCGTAACATGTAAGTGATTATTAAATGTTTAGCACAATGACACGGAGACACACATAAATCACACATTTAGGTTGAACTGAAGAGTTTTTAAATATCTTTTTTTGATACAGTACGAGTCTCCGAGCTACACGCCGTCAAGTATGACCAGGAAGGCAAGACGGCATCGTGCCATTTAAAAAAAGAAAATGAACTATAAACTTGAACAGAAATTAACTTCAAACCAATAAGGGAGACTAAGGTTAGGATGACGGCAGAGTGCCGCTGTCTGCATTGAAATAAAATAATATTTCCTTTTGTACTGTATGCATGAGCACTTTCCAATATGTGTTGAGACCATCATGTCACTAGCTCTGGAAGCTGGGATACATTCATCAAACTGGACTTGATAATTTACAAAGGCAGCAGAAAATTGTGGATTTTCGGGCTGCATAATCTTTAGACAGATAAACAAATTACAGCAGCGCGCAAGCAGAAACAAACCTACACTTCGCTGAGCATTCATTACCGCATGCTCTCAGCTGGCGATGCAGCTCCCTGGCAGTGGGCAACCTTTGGTGTGTTAGGGCTCAGAAAGCATAAAATAACATGATGGTGAGTTAACGGACCGTGCCATGATAGATGATGCTGCATGAAGGCTGTTTACAGCCCCATGTCTGTACAATCTGTAACGCCTAGTGTGTGGTACTCAATGCGCCATGAGCTAATTCGTGGAGAGTTACATGGGCTTTATCTTCCTTCTGGGTTCTACATTACAAGCAATTAACCCGCACTTTAAAATAAGAACACTGATATATAGAACGTTTTAGGCAGTTAAGTCTTATATATATATAAAACTAGGTAGAAGTCACATGATGAATTATATTATTTTTGAACCTACCCAAATACAATTATTATATTTATCATAAAGAAATACACACAATTGAAAATATGTTTTTTTATTTTCTCTTTTTTTTCTGAGTAGATATTTTTCTCACCCTTTATTAAAATATATAATATTTGTATTTCTGAATAAAAAAACGCAATCTTTCTTTATTCAAACTAACAATATTTTCAATTGTTTACATAAAAACAGATTGTTTTTGTAGTTTTATTGTTGAAACAGAATGTAGGGTTCAGGCACCAATAATCAGATTTCGAATTTGTTGGCATCTTTTAAAACCCAGTTTTTGGTTCCAAGTTAAAGACATTACCCTCTAAGAATTGGCATGCACTGCAATGCATACTTACCTTTAAAATAAGGTCCTTTGCAGAATAGGACATTAAAATCCGATCGCACCAGGCTGGACATCTAGTATTCATGTACTGCTTTCCTTGACTGCTGTCTTCGCTATATGGATAGCTGGTGAAAAATAAATAGTTTATTCCATTGTAATGAAATGAATGAATGAATTAACAGAACAGACATATTGTAGAGCTATTTTTCACAGAAATAATTCTTATCTTGAAAATAAGCACATTTTGAAATTACTTTGTATTACAACTACGCATAGGTAAGGTTATGGATTAACATTCTAATAGAATTGCACTTGGAACACTATTTCTGAACATTAGAAACATTCCTCAGAATATTTTAGAAGATAACCAAAAAAGGCACAACACACTGTTGCAAGTCAGTTTTAGTCATGATGGCAGGCTTTGATGTTAATAGGCACTTGGTCAGCAGGTCTTTCCAAGACTGCAGAAATAAATATACATTATGTCCCCTTAATAATGATGCCCTATTGAAAATGCTCGTCTTGTGTACCTGGTGAATGCACAATGGGCTCATATTGAATACTCTTTTACTAGTGTATGCTGTACAAACAGGGATACTGCAATGTCTGGCCAAACTCACAAAAAAACTGCTGCTGCCTCTATTTCAAAGCTTCAGTTAAGCTCTGAGAACACCTCTGTGGCACCCACTCAACTGTACACTTTGAATCTTACTTTTGAGAAGAAATACAACAACACAAAAAGAAGAGTGAAACCTTTCCTTCAGGCATGAACAGAAAGAACTGTATTTACCGTGCTACACAACGTGATATAACAGAGTGATGGGAAGCAGTTCTGTCAAATGGGTTTACAAGCTGTACTGCCATCAAAAAGAGATTAGCTTTGGCAACCATCCAAGAGAAAAATGGTATGGAAACTACTGGAACAATCCAGTGATTTAAAGTACCCTTTACACCTCATCAAATTGCACAAGACTTACATTATGAGAATTCAATTTGCTACTTCAGTGCCACTGCAAAGTACACTGTATTTCACAGTATTTCTTACTTGTGTTAAAAAGAAAAAAAAAAAACTTTCTTGACAAGCTCATCATCTGTAATATACAGATCTGCTCTATATACTATAGTCAATATCCTATAGAAACTGTGCCATTGTTGACACCATTTGGATACAAAGTTAAAACAGTTACTGATAACTAAAACAAAATCAGAAAACAGTGTAGTTTGCTAACTTGAGGTCTGGTTCATTTTTAGAAGGCTAAAAATGTACTGTGTAGAGGTACAGTAGCTGGGTCAAGGGTTTGTCAGGCATGCATTCAGTGCCCATGCTTACCATCACAACTAAGAAAAAGTCCTCTCAATTTTGGCCAATATGGATGTAGTTCAAGGAAACCAAACAACTTCTACTTCTATAATTTTCATAAAATATTGATTATATGCAGGGAAGTCTACTAGAAAAGGAACGATTCCCCTTCTAATGCTAGTCATCAGCATTGTAGAAAACCCCTCGAAGCTTAATTTTGTGCTTGACTTTAAATTTTGTAATTGTCCATACTTGGCATGAAAATCCAGTAAATAAGCGGCTTAAACATTTGCACATCAAGGTACCAAATCCCTCCTGCAGTATTTGTGGCACCTACATGCTTTACTTTTATTACAGCTTGTCAGAAACATCATAACAAGACCTCCCGCAGATGATTTCAATTGTTAGGGTTTTACAGTTGTTAAGAGTACATTGAGTGACAGGTTTCCAAAACACAAACATGTCCCACATTCTCAGAGCAAACCATCCATGATATACGTCTCATTTGTAGCAAATCAGGAGTGCAAACACAGGCCCTGCAAACACCACCATTAGAGTATAATGCGTTAAACAGCTGCTGCTTGAAAATGTTACAACCATCGCCATGGCGACCGGGCTAACAGTCGGCTCAAAGGTCATAGCGGGAAGAGGAGAAAGGGGTGGTGAAGGGGTTCAACCAGGCAATCCAGCAGCAGAAGGAAATGTGGGCAAACACAGCTTTGCAATGCAAACAGATCAATTAGTTTTGAGGGCATTTACTTTGAATAAACTATTTAGGCTATGTGGTCATGTTCATGTTTTCAAAGACAACAAAGCTTCTAACACGGAACACAGACACATAAATTCGAACGGCATTAAATAATAATTTAGTAAAGGAACGTGTCCTTCCAAATCCAAGCCTCCCTTTTCCATACCAGCTTTCCTGGAACACCTCTTTAGAAAATAGTACTGATGCTCAGTGTCCCTTCCTGTGTAAACATCCTTAATTCAATCAATATATTGGTGCTTCACTCTGCCCTATAATGACTCTTATTGGCAGCACCATGTATTACAATAATGCAAGGTGTGGTATTCTAGCTATGCTTGCATTAGGGTTACAGGTAGCAAGAAGACACACTATTTTAACCTTGCATCAGAGACTGTGTTGTAACACACACTGTACACAATGAGCTTCTAGGGTAAAAGTAATCCAGTCTTAGAATAAATGGACAATTTACATACTATAGCAGAGGAGAATAGGGAATAGAGTACACTAGTAAATTGTATCAGGAGAACTATACAAAGATACCATATACATTTCACTGTTGATCTGATGTAAATGTTTTGTAAAATGTGTTTAACACACAAAACTACTATACAATTCGTGTGCCAGGTCCTGCACTACTAATTTACCTGAGACACGTTACATTGCACTGCTTGAAATCAGACTGGCTAACTTCAAACTCCAGTAAAAGCATCTATGTACTACGGCTGCTTCCTCTTCATATACTAGAGATCTGAACTCACACCTGTCAAGATACAAGAACACTACTTAAACACCTTGGTGGAGGGCAAAAT
The DNA here is from genome assembly GCF_902713425.1 of Acipenser ruthenus. Taxonomy (NCBI): domain Eukaryota; kingdom Metazoa; phylum Chordata; class Actinopteri; order Acipenseriformes; family Acipenseridae; genus Acipenser; species Acipenser ruthenus. Next base: position 4,571,462 of record NC_081195.1, read on the forward strand.
GTAAAGTGGTTGTGTTGGTAGGCAGGTACTCGAACAGAAACTCTAGATTACATGACAGGCTAATGCAATGACAAACAAGAGAATGATTAATACCTCAGATTACTGTGCTGACAAACTTATCGGAAAGCAAACTTTGTAGACAGGTGTGAACTCTGAAACTCAGCAGCTCCTTATCTTGCCCTTATTACCAACTACAAGAGTAATTATAAGAATTAATGGGTCAGTGTGATAAACCTAGCAAATCGCCCACCTGTATCTTGGTGCCCCGAGTTTCTTAATTCCACCATTCACACCAATAGACCTCTATCTTTTCCCTTGATAATTCTGTACGTTACCGTCACCATGCTGATGTGGTGGAGGCAGCAGCGGCTGGATAATGGCCAATGACCAAGAATGACAGAGAATGACAGGAGCAGCTTTGCTTTTGCTCGCTTTTATCTTGGTGGCAACGGCTGCTAATGAGTGATGGCTCAATGCAACGGTGAAATGAAATCAGGCTGGTCATTGTTATGAAAGAAAAGAACTTGGGTTAACACCTTTTCTCTATATAGCTGAATAAGAGTAGAAACTGTCTTATCTTGTATGACACACACTGCATAAGGACCCAGGGCTTTTATTCATGCATTACTGTTTATTTAGTAGAAAATAAACTACTGAATGTTTGGGCTAGAATAAGGGTTAGGGAATAGGGATGCAGGATACAGTTACAGTAGATGGTAATTTTGTTAGGGTCTTTATCGTGCCTGTCTGTCTGTCACACTATACATGCTGAACACAATAACTACCTTGAATTTCTATACATTTTTCCAAGCTTTCATCATAAGACTGATCTTTAATTTGGGAGTAATCCTGTAAACTGTTTATTAGATACGGATTTAGACTGATGAGGCTGACATCATCACCAAGAACAACCAGTTACAGTACTGTCCTGTGTGACAAGCGATCTGGATTAGAATTATACAACTGCCAGATTTACATCTGGACTATGAGAATAAACATCTGGTTTATGAGTGTCACTGTTTAACACCCTGCTGCTCACATACATCTGCCAATCTAAGAATATGATTATTAAATGATTAATAATGAATAATCAAAAAGTTTTTAAAAGAAGTTTGCCAGTAAGACAGAACATTATGTGGTCCTTAATACTGCTTTAGCATCCATTAAACACAAGACTCTAGACTAGATGGTTAGATTTGTTACTGCAAATTTGCAGCATTAAATTGTGAGTTTCAATGTAAATACAGCACACAGGCTTTTTGGTTTAACTCTGTGCTAATATATCAATATCACATACAGCATATTGTGCAGATAATGAGGATAAAGGCAGGCTTTCTTCATCTGCAACAGAAAACGCTTTAATTTCAGTAACAGCTTACTGCTGGTTACTCAAGCTGTGTTAGCAACAATTAATTAGGCTGACTTCACTTACAATGCTTCATCTAGGCTATTACATGAACTGCATGCTTTATGTAATTCATTAGCCTGGCTTATTCTAAACTGTGATTTAGGACTCATTATTGTTGTATTAGCTTGAGCTTCAGGGAGCAGAAGTGAAACAAATTGGTATTCATAATCTATGAAGAATGCAAGCTACCAAATGGGAGCTCTAAATAGTAAAATACACAGGTGTCTTATGCATCCAAAACTAAAATGATTTAATAGCAAACAGTGATCAAGAAGTGCTGGGAAACACAAGAAAATGTTGTATACATTTTTTTTTTTATAAACCTAGTCTATACATGAGCTTACTGTACATGTACTTATTCTACTGTTAAACACAATATTGCTAGAAAATCACAAACCTTCAAACTACTACATGTTTTTTTTAAACCTTATCCATTATTTTTTTTTTTTTTTTTTTTTTAGAAATCTAAATTTTTCCCACGAGGGAAGATCCTCTCTAGCCCATCCTCACAGACTTGCAGAGTTTCTAAGATGTATGCTAACTTGCCAAGGCTGGTTCCAGCTTGGTCTCAGCTTCCTACTAAACACCAAACGGTGAAGAGACAACTGTATATCACTGCCCTGCTCCCTCCATGTCTGTCTAGACTTGGCAAACACAGCGAAGCAGGAGAGGAGCCATCCATTTTATTAGCACAGTTCCATCACTGCGCGGCTCTAACTGCACAATGATGCAGTGAACATGGGCAGCCTTTACCATAATCACTTCCTAATGGCATCCTAAATAACACTATTAGAAGCTAAATAAATTAGCTTCTATTGCTACTGGCTATGCTATACTCTGTATTCTACTGGTTTTCAGAATATACTTTTAGAAATTACATTTGTTAATTAGTACCATTTAACTGCCTCTATTTGCTGAACATGATAAATATATATTATTATTACCTGGCAACTTTTTTTTTGTACAGACTAAAAACTGTTCTGGTGTCTAGAAAGACCAATGTTTCCTCATTCAAGATGCCCACACACTTTTCCGCAAAATACAGACTGGAGTATCCTGGAGATGTTGGTTAAGGTTCACCCAATAGATTGTGATCTAGTACGGGAGAGACGAATTCAGATCCTAAGTATCGGCAGACATAGACATTATATAGTGAATATGTATTGTAATTGCATGTGTTTCTATCGTGAAGCAAAAGATACAGTTCAAGTTTAGGCGCTTAAGAACCAGACATGTTTAAGTCTGTTACACATAGGACCATGTTTTATCTTTCTATTGTTTGATATGCAGTTCCAACACTGCCACTGTACATCAATATCATGACACCCCAAGACAGTTTTCCAAGCTATGGGCCTAAGGACCTAAACAGACGACTGACCAGGCCTGGTCTGCAATTCTACTAGGTGAGAAAAATCAAGACCGATTTTCCCCGACTGAGAATGAAGTCTTTTTTAGATGACACCCCTACATTAGCCTGGTCTATTTTACGTTGTCTCTGTGCGAAAACAAACTGTTTTGACTTGTTCAGTCGGAGAGCCCGCACTCTAGCACTAGCCAGTCACAACTCCCTGGCTCCAGGACCACCACTAACATGGTAACACCAAATTCAGCACGGAGGTGAGCAGTGTTCAGACTTGTCACATCTGACCTGACTGATGACTTCTTGAACGTAAGCGATATGAATTTACAGCTTGTATCACATTCTTGAAATCCAAACACACGGCACGAGAATGTAACTTTCCCCCAGGGCTCCGGCAGACTATTCGCAGCTGCCAAGTCGAGGAGCACGGGAGTACTTGATATGGACATGCCCGGTTACATCACTGCAAAAGGGGAGAATGGCTGCATTTAGTGGCTCTGTACTCCAAGCTGAACATCCACCGATGCATATGACGTTTTGACATCATGGATGGGATTTATTTTGCAATATGTCCATTGTTTGATGGCATGTACGTGCTTTTGCATGTTTGTACGTGTGCATGCATTGTCACACATGTTATTACTATGTTAATACAGAACTACAATGACATATAAAACATGTATGTGAGAAGCATCAGTATAGCACTGGAAGTGCACTACGTACTGTGTTTGCAGGTAAACATGCATTTATTCATTATGTTTCATTGTATCTATATGATTTAGAACTAGTGTTGAGGATTGTCCTGCAATTGTCATGGAACACTGGCATGTTGAGTATCGTGACGGGTTGTCATAGAAAACATAGAATGAGGTGCATTTATTTCATATTGCCTTGAGTTTAAAGAAACAGCAGTAAAGGTTTGAAACACATTATCAGGTCCTAATAATCTGAAACTCATTTCAGTTTCTCTACCATTAGGTTAGTTTGAAGGCAATATTTAACCCATTTAGATTTCTATGTTATATAATTTACAATACAGAAGCAAATAATTCTGTCGAAGTCATATATTTCTACAAATAAAAGTCATAATGGTAGAATTCACTCTTACCTAACATGCAGTTCTCAAAATGTAATTTCTGTACTAGGCCTTGCAAAGTAATGCAAATAGGCCTTGTGATTAAGTCATGTAGTCATTTAAAAAACACACTGCACCTGCCAAAACCTTGACCTTCGACACCTGTACAGTTTATCAAATAATTAAAGTTTGATTACAGTATTTCATTATGTTCACTGATTGAGTAAGTACCGGTGCTAAAGGTCAACTGGCAATATCACACATGACTACCAAAAAACATTTCATACTAGAAATGTTTGCTTTGCTATTTGAGGTAATTGCAAATTCATTTGTTTGACTTCAAAATGCAGTGTCCCCTTTCAGGAGGCGTATAATTTTCCACTGTGTTAATGCTAAGGAAGGTCATCCTAAACACTTAAAAGCCACATACATGACTTCTTTGTGCATGTCCTTGTGTCTGAAATGTTTACTAGTGGAAAAGGATTTGATTCTGGGCCCGGTCAGGACAGGACTAAAGCTATTTCCACCTGACCCCCCTCCAGCTGGCATGCACACGGGCATCTAATTTGTCAGGCCCATCCTAGAAAGGCCAAAAGGATAGTGGGTTCAAAAGGTTAGGCAACAGCGCTGATGCAGCATAGGGTGATCTGTGAAGTGTGAAGAACTGCGCAGTATGACTCCACACACAATTATAATAAGAAAAGAGAGCCAGCAGGTATTTGTAAACAGCACATAAAGTAAATACACTGAAAAAAATCAAAAATCAAATGTAACTATCACTATACAGTACCTGCTCTCGTCTAATTCTTTAAAATGATTACGTGTGTTTAAAAGCCACTTGAGAAAAAATAAATAAACAATTGGAGTTTTTGCCACATCCTTTATCAAAAGTATTTTAGTTTAGCAATGAAAGGAGGCTGGCAGGTAAATGCGACATAAACCTGTGGCACGACAGGCAGACCAATGAACCATTCAGTGTGTAAACAAAGACAATACCGGCAACGTCTTACCTGGGAGGAAAGGAGATCTGGAGTTCATGCAGCCGATCTTTAAACACTGACAGCTCTCTGTCGTACTCTAAAAGCTGGAAAAAGGGAAAAACATACCATGAAAAAAGTTTCCACAGTTGGGAAATAATGGTGCACAGCTTTAGATTGAAACAATTCCTACTTTAACTAAAATGGGTACCTGATGCATTCGTTCCTATTCAATAATTATTTTTTTTGCTGTATTAAAATGTAATTTAAGCTTTGCTGGTTTGAGGAAATAATACAAAATAAACGTAATAAACAAACAAACAAGAAATATTCATGTACTTTTGAAACAATAACAGTGGTTGGAAATAACACAGGGAGATGCTTAGACTTTCAGGACAGGTGTGAGTCAAACAGCAACCAAATGATCCCCAAGTGGGGGGTAAACCAGTAACTGTTAAAGAGGTATTCCTATCAACCTTATCTGCCAGGGAATGATTATGATCTGACTGCAGTGCGAATCTACTCACTTCTTAATCTTGTCCACTATTCCTCTTCCCATTCCAACGAGTGTCACATTAAAAATCCCCCCCCCCTTTTTTTTTGACGATGGCCACATGTTTACCCGCTGTCTATTAATCATGTCCCATCTCACAGCTGTGCTGATACCATTGTACAAGTAGCAGCATTTCAGATTGATATCTGATTATGACCCTCTCTTCCCTCCTGCTAGCTCATCAATCATTTGTGAAAAGCTCAATTAGCAGCTACTTGTACACATTAATTATCTGTGTGAAAAGCAGGTACCTGAGACACCTGCATCGCTGATTACCTCCCTCCTTCTAGCCCACCCACTGGAGCCCTGCGAAACTGCTGTGATATTCAAATTGAAGGGTTCCAGTCCCAAGGCCACAGTCTCCTTTCCAACAGCTGTGCTGGATTGGGCTGGCCTTTCTAGCCAAAACAACAACAGGGGGGGCTTTTAATACTATATAATAAAAGCAGCAATAATCGTGATATCTCTCTAAATGGGGTTTTGAGTTGGCAGTGTTTCCAGTTCACCATTCCTGCTCCATGTTAACACCAATGATGGCAGCCTTTGTTTCTAACCTGGTGGCACAATCCAGTAGGGAAAATGTTCCAGGTGGCTTCAGTTGAAAAATTGAATCATTTCACAATTCTGCTAATCACCTGGTCCAATGCCAGTCTCAGGAATAAAAAAAAAACAAAAAACTAAAAAACGTTTCGATACAGCTGGTTGTTTCCACAGTTCTCCATTTAGGCAAAGTGGTACAAAGTGGTAGACCAAACTGCACTGATAATCTACATGTCTCTATATCCAGTATATAGTAAATGACATGTACAATGGTACAGAACAAGTGTTTGTAAAGTCTGGAGAGAGACACATTCACACAGCATTTACTGCAGTGATATGAAGGTGCTTTTAAGAGATATTTATTTATTATATATATATATATATATATATATATATATATATATATATATATATATATATATATATATATATATATATATATACACTGCCGGTCAAAAGTTTTACAACACCCCCATTTTTCCAGTTTTTATTGAAATTTAAGCAGTTTAAGTCCAGTGAATAACCTGAAATGGTACAAAGGTAAGCGGTAAACTGCCAGAGGTTAAAAAAAAAAGTTTAGGTTACCAAAAACTGAAAAATAATGTACATTTCAGAGTTATACAAAAAGGCCTTTTTCAGGGAACAAGTAATGGGTTAACAACTTACAGTTGTTCTGCAGCAATGGAAGTAAATTAAGCCTTGAAAGTTGATGCTAACAATTCCTACAGGTGTCCCAACTTTTGTTGATTACTTACAAACCCTCTGTCTGTATAAAAGCAGTGTTGGAACAGACTGTGTTACTACACCCTCTTAAGCATTATTTGGACAGTATTGTACTGCAGGAAGTAGTATATTGCTCTCATAATGGCGAGAAAAAGGCAATTAACAAAGGAAGACAGACAGACCATTATAACCCTTAAAAGTGAAGGTCTTTCCTTTAGAGAAATTGCAAAGAAAGCCTAGGTGTCAGTGAGTACAGTTTCCTACACCATCAAAAGGCACTTGGAAACTGGAGGAAACTCTGACAGGAAGAGGTCTGGCAGACCCAAAGCCACAACAGAATCAGAAGACAAGTTTCTGAGAGTCAACAGCTTGCGTGATAGGCGGCTCACAGGACAACAGCTTCAAGCACAGCTTAAAACTGGTCGAAGTAAGCAAGTCTCAGTTTCAACTGTGAAGAGAAGACTTCGAGCTGCAGGTTTGACAGGTCGAGTGGCAGTAAGAAAGCCATTGCTAAGATTGCAAAATAAGAAAAAGAGGCTTGCCTGGGCCATGAAGCACCACCAGTGGACTACTGAAGACTGGAAGGTGGTCTTATGGACTGATGAATCAAAATTTGAAATCTTCGGTTCATCACGCAGGGTTTTTGTACGCCGTCGAGTAGGTGAAAGGATGGTTCCTCGGTGTGTGACACCAACTGTCAAACATGGAGGAGGAAGCGTGATGGTCTGGGGCTCTTTTGCTGGATCCAGAGTCGGCGACTTGCACAGAGTGAGTGGCACCCTGAACCAAAACTGCTACCACAGCATTTTGCAGCGCCATGCAATACCCTCTGGTATACGCCTAGTTGGTCAGGGGTTCATCCTTCAGCAAGATAATGACCCAAAACATACCTCCAGGCTATGTCAGAACTACCTTAGAAGAAAAGAACAAGACGGTAGGCTTCAGATCATGGAATGGCCAGCACAGTCTCCAGACCCCATCGAGCTGGTTTGGGATGAACTGGACAGAAGGGTGAAAGCAAAGCAACCTACAAGTGCAACACATTTGTGGGAACTTCTGCAACAGTGTTGGGAAGAACTTTCTGAACAATATTTGATATTCATTGTAGAAAGAATGCCACAAGTGTGTTCGGCTGTTATATCTGCAAAAGGTGGCTACTTTGATGAGTCAAAAATTTAGATTAAATTTTGTTAAACAAAACGATTTTGCATAATTGAATTCTGCATTATTATTATTATTATTATTATTATTATTATTATTATTATTATTATTATTATTATTATTATTATTATTAGTAATAATAATAATAATAATAATAATAATAATAATAATAATAATGGTATGCCTTATGTATGTCGTATGTACAGCATGTAACATTTTAATATAAATGGGCCAAATGCACAGACAGCCCTGCATGTCAAGGCTGAATTCATAACCGTATGAAGCTCTTCATTTCGGGGTAACTTAATCCAGCCAGTGGAGTAGAACAGTAGGCATTACTCTTAAGGTGCTACTGTGTAAAAGCAGAGCATTTCTAGATCAGAAGGTGAGGTTTTCTGCATTCATCAAACTCATCCTGCTGGATTCATTTGAGAATTCAGCTGTGAATCAGAAATTAATTTTAAAAGACGAGGGAGAACATATGTGGGCACCCTCCAAAAGAAATAAAAATCTTCTACAAAAAAAGGCTTGTGTGTGATTTTGTAAGCCGGGATATGAAATACAATAACCATTCACAAACTGTACAGTGATGAATATAGAGAAAGTACTGTGACTCTTTATACTGGACCAATCTGTGTGAAAACTAGGGTATCTCCATAGCTATCCCAATTGTTTCAATGCCATTTTACTAATGTTTCTGTACAGATCTAAAACCTTGAAAACAAATGCAAAACTACACCTTACAATTTGTTAAAAATAATCATCTTCTTCTGTTTCTGTTTTATTTTGTTAAAGAAGCAAAACAAAATTAAATGAAACTTAGCACAGTTGTAGGGATTACAATTTGAATTCTGCACTTTTTAAATGTTTAATTACCAGCTCGGCTGGGACTGGCACCCCCCAAATTAGCAACAATAAAACAGACGTCAGCAATGCCTACTGTCTCCTAGAGGCATGGGTCAAGATTTTGCTTTTGCTATCAGTTATTGCAAAAACAATATGGGTTCATAGCAAAACAAAGTGATATCAGACCAACAGTTTTCATGTTACAATGTACATATCAGCCATATAAAGATATGGCATATCTACAAAAGGGGGCAAGCTTTTCCAAGCTGAGCCAACAATCCCTTTATTCTAACTTTGCTGTTTCTGGTCAGTAACAGGATATCTTTGAAAGTGAAAGTTGTGTAATTCATTTAGGAAACAGATAACACCAGAGGCTAAAAGTTCACCTACAGTTCATCTTGAGTCAATTGAGATGACGTTTTTTTGCCTGGCAGAATAGCACCAAGACCACAAATTATATCGATTATTATTAATATTATTTGTTTATTTAACAGACGCCTTTATCCAAGGCGACTTACAGAGACTAGGGTGTGTGAACTATGCATCAGCTGCAGAGTCACTTACAACTATGTCTCACCCGAAAGACGGAGCACAAGGAGGTTAAGTGACTTGCTCAGGGTCACACAATGAGTCAGTGGCTGAGGTGGGATTTGAACTGGGGACCTCCTGGTTACAAGCCCTTTTCTTTAACCACTGGACCACAGAGCCTACAGGTTCAAGGTTTCATTGCTTCACAGGGTTATAGTTAAATGGGATGAAATGACCTTGACGTCACTTGTATGTCTCACAAGCAGACTGATTCAAAGGCAAAGTGTGCCAATTTATAGGGCTTCATTTATTAACTTTAAAACAGGTTTAATGTAAGTTTTATTAATATAAATATATGAAGAAGAACAAAAATCTATCAGGTGCTATCTGTGGCCTGGCTTATAGAGATGTCAAAAGATGTAATTGTGGAATGATTGATTGGTAAGATATAAAAAAAAAAAAAAAAACATCACTGTGATGCTTTGTTGACATTAAAAGCCATCAACACGGGGGAAAATATTAAAGGACATTTCATTTTATTTTTGCTTTCCCTGCAGATGTTCCAGCTTTTCAAATTTTCATAAATTCTTCTTAAACAATAGGTGTATCTTTTTGTTTTGTAGTTTTGTATTTTGTTTTTTGCATTTAATGCAATATGGTCTAAATAAACCCTACAAAACTAAAACCTAATTGAGGTTTTGAATTATAGGAACACTAAAAAGTACATATACAAATAGATATTCAGCAGAAGGGAATATATTGCAATCATTATTATCTGGCCCCTGCTGGAGTTTTAGAAGACAAAACACAATTTAGAGGCTCACATGCTCTGTTAGAGTTGTCGTTTTTCATGGCGTTGGTACACAAAGGACTCTATTTAGATGTGCTGATGTTCAGATAAACCCTCCTGTATCTTAATATCTTCAGATTTGTATCTGTTGATTGACCTCTACTCCTCCATCGCACACTGTATGAAATACAGGCATCATTGCTTAAGTTCTGCACTGAAGTGCATTCAGGGCCAAGCATTTAACTGATAACTTGACTGACCGTTTATATTATTATAATAGGTAGACAATGAGGCCCAATTCCTGTACAATATTAGGTTTAAATATGTTTTTAACCTGCATGCTAACCTCTCCATCCCAGTAAACCCATTTTAAATGCACCATCAGTTACTAATACGGTTTACTAATATCTACTTTTTAAAATGCTTCTAATAATATTCAGTTATATGGTGAGTGCAGTTTGACTACCAGTATGCATGCTCTTGAATATTTATCTCTTGGAGTAAAACAAATGAAGTAGGTCAGTAGAAAACTAAAGTAGCCAATTCAAATGAGCATCCATAAAATAGTTATGATGCAGCTTCAGGTAAACACTGTAATCGATAATCCTACATTAGAGCATATACTTAACATACACGCTATTGTACAGTTATGCGCAGCAATACGAATTATACCTCATCTGTGCTGTGAAACTATTATATGTGCTTCAGTAAGGTCACTTTTTATTTAGAAGGGTGGAATATAACTACTGATGCCAGTGACAGCTGAACTATTAAAAGAGTCAAACCCTTTTTTATTTGATTACTGTTGTGTTCTAAAAGCATGCCGGGAAGATGGCTAATAAGCATTGCTGACAGAAAAGTTCATCACCTGCTGTAGGCTGTCCCCCTGTGCACAGATTCCTCCTTTACTGCAGAGACACCACACAGATACAGTTCAAATAAAAAGGTCCTGAAAAATCAATTGCACTTGAGCAGTGCAGGCGGATCTCCGTGCAGACGGCTGCTCAAATCTCTGTGTGCAATGGCTCAGCGGACCTGCAGAGATTCCCAAACACCATCGCAGAGCGGCTAAGGAAAATGTAATCTTCCCAAATACTCATGAGGACACTCCATTCTGGCTGCCTGACAGCCCCACTTATAATTAATTATACAATTTCGATGGGAATATCGACTAAACAAAGCTATAAATCATAGAAAAAGTCAATAGGCATGGACACATTCAATCATGTCCCAACCAATGATTACTCCTCTCAAAATACAATAATTATTTTCGAGAGCAGGCTTGAATTAAATTTCTGTCAGGCCGGTACAAGTCTAGTAGTTGATGAAGGATGCAATGGATTTTTTTTTTTTTTTTTTTTGGAATTTGTTGCAGGGACATTTATCCTTTTGGAAAGGTAGTTTGTTTTATAAGGATCACAGTGCTGCGTGTTTAACTAGACCATGACGATTAGATTATCTCTGATGGCTCATTATATCATTTATCTTTCTGTATGTAGTCGATCTGGAAGAGTACTTGCTCCCCCTCTTTTCGAAGCAACCTTGTGTCTGGATGAAACAACTATAGATTTTGAAATTTTACTTTGAGGCAGAGCAAAATATGAAGCTAACAATACGCACTTTGAAAAAAAATTATTGGCAGACCATAATTTTCCTGCCACTGAGATTCACAGTTTTATTAACAGGAACAACCCTGGTCCACATATTAAATTGAAAGGCACCGTGAGCATTTATTAATTGCTATTAAATCAGTTTTTATTAAAACATCGGCAGTATATCTGATAAGACAAGTTGTCATTCATGCATTCTGACATCATTAAAGAGGCATTTGACCCTTGTAGAAATTATTACAGGCTATATTTGTAAAATACAAGTCCATCCACAATTGAATCTTTATCCTTCTGCACCATTCACAATGGTCGCCTCTGTTGGCATAATTATTTTATCTTTTGAAAATAGTTCTTCTGCTGCAGTTCATCTGGGAAGAAAATGTCTTTTTGTAGCACAATGGCGTCTTTCAGGTTTAAAAAAAAAGATGTGTTAACAGATAGCAGCTGTTTAAAGTTGCAAAACAGTAAAGCAGTTTGAATATGAGCTACTCTGTAAATCCATTGTGCATCAGGGATTGCTAACTGGTACTGCAAATCACATACTGGTGAAGGCACAGGATTTTATCATTGAGGTGTCACCCTATTTCTAAACATACAGCAAGACTGACTGATCCTAGGGACTATACCCTCAGTAAATGAATAGGAAAGGGCTCTAATATATAAATGTACGTTTGTATATTCTTTCTAAATTATGCAGTAAATTAAAATAAAGAAGAAAGCAGGCTATACAAAGTCAAATTAAGAGCGACAAAATGGTTAACACTGTGGATAAGGAGTCAGGAAATCCTGGTACAAAATACTAGCTCAGTTACTGACTAATTCAGTTCAACATCTGTCCCCTCAGTTGAAAACCTTGGGAGCAATACCAAGTTAACAGGACTAAGAGGAATCACATTTTTAATGACACATCTAAGTCCTACCTTTATCAACAAAGCTTCCTCTAAGTTTACACTTGAGGCGCTTTTCATAAAGATTTAAATATTTAAAAAGTCTGTTTTTAACTATATATAGATCGTCAAAGTAATATTTTAATTTACTTTTTACAAATAAAAAAAAAAGTCATCAGACAACGGAGGCATTGTAATCGATTTGGTTCCGAATCAATTTTCAAGAAGAACTTTCTCAGAAAAAAATGGAGATTGTTAAAAAAAAGGAGGTACGTACCACAAATACCCGAACCGACACAGGAAGGGAAAGGATATACTCACCACTTCTAAAATTTTAATTATTAAAGATATCAAACTAAGGATATCTAACGAAGTCAACACAAAAACATGAGCGTTCCCAAAGTCACTGGCGAGCCACTGTTACACTGAAAACTTTTGGACAAACATGGATTTATGTTCAAATGGATAAGCAGAAGCGTAGGGATACAATACATCACAATGAGCAAGCAAGAACTGGCTTTCAGAGGGCACGATGAAGGCACCAATTCCTCAAATAGAGGTAATTATGTGGAATTACTTTCTCTGATACTTTCTCTGAAAGTATGTTAAGCAATCACTTGTCAATAGCCACAGTATTCTTGGGTACCTCTAACAAGATTCAAAACGACTTCATCTCTTCGGTGTCTCCGATTTTGCTAGGTGCAATAAAAGGACAAAGTACAGGAAGCCAAGTACGTAGCTGTAATGGGAAACGCAGCTCAGCTCTCTTGTGTTTTCAGGTGTGTGACTGACAGTGACCCGAATGAATGGATTTTCTGTGAAAATTTACTAAAAATAAATAATAATAAAAAGGCTTTTAAAAAGACTAAATTCCCATTTGTTTTTTAGATTCTAAATTCAATTTAAATTTATTAAAAATTGTGGACAGGTTAATCGACTGATTAATCAACTAATGCCCATAGATTAACCGATCAAAAATTTGAATCAAGTGACAGCCCAAACAATTTACAATACTATCATAGCATCAAAGAGTATGGATACTTTTGAATTAGTGTTTTTGGAGTTTTGTACAAAATTTCTGTTTCTATATCTATTTCTTGTAACTTTTTTCCTCATCCACAAAAGCAAAACTTTTGCTACAAAAGTTCTCCTATAATTATTTGTTTTCAAGAAACATTTTACAATCTTCTATTTTTCTTCTATTTAACTGGCCAGCTAAATCTGGAGTTTGTATGCAAATTAGCTCCACCCACTTTGTGCTTTCACGTGATTTGATTGGCTCTTGTAATGCTAATTAGGAAATATGCAAATTTCAGCAAGTTAAATATTTAGCTAAATGTTAAATCTTGTAACTAGATTTATCAATTATATCTTCATGTACACATTTAACAAAATATTTATTTATTTTCACAATATTTATAAATCTGGGGAAAAAATTGAAGATTTAAGTTAAATCTGGGAAAAATGGCATATGGCACCCCATATGGCGGCCCATATATATATATATATATATATATATATATATATATATATATATATATATATATATATATATATATATATATATATATACACCCACACAGATGTAGCCTACAGTTTCTGTTTCTTAACACCAGGGGGAGCTGGTTTAATTGAGACCCCCTGGGGAAATGTCTTACTGTACCCTCTATTCTATTGTGACCTCCCGCATGTCAGAGGTCAATGTTTTTATTTTCTGTTGTGAAGGTAAGCCACATGGAATTATTCTCCCTTTTTATCTATGTTGAAATCTTACTTTAAAATTGCCATCCATTGTTATTATCATTTGATATTAATAAGTACCTGTTAAACCTCCTTTGATTTATATTGGGTTGCGATGCAGTGATTTGTGTATGAAGGTATTTTTTATTTATATTGGTTTCCGATGCAGTGATTTGTGTATGAAGGTATTTTTTATTTACGGTTATACAGGAATGATGGGCATTTGTATTTTATTTTGGAAGATCTCTTTTAAATACATTTTAGTTTTTTATATCTGTTGCATAAACAATGTTTTTGTTTTCTGTTGTGAAGACTGGATGACTGTCTGGATGTGACTGCAGGAACACAAGAAAGAAAAACAATACAACTGTGTTTGATCACCCGCAAAAATCAAATGGTTGAATTACTTTTTATTTTAAACCTAAAATTAAGAAATAAGAAAATAACACAACGCAAAGTCACTAGCCAATAATAACTACTGTATGGTCTGAATATTATTTTAAAGAGTTTTGCTGTTACTGGTATAGTACTGTATTTATTTTTTATTTTTTTACTACAGGCAGAGTTAGTCTGTGTGTAGTATTAGTAGGGCTACATAAGGTGGTCTTGCATATATATATATATATATATATATATATATATATATATATATATATATATATATATATATATATATATATATATATTTATTAAGTAATGTGTCTAGTGATTAACTAGACCCATTACAACATGTTAATTGTTTGACAAAAGAGACCATTAACAAAAAAAAAAAAGTTTACCTGAATGCCATTGTTTTCTCGGAAAACATCTTGGTTAATATAATCAAAAAGCTTCTTTTCAAGTTGTAGTACAACCTGCAGATATAAGAGTATATTATTACATACAAACCAATGAACATGTGCTTGTTAGATGCATTCCATGTAAATGTACACATTCACAAGCTAAATAGTTCTTAAAGATATCAGTGATTCTAAGCTTCTTTGTATTACAGATAAGACAGCATCAATTTTCTAAAGTTCTAGTCTTATGCGCTCTCGAGGTAATACCCTCTAATTACTTCCATTGTTAAGTGAGCACAAGTCTTTTTGCACATTACATTCAACATATTTCAGAATACAACAATTTGGTTGTCTACTTTTCTAGTCATCCTATTCCTTATGCTATCTGTAAATAAATAGTATAATATAATCTGATTTATATAAAATATTTCACTGAGACATTCAGTGGCTGCATAAGAACTATGTAGGGTTTAAGTGTAAAGAGTTTACAACAATTTTACATTTTCCACTCTTGGTCTTTCTTGTTTGTTTCTCTGACCCATGTGTGTTTCTTGGGGTAAACTGAAATTTATACCTTTCGGTCATTATCCACCTCTCTGAATATTAACTTGTCTACTTCATTGGTGTCAGCAGCTCGAATGGTCTGCATCGTTGCTGAAGAACAAAGTATCTAAGGAAAAAGAAAGTCTTGAGTTAAGTTCACATTGCAAAAAATGAGACGAAATCAATTGTTCACAAAGAAACGACTA
Source organism: Acipenser ruthenus (assembly GCF_902713425.1). Lineage (NCBI taxonomy): Eukaryota > Metazoa > Chordata > Actinopteri > Acipenseriformes > Acipenseridae > Acipenser > Acipenser ruthenus. Next base: position 4,587,188 of record NC_081195.1, read on the forward strand.
CAAAGTTGGCGGAATGTACAGATAGTTTGAAAGTGAAACCCAGGAAAAACACGACAAGACAAACTCTTTTGCTTTTGTATCCCGAATATGAAGAGGGAATAAATGACAGGCTGTGATGTCTGAGAACACTGCTGCTATTGAAGAAGTTGATGAAATATGTTGAAATAGAGAACAGTTCAACTAAATATATTGTGTGTAAGTGTATGGAAATACACAACATGCATAATCAAGTGGGTAAGTTAACCCAACTATACTTGAAATCAAGAAACACGTTTCCTTTCAAATGAACAATGATATTTGACTATTAACAAAACTGCTCCTTATAATCCTTTGCTGACACCCAAGCACATTAAAATTCATTCTTCCTCAGCTGTCATCTGAAAATGAATAGCAGTTAAGAATTTGTACCATCTGAAACTGAATTTCCAATCAATAAGCCTTACCGCTGCACAAACCAAGTTTACAATTCTGACAACATTTCCATCATTCTAATGAAGCCAAGACCCATCTTTTCCCAATGCTTCTTGACCTTTAGTACTAGGATTCGATTAAATTCCTTTTTTAACCTCTTTTTAACATTAGTTAAACATTTTGCCATCTGTGTTTGAAGACAGTTTAGAATGAGATAATCCGCCACAAAACGGTTCCCATACCACACTGCTGCGACATTGGCCGCTTTAAATTCAGAGCACAGGTTAGTTAATCAGGTCAAGCCAATATAGGAAAAAAAAAGCTCTTTAGACTCAAATGTCACAAATCAGTCCGGTTGCCTGAAACGGCACACCAGATTAGAACAAACCCCCGAACAAACTTAAAGCAGAACAACCTCTCAGAGTCTCTAAAGCCAATTTCTAAAGGCCTAACAAATCGCTCCATCTTTCACTCATTTAAACTTTCCAAACGAAGGGTCAATATGGTCCCCTGGCATCCAAATGCTAATGCGCTTAAGTGTGCTTAAGCAGCTTTCCCCAATGAATGGGCCAAAGAAGGGCTAAGAAAGGGCAAGGCCGAGTTACGTTCACTGTAGCTACCCCCGTTGTGACAACAATTCAAGTTATTATTTTGAGTGTCCAGCTTTGCTATCTCCTAAATTAAGGATTTCTTTGGCATAATATAAATTTAGTACTGTTAAAGAGGGGACACTGCTTTTCACATCTGCTTCACAAACAAAAAAAAAAGTGATCTTATTCAAATTAGCCTTTGGAATTACTGACTTTTACAAGCGTTGGGTTTACTTATTCTTTTCAGAATCCCCTCCTGTCAGTTTCACAAATCCCAAACTCAGCCAACCAGAAATCTCTCGGAACCTCAGCTCAGGCAGCTTCACCAATAAACTGCTTATTTAAACAAAACACTATAGTTTTAGGGTAATACAAAAAAAAAAAAAGATTTCCCCATTCATGTTAAAATTGATTCTATATTCCAGAAGACGAACCCCACAGCAAGCGTCTATTAATTACTGGACAGCAGGGTCAAAGTTGCTTGTCAGTTGTGAGGGACTTCCCCCACCCATGTTTTAATGCAGTTGCTGCTCTATATAAACATAATGGCTTATGATAATGCACTTGCTGTAATCTTCTGATTCTGATTCACTAGCTTAAATTTGGAAAACCGTAATTCAAGTTTTCAGACCTAGTAATAAACATATTCCTCCTTTTTTGCCACTCGTCTAAACTGCTCTAGCTGGATAGTGTTTCACATTCTCAGCTTTTTTTCTAACACAAAATGTAGGTTAAAGAGTGACCTGTGATGTTTTAAAACAGTTCCCCCTAAAGGAAACAACCACAAGACTAAATTAAATTAGTTTTTCTTTAATCACAACACAATCACAAAGCTGTATTTATCTAATGTAATAGATTACATTTAGACTTAATATTTGCAGTTAACACATTAGGAGTAAGTTATCTCAACAATGTAGTTAAAGACGAAATTAAAATAACAGGTAGATGGCAGTTAAAAAATGCTCCAAAAAATTACAACGTAGTCTGTCCTCAAATGAGGACACTGGCACGTAATGGGTTCATCTTAATCATAATGGGAAAAAATAAAAATAAATAATAATAATAATAATAATTATAATAATAATAATAATAATAAGTTAAAAATGTCAACTGATCTAAACAAAATCATCCAGGTTATTCCAGGTGTTGCTTCACCCAAGACACAAGGCACATGGTTAGCACAAGCTGCCCCAGTGAATTTCCTCAAATTGTTGAACTTGCAATTACAACATACAATGAAGTTGACTGTTGATCCCAAGGTCATGTGACCACAACAAGACTCTGCTTTCACTGACAACATAGAAAACTGAAGTGTTACAAACTTAACTTTCCTTGTAAATTAAATCTTACTTGCAAAATGACATTAACACTTACAAATGTTCTAGGACACCTCTTTGCTTTTTAGACACTGAAACCAGCTGCTCTTTCTAAGGGGGCAATGGCTTCTTTCTGTTGCTGCTCTTTCTGTGAAACCCACAGCGCATCAGAGACACCCTGGAGAGGATCAGAGGCTTCAACATCTCCCTAAATCCTTAGGGATGAAGCTCTCTAACAGAGGACTTAAACAGTTCAGTTACAGATTGCAAACAAGATGTCTTTGATGACTAATACATTTTTTTGTTATACAAAAACAGAAAATCACTTTCCATTGCTGTTCACACAGGTTCTGTTCATCTAATTTGAGTCTGATTTATACACACTCAGGCTGTTAGATTTCAAAATGTCACATTTTTCAATCTTTGTCAGTTTTTCGTTAAGTATATGGAAAATTACAAAGCTGTACATAATTCAATATGTTAACGTAACATTATTCAGCAGGTTTCATTCCACTTTATGAAGCCAAATTAGTTAATTCTGTAGAGTGATGCAAAACCTTTGACCATAGATGTATGCATTAGATGACATGGTCAGCAGTTCAACGGTGTGATTTGGTTAGGAACAATATGAACCAGCCAGAAATCATTTCAGTTTCTCATGGCCTTTTACACCTCTTTTTAAGAATGATGCTTCAGAGAAGTGATATAAATTGTATGGATTCAATATGTTCAATATTTAATGCATTTTCAAATCTGATTGTATGGTTGAAGCTTCTATCTTAGATCTTATTTATGCTGGTAAAACAACACAGGAGGATTAGTGTGAATGGTCTTCAAGAAGAACCCAGTGGAGGTCCTGTCACTCGAGAGATGTAAATGTAACCATAATCTTAGGCATAACATCTGAGAAACTTCTTTAAAACAATCCTCATTCTTAAAAGTGCCATTCTTTCCCTAATATCTTATGGTCCCATTAAATTCATTTGTCACTGGCGGGATAATGGACAGGCCACAAATCACCAAGCTTTGGAGGGGGTCTGACAAGAGAACTCAGTGTCACCACAGGAAAACATTTGTGTGCTGGCTGTCGAAGAATGATACCCCTTTTTTAACTCCTCTGCTGCCCCATTCTCCTGGGCCCAGGAGGACAAATTGCCCTCCGTGGTTCCTTTTCAGAGGCAGTGCAGCGCGCAAAGAATTGGGACTGAGCAGAAACACAAGGAACAGGACCATAAAAATTCATCACTTTGGCCTCCTGACCTCTCTCTGCTGGGGGTTACAGACACACCCCTGTCCCAGTAAGCGACACTAGTGCAGGGGAGCGCAATTGAGCAGCCGGGCCCTGCAAAATTACTGACACAAAAAATATCTTAGCTACAGGAAAAGCCCACCAGATGCTGCATTGTCTTTTACTTTTTCTTTCTAAAGAAGTGGTTTGACAAAAAAAGAAGGGCTCTGCCACGTAGCATATTGGGTGGAATAAGTGGTGTTATTGTTTCAGGCCAGCTCTGTCACATTGCTGACTCCAGTACAAAGAGAAGCTGACGAAAGATTTAATCCTGACTTTTTCTTTAAGTCAGCAGCTTAAAACCAATCATGACAGATGTCTGCAAGACTGTTTAACATGCAAGATGCTTTAAACTCTCTCAAGGTAATAAAACAATTATTTATTTCTGTAGGTTGCCTTCCCGATAAATTTCATTTAAAAGAAAATACTAATGGCACTAAACACATGCTCCTTTCCACGCCAGATCTTTATTGCTCCAAGCAGCTCGTGTTTTGATTTCTTCTCTTAATGCTCATCTTTTAAAGGATGGCTAATGCTGTCTGATCCCATTCTAAGTGATAACAGAAGCAGCACACTGGAAAATAATCAAATGAAAGAGCTTGAATACAATATAAATATAAATATTATAATCTATATCGACCTTAGTAATATGTGTGTGTCTGTATCTATAGTAGACCAACCATCCTCAGTAAAGTAGGGTTTCTGAAACCTTCTTGAAATAATATTCACACTTTTAACCCTACATTACAAAGTCAATGTTCCTACATCCACAATTTTAGAATTACAAGCACTGCTGTGCACCTGTGATTTGGGCCAATTACAGATTATGCAAGTTAGTTAAGTAATATTTGTTGCTGCTACAGCTTGTTTTAAATCCCATCCATAATATCTCTGGAGAATGAATGATGATACTGTATGGTACAGCATTGATTTCACCTTATTAGTATTTTAAATTATACCGTACCTGAATTGCTTAGAAGTGGCAGTTTTCCTTAACACATCTTTCATGAGTGAAAAGCAGCCAGAAGCAAGTCTATCCATTATACAGTTAAATAAAATATGTGTTTGTCCACATCCCTTACCAAAAGGTCAAGGTACTGTAAAGTGTCTCCAAAGTGCTCCCAAAACACATCACATTTGGAACATTGTTAAACAGCACGTACCCTAGCACGGTATCCTTAATTCTGATGCTCTAGTATACAGTTAAAATGCTTTACAGTATACAGTTAAAATGCCAGCATGTGGTTATCTTTCCTAATGTATTTACTTTTTTGCTGCAAGAGAAGCTGCAGCTTTCTCCGGGAGACGAGACGTTTCACCTTCGCTTCAGCCCCACTTTGGCAGCCGAACCTGGGGCGAGCCCATTCCCTCTTCCCCTCGCCCAACCCGCTCTCCTTCTCACACTTGGTTTGCTTGTCTGTTGCTTCGAACTGAACTCCCGACCGCTGTTTAGCCAGGCTAGTTATAGTTAAAAAAACCTGCTAACTAAAACGATCCACGAGTGGGAATGTTACCTTTTTTTGTAAAAAAAAAAATAGCGTTGATTACATTGTGCTTTATACATGGTTAATTCATGGAAAGCTAGATTTTTGCTTCACTGTATGTGCATTATAGAGAGGGAGTTATTTTGTTTTGTATTTTAGTCAGATGTGTGTTGTTATGTGTCCCGTGGCGCCCCCTCCCCTGTTTATAACGCTCATATTGTTTGTCCTCCGAGACCTGCGTTATAGCGTATATATATATATATATATATATATATATATATATATATATATATATATATACACACACACACAGTGCCTTGCAAAAGTATTCAGACCCCTGACCAATTCTCTTATATTACTGAATTACAAATGGTACATTGAAATTTCGTTCTGTTTGATATTTTATTTTAAAACACTGACACTCAAAATCATTTATTGTAAGGTGACATTGGTTTTATGTTGGGAAATATTTTTAAGAAAAATAAAAAAAACTGAAATATCTTGCTTGCATAAGTATTCAACCCCTGTGCTATGGAAACTCCCAGTTTACACCGATGAAAGAAATTGCCCTAACGAGTTCACAATTACCTTACCATTGGCCTCCACCTGTGAACCATTAAAGTTGCTGTCACATTTTCTGGATAAAAACCCCCACTGTTGAAGGATCATTGGTCAGGCTGTGAATCTGAAGGAAAATGAAGACCAAAGAGCATTCTACAGAAGTTAGAGATAAAGTAATACAAATGCATAGATTAGGGAAAGGGTACAAAATAATATCCAAGTGTTTGGATATCCCAGTGAGCACAGTTGGATCAATAATCAGGAAGTGGAAGCTGCATCACACCACCCAGGCACTGCCAAGAAAAGGCCGTCCCTCAAAACTCAGCGCTCAAACAAGAAGGAGACTTGTGAGAGAAGCCATAGAGAGGCCAACAATCACTTTGAAGAAGCTACAGAGTTCAGTGGCTGGGAGTGGAGTAATGGTGCACCAGTCAACCATATCAAGAGCTCTGCATAACACTGGCCTGTATGGGAGGGTGGCAAGAAAGAAGCTGTTACTCAAAAAGTACCATCTGAAAGAACGTCTGGAGTTTGCCAGAAAGCATGAGAGTGACCCAGCTGAGATGTGGGAAAAGGTTTTGTGGCTTTTTGGCCAAAACTCAAAGCGCTATGTGTGGCACAAACCTAACACTGCCCATGCCTCAAGACACACCATCCCTACAGTGAAGTATGGTGGTGGCAGCGTCATGCTGTGGGGATGCTTCTCATCAGCAGGGACTGGGCATCTTGTTAAAATTGAAGGAAGAATGGATGGAGCAAAATACAGGGAAATACTGTAAGAGAACCTGCTTCAGTCTGCTAAAAAACTGAAGCTTGGGAGGAAATTCACCTTTCAGCAGGACAATGATCCCAAGCACAAGGCCAAAGCAACATTGGAGTGGCTCAAGAACAAAAAAGTGAATGTCCTACAGTGGCCCAGTCAAAGTCCTGATCTCAATCCCATTGAGAATCTGTGGCACTATTTGAAAATTGCGGTCCACAAGCGTCGTCCAACTAACCTGAACAATCTGGAGCAAATCTGCCAAGAAGAATGGGCCAAAATCACTCCGACACTGTGTGCAAAGCTGGTACATACTTACCCCAAAAGACTTAGAAGGTGGCTCTACCAAATATTAATGTGTGGGGGTTGAATACTTATGCAAGCAAGATATTTCAGTTTTTTATTTTTCTTAAAAATATTTCCCAACATAAAACCAATATCACCTTACAATAATTGATTCAGAGTTTCAGTGTTTTAAAATAAAATATCAAACAGAACGAAATTTCAATGTACCATTTGTAATTCAGTAATATGAGAGAATTGGTCAGGGGTCTGAATACTTTTGCAAGGCATTGTTTGTATATATATATATATATATATATATATACACACATACATACATACATAAATACACAAACTTTTTATTCTCATTCCCACCATTTCAGCCTATAGCCCAGCACAGAAACCTATACAGTTCAACAGCACATTGAGAAGTGAAGTACAGAGACCCAGCTCTGAAGTCTGAACTGCACTAAGCAACCATCTTGTGGGTGGGCTTTGTGATACATTTTACCAATTTTTCACGCCCATCCCTCTAAATGTGACCCTGCTCCAAAGCCTTTATACCCCTGACAACTTCACGCAGGAAAACATGCAGCCCCTCTGATAGCATGAAATCGAGAACAAAGGCTCTGCTGGAAGAGAAGGGGGCACTGAGGCAAGATACAGCCTGAGACCCGCCTGGTTCCAGCCAGAAACAGATGTTAGTTAAACCCTAACTTTGAGCAAGCTGAAAGGAAGGCCTTGTAGAAGAAATGGGCCTTAAACACATTGTTTTCAGGCATTTTAAAACAAAACAAAAAGGGGATTGGGCAATATGTCTGCCACAGATAAATCAATACAGAGAAAGCTACATTGAGGGCATGAATTTAAAGTGTGGCATTACGGTGCTCTTAAATATTACCTGATATTTTTCCTGGGTTGTGAAAAGGATGGGCGTTCTCTGATTCAGTGGGCTACTGTTTAACAGACCCAGTTACTGTATCTAACTTCTGAATTGGAAAGAAAAAGTAGTGCCAGTGCATGCTGCTGTGAAGCATTTCAAGTCATGGACTTATCAGTTTCTTCTTCTACAGGTCTTAAGTCACCGAGCTGAATGATTTGTGACAAAAATAATTACTCTTTTCCAAAGTATGCTGAACAGTTTTTTTTTTTTTTCCTTGATTTCAAGAAAATTTCAGTAATTGAAAAAACATCAGAATTAAATTGGGATTCTACCCCTTTAAGTTCAAATCGACAAATAAGGAAATACAGATTTCAATATATTGTTACATAACTCTATAAAACAGCAATTACTGTTCCAGGATCCACTTGGCACATAGCAGAGCCACTGAAAAAAAGAAAAAATTAATGTTCCCTTGCAAAGCACTGCATTAGTCAAAAAATAGACTGACATCATACAAACAAGTACTATTGAAACACACAAAGACCCACTTATGCTCCTGAGTTTATGGTACGTTGCATTGCACTAAATGAAAAGCCACTATTATTAGGAGTTGTTTTCTTTCAATTTTCTAAGCAATGGAATAAAATAAGCCAAAGCTTCATTAAAAAATGTATTTGAGCATCATGTGATCAAACTCTAGTTGTTGTCAAATAAGAAAGACTTGTTTCATAAGAAGGTGGCAGTGTTTCATTAATCTTTTTATAATCTTTTTATCTTTGTACCATAAACATACTCTAAACCAGATTAGTGTCTGGGTGTAGTTTTTGAAAAAGCTAAATGTACAAAAACCCAAACTTTTTAGAAAATGTGTGAAATCTATCAATTGCTGCAATAGTACAGCAATATCGACTCTCCGTTTTAGTCTCAGCTCAGAGCTGCAGTTCACTCTTCATTGCGTTCTAGTTGAAAGCAAGAGAACGAGTATCATTTCAATTAGGGGAAACCATGCCAAGTTCTTCTGACCTTGTTAGCAAGCTCTGGTTGCTTGGCTAGAAATTATAAAACCTGTTTGGCAATCAATAAACACACTTCTTGGTAACAATGTAATCAATCAACATATCAATTCATCTAATGTAGGAAAAATCAAGGTGATTATGCAGAAACCAGTTTCGCTTGATCAACAAAACTGATATGATCACAACATGGCACCCATATTAGCTCACATGTGAAGGGAAGAGTACTGTTACCTTTCCATAATATCTCAGACAGTTTATGAGATATGAACAAAAGTGGCAGCGGATTTAAACAATTTTAAATTAAAAAAAAAAAAAAAACACTTCAGTACAGGGCTGCTCAAAACAGAATTGTAATGTACTTAGATATCCCTTTGTTTTAAATATATATATATATATATATATATATATATATATATATATATATATATATATATATATATATATATAATATATATATATATATATATATATATATATATATATATATATATATATATATATATATATATACTGTATATATATATATATATATATATATATATATATATACTGTATATATCAATCAGCCTGCACATAAGATATCTGAAGCTGTTAGTGAAAGACAGCTAACAACTCACTTTAAACGGATGTTTCTAAATATTTATTACTGAAACAGTTTACAGCGTGACACAATTTGTGTATTGTTGCATTATTTCATGATGCTGACAAACTATGGTACAGCATGTTTTGGCAGAAGTGTGAGTTTGCAGTAGTGTGTTGATATGGCAGTAGTTATGGAAGCTCATATTGTACAGCATTTGGCATCAACACTCCACCTAACAGAAGACCTTTCATCAAGAATAGAGCTCTTTAACATGTGAGCATCCAGAAGAAAATTATTTTCTTTTCCTCATGAATAGCTGAACTAAAGGAGGAGGGGATGGGGGACATCTGTTCCGTTTATTAGAATCCCACTTATTTGTACTGTTTCAATTGTCTTAAAAAGAACAGTCAGTACTTTATTTTTAACAAAGTCATCATTAATGAATAGAATACTTTAAATTGTTTGTTGACTGGAATGTGTTGAAGCTCTCGAGTTAAGACCTCCCGTTAAAAAATAAATAAATAAGCAACCTGGCAACAGAGCTCTGCTGGAGGCCTCAAGGACAGTCACAACGAGGCTCATGGCAGAAGACAAAAAGGCCCCCAAGCTTCCAAATGTCCATCAATCACAATCAGTGTCACCTCTGTGATGAATGGAAGGTGTGGCAGCACTGAGCACCAGGCTGGGATGTGCGGTGATGACCGTCCCTGGCACTGCCGTCACCCTGTGTCACACCATCGCCCTCCGAGTCTCTCCAGCTGCCACTCTCCCAGACACAAGCATAATGACAAAAGAAAAGCCAGGGCCCAGTTCAAACACACGATTATTAATTACACTAATGACGCTTAGCACCCACCCCCTTATAAAAGAAAGCCAGATAATTGTGTTTAATTTGTGAATGTTTTAATTATGCAGCCGGAATCTTTTTGGCAAATCTGATCAAAGTGCCATCTCTTCAGTTCCGCCCTTTAAGCGCCTACTCCTTTTCTCTTTTTGTATTAATGTACATGTCAAGCAAAGACAGTGCTTGCGGTTGCCCACTGGGAATAGTATGCCTCTTATTGTTTCACTGTGTCGTCCTTCACATAATGAAGCTTTATAAGGCCACCAGTGCTGATAAAGTTTAATCTTTTCTGAGTCCAGAAATTAAAACTTGGTTTTACGGCCACATGCTGCCCTGAATCTCTAGGGGTCTAAAGCGTGCGCCCCCTCCCCAGGAACAATGCACTCAGCTGCTCCAATACTAGCCCACTCCCATCCTCTGGAATGATGGAATCAAAAATAATTGCATCATTTAATTTACTCTTGCAACAATGATATGGCTCATTGGCCCCTCGTTGTTTTGAAGATGAATTTAATTAACCTTCAATGAATCTTTGCCCGAAAGGCTGGCAGCAGCAGGGTTGGAATCACTAGTGTCAAAAATCCCAGCAAAGTGAGAGGTAATCAGTGATACCCTGATGGCTAAACGGATGGGTCCTATAATTAATTAGCTTGACTAATGTACTGTATACATAATTACACAACAATGTTCTGATTTATATTGGGGGGGACAAAGTGCCAATCAAAGAAAGGATAAGAAGGAAGACATTACATTGCAGGGGAAATTATATAGTGTTCCAAAACCGTTTTTTAAATCTCCTGTGCAAATTATTTGCCCTAAAAACATAATTTATAATGCAAATACACAAATCTGATGCTTTCCATGTATCCTGTAAAGCAGCTTGCCATAGAAAAAAGAAAGATTACCTTGCTCATTAAATACCATTTACTGCATTCATATTGAGAAAAGCCTGTAAACAGTCAGACCTTTAATTTCATGGTACTCAAGTAAAAGGAAGAGGTACAATGGGGAGACTGATGCATACACACAGAATAACAGCCAATCAAAAACAGAAACATATAACAGGATTTGTTTACACAGGAATGAAATCAAACATGCAAACAGCCCACTGTAATGAAGCTGTAAAGCGTTTGCGATTTAAAAAGGAGCTCTTACTACCAATGAAGACAGATTTCTAATGTAGGCTAGGGAAGGCCACATGTGAGAGCTATGCATAATGTAATCTGCCTGATAGCAATGATAAACTCAAATTGAAACAGGCACAAGGCATGTCATGTGTACAGTCTATCATGTCAGCAATTACCCTCTGCATTGGCCTCTATCAATCCTTAAATTGGACTGTACTGTATAAGACCACCCTTTTCAAGAAATATAATTTACATTTGATTTCATTTAATTACAAAGATTTTAAATATACTATGTGTTATCTGGGATAATACTCTTTAGTGGTGGGGTGGAAAAAGGTCATCTTCGCTGATCCACAAACCACAATGCTACATCCAGCAACTGGAATATACTGATAAATATACTGAGCAAAACCCAGGGCCACTAAAAGTCAGATATTTATTAAGATTACGTGTGAATGGCCTGAACATTTGATTGGCTAAAAATCAGACCCCTACTCCAATCACATCAACTATTCTTTAATAAAAATGGTTTTGCTGTTTTTATCGTCTGTTACCGCCTGCATTCTCTGGTAATCTCCTCTGCATCTCAAATCTGAGATCATTGTTGATGGGACTTGGTTTAAACAAGTTACAATGAGCTCTTAAGTAACAGATCCCATCAAAAACCACACAGCTATCAAGTCATGACACAGTGGATTTTATGAAGTAGATAGTGGGTAAACAATGAGGATACTTTTCCCAGAGCCTGTGGCACCTTTATAGACACTATTATTATTATTATTATTATTATTATTATTATTATTATTATTATTATTATTATTATTATTATTATTATTATTAATAGGTTGCGGCTTGATAATGGGCTGAGAGTGGTATTGGCGTAGCCCATCACAAAGTCCAGTCATGCCTTTATTAATTTGCTGTTTCCGCGGGAAGGGTAGACCACCTTCGGAGAGCTCAGTGACACCATTAGTATCCACGTGGCTGTGCCTTTTGTCCTTCTTTGAAAAGCCCTCTGAATAAGGGTCAATTGCAGTCAATTCTTTCTGTCTGCTGCAATTAATTGTTCCGCCAACTTCGGGCTAGTTATAGCCTTTGGTTACTGACCTCCCAGTAAAAATATGTGAAGAATTTTGCACCTGTCCAACACGGGACAATGCCAAGATGGACCCGAGCATCTAGATGACAGTGCCCTCCATTAGGAGTGTGTCACATGGGTGTATATGACTAAAGTACCTTGGGAATGAGTACCTACACAATGAGCAACGGGTACTTAATTCCCAAACAGCTATTGAAAAAAAATCGGTTACTGCCATATATACTTTGAGAAAAGATAAACCATTCTTATTTTGAAAGAATTTAAAATTGGAAACTGTCATTTACCAACAAAAAAAATAAGGACAGTATATCAATAATAATTAGCCTTTTTTTTTTAAACTGCAGTAAAGCACAAACTAAACTTAGATCTAAAGCAAGCAACAGTTGTGGTACATAAAATGGGTGTTCCAAATGCTTCTAAGAAATTAAATCCCATCCATAAAGCAAAAAGTTTTAAAAATAGCAAAAAAGCACATATGTAATTTGATTAATTAAACTTTTTTTTTCTTTCACTAATAATACCATTTATTTAAAATTTCTGATACCACCAGACATGTAAAAAAGTGGATCTCTGAAACTTTAATCCTCCTGGCTGGAGACTTTCATGGCCCACAGCCCAGCTACTGTGTGAAGCCTCCACTTCCTGCTTCCATTTCTGAAGCCCTGTTGGTCTAAAGCCCCCCTGTGGGGAAGACCCTCCCTCATGCCAAGAAAATCAATCGGGAACATCTGCCTGAACAACTGGAGGGGAAAGGGCACCTCTGCATGCTAAAGTAACAAAATGACAGCTAGGATCAGACACCAAGCTGTAGGTAGCTGAACACATTTATGGAAAAGGGGTCATGACCCTGTACATTTAAACAGCTCTCCGAAGGTGGTCTACCCTTCCCGCGGAAACAGCAAATTAATAAAGGCATGACTGGACCTTGTGATGGGCTACGCCAATACCAATCTCAGCCCATTATCAAGCCACAACCTATTCATAACAATAATAATAGAGTCTATAAAGGTGCCACAGGCTCTGGGAAAAGTATCCTCATTGTTTACCCACTATCTACTTCATAAAACCCACTGTGTCACGACTTGATGTGGTTTTTGATGGGATCTGTTACTTAAGAGCTCATTGTAACTTGTTTAAACCAAGTCCCATCAACAATAATCTCAGATTTGAGATGCAGAGGAGATTACCAGAGAATGCAGGTGGCAACAGACGATAAAAACAGCAAAACCATTTTGATTAAAGAATAGCTGATGTGATTGGGAGTAGGGGTCTGATTTTTAGCCAATCAAATGTTCAGGCCATTCACACGTAATCTTAATAAATATCTGACTTTTAGTGGCCCTGGGTTTTGCTCAGTATATTTATCAGTATATTCCAGTTGCTGGATGTAGCATTGTGGTTTGTGGATCAGCGAAGATTACCTTTTTCCACCCCACCACTAAAGAGTATAATCCCAGATAACACATAGTATATTTAAAATCTTTGTAATTAAATGAAATCAAATGTAAATTATATTTCTTGAAAAGGGTGGTCTTATACAGTACAGTCCAATTTAAGGATTGATAGAGGCCAATGCAGAGGGTAATTGCTGACATGATAGACTGTACACATGACATGCCTTGTGCCTGTTTCAATTTGAGTTTATCATTGCTATCAGGCAGATTACATTATGCATAGATATCACATGTGGCCTTCCCTAGCTTCCATTAGAAATCTGAAGACGTCTTGCTCTATTTACCCATCAGCGAGAAGGGAAATCTGAAACGAGGAAGATGCTGAAGTACAACATTTAATGTCCTTTCTAGTAATCGTGAAAATGTAAACGGGTGGGCATTGGATTGAAGGGTAAATTGTCTGAGATAATTCTATGACTTGGAGGTGTAAAAAGCAATACATTAGAATGGGCCTCATCACAAGTGAAACAAGTTTTCCTACATACTGGCAGTTTAGTTTTTAACACAACTAGGCATAAGCTGCTATAGATCCTGGTCAGTGATTCACAACCCCATTGCACTAGTGAGGGGCCTGACCACTCTTCAGATGCACCAGCACTGCACTTAGGAACAGTCCCATGCTGTGCTCTTACCGCTGCATCCAATCCATAGACAAATAGCATCCTTCTCTCTTATGCACATGTTAAAAGCATGCTTTCAAATACTTGGTCTGCTACAACAACTCAAAGAGTTGCTAGGGCATGGCAATTGAAGATCGCTTTGCATATAATTGCCATTGTTTTTGAGCAACTTTGTTCTGTGAAGTAAAAAGGTGGTTCCTTTCATCTGCCACCATGGGTGGCTTGAGGAATACAGAACTCAACAGCCCTTGCTGGAGAAACACGCTTGAAATTAAATAAACGCCTAACACTATGGGCAAATCATACTTTTTTTTTTTATTTGAGGACATATTTAGAAGCACTAAAAGGCCATTACTTTTTCCATTGTGTCTTTCAGTCCATATCTTTGCATATAGGAACCTATAATGTATGTTTACCTGTTTACTTCTTTTTATAATCTGACAACAACCTTAAAAACTGCTTTTAACAGGTCACCTTTTTTATTAAACTTAAAAAAGTATATTTGAATAACATTCCCTTTACAACCTACATCAGTTAAATTAATCCCTTCTCAATGAATAATCAAGAAATCACCATTATCTCTACACAACACAGGCTTTCGCTTAGCCTAACAACATGTTTGTGTGCATATTGTTTTCTTCCAGTCCAGGTTTTTGGGACCAGGCCATGACGATTCTCCTCTTATTTACAAGTCTGGATCTTATTCTGGCCCAACTCTGAACTATGGCCCAATGTAATAGTTACTAGCGAACTACTAGACAGCTCCTCTTTAGAAATAACAACTGTTGCACAATAGGAGTCAAAAGGAAACAGTGTAGCCTAGTGGAAAGGAGGCAGAGTAGCCTAATGAAAACAAGAGTGTATTACGGGTACCTTGGTTACTGTGGATCATTCCAATTTAGAGTTTGGTTCAAAACAGGCCTGTTAAATCTTTACATTAATTTTGAATTGTTTGATACTCTGTTAGACCCAGGAGTTATCTTTTATGTGAACTGTAAAGAAATACTGTTAATAATTGAAACTAAAACCTGGAGTCCAGCGACCTACAGGGGCCAAGGTCTGACACCCCTGGCCTATTGGTGCGGAAGCACTATATAACCTGTTAGCCTGAGCTCAGTACTAATAACTTCTGCAGTAGATTTTACTCATTGGACCTCACTTTCCCCATGGTGTTAAATAAATGAGAGATTATATTTCAGTGGTGCTGTCCTGTTTTGAGATAGCTGAGACACCAGATGTTGCAGGTATGGTTTCACTTCTTAATTACTGGTTGCTACCTGTTGACAACAAAGCTCATTGAAAAGGCTAAACATGTACACTGAGTTTTAATCTATTTAAACTCAACGACCTTAATAACGACATGTGAAAAAGCATTAACACCCAGAAATTTGTGTACCCAGCTTTTCAGTTGCCAACACATGCTCATTTAGATTTGTTTTATTTTTTTTATTGCTGAATTGTCTCACATTGCTTTCTTTTTGTTATTAGCAATTTCAAATGATACCACCCCTTTTTAAAAAACGCATTTAGGACTTGAAAAATAATAAGCATTTCCATTCTAACCTTGGTGAGACTGGGCAACACAATGCACTTGGTGGACAAACACAGCTGGGATGACCCTGATGAGGTGAATAATGAGCTTGAAATCTGCATTATCTGCTCAATGACAAAGGCAGGGCCAATTATAATTAGTGCCATCAGAGTCTGAGCTTGGACCTGCTTAGCTACTCAGGCTAACAAATCATTGAATGTGCTGTTTGCTCACTAAGGCTTTAACACCATTGAAGGAAGCGGAAGATTTCAGAGTCATCAGAAGGTTTGCTCCTCTGTAATAAATGCATTGGGGGCCGGACCTGCATCAGCCACCTGAAGGACCCACGAGTTAGGCTGTGCAAGAAAGTGTTAAATGAACATTAAGCATCTAAAGCAATCAGTAAAGTTAAGGTTTGCAAAATGCGGATTTATGGGATATTACAAAAAAGGTTTATTATTCCAGACATTATAATGTTTAGTTTTCCAAAGTTCAAAACAATAAAGTGTCAAAGCCAGGAAGCAATTACGTTTCCATAGTATATATTAAATAACTGTCAATACAAAATCAGCACTTCACAAAGATAAATCCACTGTATGTACATCTAAAAACATATGTTTGACATACAGACAAAGAGAGAGAGATTCCTCCATATACCCACAGATTCTGATACTTTCAACAGCATTACATAATGTCCTTAGCAGGTTTCATCACAATTGCATTTTATGTGTGCATTATGTGAGTTTGTATGCCTTTCCAACACAAAAATGCTTCATTACAAAAGACCTGCTCTGAAAATGCCAATCCTTTTTTTCCCCCCTGAATAACGTCAATTAAGCATTCTTTAAGCGTAATGGCCAAAGTGAACAGCTTGTTTGGATGGCATTGCACCAGCATGTTGCAGAGCCAGCTTCTGACTGACATTTACGTCCCTCTTCTGTGCCATCAGTTAAAAATCTTTGAGCATATGTCTGACTACTCTTGAATAGTAAGCTATATTTCTATTTTCCATATGTTTTTTTCTTCTTTTTTTTGACTGGGTTTGAAAATGAAAAAAATAAATAAAAATAAAATAAAATCTTGATTAATTAAGAAATGCAATATAAAAATGGTAAGCATCACGCTTAAAAAACAATCTATAAAGATCAATACAAAATTGTATCCCATGTTACCAGCTATGAGCCCTCATTTTATTAGAAACCAAGTCTGGCACACTAGCAGCGGGGCATGTGGCTAAAATGCATTCCTATTAAATAAGAAGCATTCTGATTTCCATGTCCTAACAACATTATTAATGATCTGTATTTCTTTTAAGGCAGTCAAGAAAGCAGAGTGGAAGTTTTTCTACAAACACAAAACCACTCTTGTATTTGCTGTGCATTCAAAGTATTAGCAAAAGGAAAACAAAACGATACATAGAAAATCAACAGCAATTGCATATTAGGCATCCAGTATAAAAATAGTTTTAAAACAGATGCCTCTACAATAAATTTACTACATTGTCAATTCACTGCAGAGTCTATCCAGTGACTTACCTCCACAACGAGCTTAGAATCCAACCTGAAGTTGAAATCTCCAAAGAGAAAGTGTGGCACCTTTTCAAACCTCTGGTCTGAGATCCTATAAAGAGAAAAGCATTTATTTCATTTTTTTTCGTCTTTACATGTAACTATACTTCATTTGTAAAAACAAAAATCAACTCAAATGTCTTCACTTCTGATAACAAAACAAAACACAATCCTCCTTTAGGGTGTAAATGTTAATCCTTGATGCTTGTATTTTGGAATTCCTGCCTTGCGTACAGTGCCACCTGGTGGTTGAACACTGTAAGGAATGTAACATCCTAAATTTCGACATAACCCTGCAATACAATAGTTTACAATAGACCCACCACTGAGGGGTTTCACCGCTACAATATGTCTGTCGACTGAACTCACTGCATCATTAAATTAAAACAAATAAAATAATATGAATTTTAAAATATTGTAGACCATATTGAGAGAGAGTACAATTATTATTATTCTTGGTCAGGGAGTGTAACAGGGCGAGGTGCCCTGTACATTGTTTTGTTTATTTTATTTTAGAGCGGGGTCCCCCTCCGCCCCTGTGTTTATTTTGTATTGTTTATTTATTTTTATTGTATTATATTTATGACGGCGAAGCGCCGGTTGTTTTGTATTTTAAATGACGCCGTAGCCGTTTGTTTATTATTTAGTAGCGTGGATGGGAAGCCCCATCCACACGGTAATTAATAAACTGGTGCAGATTGTGGCCGAGGGGTAAGAGAATAATTAATTGCAAGATAGTTAAACCCCTCGGCCACGATATAAAAAGGCTGCAGCTCTCCAACTCGAGGTGGGGGTTTTTGGAGCGGAGAGCGAGAGTGGAGAGGAACGAGAGAGTTTAAAACGAGTTGGAAAAGATTACAGGAACAGTGAAGGCTACAGCCCAGCCTGACCTGTATTATTATTTACTTTTGTGTTTGAGAGTCTTTTTTTTTGTTTAAATATTTTATTTATTTTGGTTTGTTAATAAAAACGGCAAACGCCACCTTTAACTGCAGTGCTCCTTGGTGTCAGTTTCCCTTCCTGCTTCTGCCTGACGTCAGACCACCAGTCACCCTGTCACAGGGAGTCATAGCCAGTCCACAAACAGAAACCAAAGGAAATAGCGGTTTATATTAAAATTCAACTAAGGAGCCTATTATTAACTTCTTTACCTAATCATTTACCAAAAAGTGACCTTAAAAAGTGTAAAGATAAGAAATTAAATAAAAGGACCTGCAGGTAATTGATGATACAGGATGCTTGCTGAGCAGATCAGAGGGATAAATCTTAATGACATTACTCTGATAACAATATATTTATGATGCCATAGAAAACTCTCTAGTCATAGCCTCTTCCTGCTATGATGTCATAAATCTAAAGGCAGGTCTTGGAATCAGGTCTTGGAACAATCACAGCTGCACAGAAATCTTTCAGAACATTCTTATCGTGCAATTGGTTTGCAAAATATGGAGCTTCCCTTAGCCCCTTTGAAGGAGGATCCCATTACCCAATTTTAAAGGGCAAGGGTCTAGAAGATGGGGCTTTGGCCTACAAGAGTTCTCTCATTTTAAGGTATTTTGCATCTATTTCTAATGTACCATCTTTAATAATATAATCTTCTGATATGCATGGTATTTCATAATGCTAAGCAACACACTGAACACTGAAGTTGTTTTTGAAGAAGGCGCTTACATTAAAACATGGATGCGAAGTAGGAAAACTTTCTTTAAAGTCTGCAGTAGTGGTCCCACAGAGTATTTGATACACACTGAAAACAGAGGAATGTGGCAATACACACGTTCACTGTAAATATTGTACTTTTGGCAGTCACTATTAGACAAATTGTATCTTATACAATTGCAATTTGAAAGTAACAATGCTGTATTTTTAATACAGTTGATTTTGGGGGTAATCTGTCAGTTAACTAATTCACAGTGTCCTGCATACATCATTGTTTAGGTGGCAACGGGATAGACCTTTTTTTTTTTATGCAACAGAAATTATAAAACTGTGTCAGGCTATCTTGTAAGGACAACAGCATTTCATTCTTACTAATGTATTAATACATGACATCATGCTCTGTGCTGGCTGCAGATGGTTTGTAGCTGCAGTAGTTGGTATACCTTTCTGTTTTTGAGAATTGTTTGTAAAACATTGTTTTCTGCAAAATATGCTGTGGAAAGAAAACTGTTTTTAATACTGAGTAACACCACAACACATTTGCAATCTTGTTTATTTGCTGATGCTAATTTTCAGAGTGCAATAAACATGTGTTCATTATTGGTTTTTTTGTGCTTGGATCATTTTTAAAACAAGATATTGTAAATGGAAGTTGACACATGCTGGTACTGTGATGATTAAAATACTGATTCATTGTTGCATGGTTACCCAACAATGAATGAAACAACTATTAACTATGGATTGGATTGATCTTACATAAAGTTTTATAGACAATGACAACGCACAATATTAAGTACTTTTCTGATCAATTAATATTCATTTCATAAGAACATAGCAATAAAATACTTTTCAACTATTTGTAAGCCTTAATTCAATAATAATAATAATAAAAGTAAATTTAAAAAAAAAAGATAAATAAATAAATAAATAAATAATAATACATTTAAAAAAAAAGAAACGTTCCACAATATTTTCAGGGTAAATTGATGTTTTAACCAACACCTGCCACATTACACAATGGTGTCTCTTAAAGACTTCCTCACTTCTATCTTCAAGAGTCGCCGCAAGCTAAGAAACAGCTCAAGAAGAACAGCATTAAGCAACCGATACACAAGCAAACTCTGGGTGTAGCGGTGCCAATGATGGGATCAGTTGACATGTGGCACACTGATTTGGCTAAACATTTCTCAGCACACATTGTAAGCAGAATCAGCTGCTTTATTCCCTTAATAGCCATGTCTAATGCGATAGCCTTGCTGGTTTTGTCCCAACTCAAGGTATCAGCTGCAGGTCAGAAGGTAACACTCTGTTTACACGATTATTTCCTAAAGCACTTATCTTTCCCTGCGGTGTGAAAGTTGACTTTGCTCCCCTTTGTGAGGCCTGAAGAATTGGTAAATTAGCCACACTGAGCTGGAGCTCAATGGCTTGAGGTGGGAGGTCTGTAAAGCCCCCACTGTGGTGCCCAGCAGGATGCTTATTAGCCACGTCATCACAGTTCATTCATGCAAACTGTAACAGTGTCACCAACATTCCCACACAAAGACAAAGTTCTTCACACAGTCTATAAACATGCTTCCCCTGGCCAATTCATCGCGCCTTGACACTGCTGAAAAAGGGTTTTCAAAACACTGGCTCTCAATGAGGGAGAGCTATTCGTCAGGCTTCCTGGGAAGAGACAAAACGGGGGTCAGCGAATAATTTAGAACACAGTGGACCCGCTACCAGGTTCTCACTAGGCTGTAGTCCAAACTGAGGGGACATTCTTTAATGTGGACAAGTTCACTTTCTAGTAGAATATATGACTCCTTTATATTTCATCATTCAATTGGTATTTGTTGTTTTACAGATCCTTTACAATAATAATAATAATAATAATAATAATAATAATAATAATAATAATAATAATAATAATAATAATAATAATAATTTCACTAATAATAAAACATTTCACTTTATATAGCTCTTTTATGACCAAGGCCATCCCAAAGCATTTTACAAATATTTGTTTAATCAATTTAATTTCAAATCAAACAAATAAATCTTAAGGTGACATTTAAAAACTGTCCCAATCTCAGACTCCCTAATAAGCTGCAGCAGGATTTTCCAAGCTAAAAGCTCTGTCACCTTGCATTGAGACCCTAGGACCAGGAGTTGTAATAATGATACTTAATATTATTGGGAGCAATATTAAATAATATATTTTTATGATTACACACTGCTTTAACCTATTAAACGAAGAATCATATATATGTATTTAATATAATACAATAGTGATAGTTTTTAGTAAATCCTGAATGCTCTAGTGTATAACAGTGACCCCAATGTTTCAGACAACAGCAGCATTTGCACACGTTCCATATGAAATAGCAAGGCATTGTTGTCTCTGAATTCACACACACTAGAATAGGAGTGAGGAGGAGCACAGCAAACTGTCAGGGAAGGTCACTGAAAGGTTACCGGACACAGACATGAACGGCAAAGACAGCTTCAACCACAAGATACTGCCCGGCCAGTTTGGGGGATTTAAAAAACAAAACAAAAAAACAAAAACAACTACTGTACACTTTAGAACTATGTGAAGAGAACACTTGGGTGTTGTTACACACACACACATCAGGGATTCCAATGTCAGTGATTCTAATGCAATTACTCACCAAGAAAAATGGTATTTCCCTTCAGAGCCCTCCATTCAGGATACAGCCCCCCTCCCTTACTCAAATAAACAACCGTAGCCAATCATTATTCCTAAGATTCTAAATCACACATGAGAAATTCATCAAATCACTGTTTAGGGTTTGTCAGAATTCTTCTACACCTTATACTGTGTACAGATGTGACGTCTCATGCATAGAACAACATTGTGTGTAGGGTTTTTATAAGAGTTATCGTTTTGCACGGTTTGAGCAGTCAAAATCAAACCAAACAGCGCAAAATGCCACCTTTCCTACAATAAGAGAACGTTTGAACTTGTAACTGCATTTTGTAAAGAGCATAACTCTTTTTGAAATACAGTGTTATAATTAAGTGAACTCATACAAAAGCACAATACCTTCTAATAAGGGCCAATTTCTGTTCTGTAATATATCTGATAATTATCTAATGATAATTAAAAAAAATAATAATTCTCTTGCAACTGACTTTCAATGTACTCGGGTTATTTTAGAGGTCTATAAAGTAAAGTCTATCTAACTGTAGTTGATGGTTTATTCTTGATAACCCACAGCTGACATTACATTATGTATATTTACAGAACATTATTCCAGCATATGCTAAATTACACCACATGGTTACTCGTCCCATTTATTTACGTGCTATGGATTTGCAAGCCTCATTACAACCAAACCTAATTTATTGCCATAATAAAAGGCAAGGATGCTCGATGCTTAAAACGAACACCCTGTCATTTACACAAGCTTCTGTACATTAGCAAAGAGAGTACTCATTTTATAACCCTTTACACGGTAATACGTTTAATGGATGCCTCCTAAATTGGAAGATGTCCATTTTAATATTCATTTATTTTGATTTCCTTGTAAACCAATAAGTACTGTGCTTCAATAGTTATAGATGTTTATGTTTAGATCATAAGGGTGAGGGAATAACAGGCTTGCAGTAATGCTGCTTCCAATTAAATCAGTCATACTACGTTAGATAGCTTCCTACATGGAGTAAGAGTTTTGACAGTATTTCACTCACAGAACTGACACCATCAACTTGAACTTGAAACCAATAAAAACATGTTTGAGTTTGTAACCAGAGGTTCTTACAGATTCTTGTACTAAGGGCCATCGATACCACTCATTTTTAGAATACAACAGACACCATGTGTAACATAATATAAATGTGTGTGTGTCTGTGTGTGTGCGTATCTATATATATATATATATATATATATATATATATATATATATATATATATATATATATATATATATGTCATACTGGTTTACAGCTTTTGATTTTAAAATATTTTAAAATGCTTTAAGAAAACATTCAGATTCTTTGCATACTTAAGACTGCATTTCAGTTTTGGAATGCAACAGTCTAACAATATAAAGGTAGACTATGTCACACAGCCCCCCACACACTGTTCTGTATTCGCAACTTACATTCTTCACAATCTCCATCTTCTGGTCCATTGTAGCAGAGATTACCAAAACAGAACAATTTGCAATACCCTGGAGAGAAAATGGTTGTAAGACTGCATTTACTTCTGATGCTGTCAGCTTGGAGTTGGCTTAGTTTCTAAGATCCCAACACAGGGCCCCCCCAAGGTGAAAAGCCAGTTCAGTAAGTCAGCCTTACATGACATTAATTCCCCATTCAACAGAGACCTTGGAAACGGTCTGGATATACCATCTGACAGCAGATATTTACCTCTAACTAACCGGACCAACTAATGGGGGGGACTTAACTGACCCTAGGACAAAAGAGACAAGATTCAGAGTCAGGTTGGCTATCAGCCTAGTTTCACAGGAGGATGTTCATTTGCACATTCCCTGTGTGAAAAGTGACAATCCTAAGAGCCATTTAAAACTTTACAACAGATATGAACCAGCAGATGAAGGGTCATCAAACTGCAGAAAAAAAAAAAAAAAAAAGACATTAACTATCACCCATCTTCATCAAGAACCCCCTCGCATTACACCAGCCTCCTCAGAGCTGAATATGTCTTTTGCTAGGAAACCGAGTAGCCTTTATTCCTTCATTCAGCTGCTTGTTCTGGGAAAAGCCCAAAAAGAAACATTTAGATTGGAGGGGTCTTTGAAAAGCGGTGACAGTTGACTGATGAGCATCCATAAAATGACAAAGAATTGTTGTGTGGAGCCTGTGCATCACCTCGACTCTCCCTGGGAAACTAATTGCCCTGAATTGTTAATGGTAACATTATTTTTCTGGCAATCATTTCTTTTGAATGCCCGAAATGAGCATGAAACAGCTCTTTTGACTGAACATAAAAGTTAAATGTCCCAATGTTGATCAAATTAACTTCAGCTATGTCACAATAGACTATATTTGTGAGAAAATAATGAGGGGGACAAAGGGGTGCTTTATGTCAAGATTTCACAGTTGTAATGTAAAAATGTTTCTGTTGAACTAGGCCAGGGCCAATTTCAAAAGGCAACAGAAGCACTGTCACTTGCTAATATATATATATATATATATATATATATATATAAAATCAAATATGGTTATTGCGCAGGAAATACAAAGGAAAATCAACAAACACAAACCAGAATGCACCTGGATTTTACAAGACATTTAGAGAAAACAATTTAAACAAAGCTGTCACAGGGTATCTGTGTTCAAACAAAGTATCTCTGAAATGCAGGTCAAAAAATATTAGCCAAAGTTTTAAAAAATGCCACAAAATAATTAGACGGTGTAAGCTCCAAGAATCTGCATTCACTGACAGACACACATATTAGTGACGCTTCACTTAGTTCAATAAAAACAGATACAAACTGTGAGAAGCTGGTCTGATCTAATTCAATGAAAGTTTAGCTCACTAAACTGTGTTCCTTCTCAACATTGTTCCCCAGCCTTGAAGCGTTTTGCCGATAAACACTGTTTAGCAGTTTAAAGGCTTGGGAGGAAAAGACTTATCAGATTTGTTTTCAATGGCACTAAATCTGCATTATTAGTTCAATGCAGATAAGGGGGATTCAAAGGCCCAGCTTGAAACCTCTCTCGCCTGTGATTATCCAGCACCAAATAGCTACTGTAGCTCAGCTGGAAATGTAGATCTACAACGCTTTAAAGAGAGATTAGAGCAGAGGGGGAGAGGGTAAAAAAAAAGTTTTTGCACTATAGATATTCTCACTTTCCCTTTTTCCTACTTTTTGGAAGGAGTGAGGGCAGACAATGGGCAAAGACGGTTCCCAAAACCTTCCTGAATGGGGACACTGTTGGTGGTAACGCTCATTCAAAGTGAGCTTCAGTGTATTGTCCTCCCCGATCAGCGGATCAGAATAGTGTTTGCTGGTGGCTGCCAAAAGGTTAGCAGCTCCGATGAAAGGACTTGCCTATTATTCACTGCTCCTACAGAACTCTCCTATTGTGTGGCTCGGCCCACTGCTTCAAGACGGAGGTCCGGATCTGTGGCCGGCTGCTCACTCAAAATGAGTGATTCATGCGGAATGTGGCCCCAGTGCGGTGCCGCAGTGCAAAATTCCAAGTTTCTTTTTTCTTTCTTTTTTTTGGGGGAGTGGGGGGGGGGAGACGTGATGGCTTGACGGAGGGATTTCGACAACTTTGGCATTGTCACATTTTAATGATATACATTGTGGCTCCTGGGCACAAGAACTTTAAAATGCTATTACCTTCTGACTTGCTACTGCTTCGTGGGAGGTCTCTAGGTAGCAATTTGTTAAACCTGGCAGGCAAAGTTTTTTCTCTCAACAAAAGATTGATCAGTAGCTTAGGCCTACAGTATTCAATAGTCTGTTATTTTAACATCTAGTTTTACTCTGAAGTAAAATATATGAAAATAAGTTTTAAAATATATTTTTAAAAAGTATGGCAACTTTCTGATCAATGCTTAACACGTAATTTTCTTGTCACCTGAATATGCAACCTGCTACTCTTTATTATCTGATCTATCCAGGAAAAGGCAGGCTTGAATCAGTCACAACCATTCTTGTTTCCAGTGACTGCTCCTATTCATTGACAATTACCATACATCTCAAAACAAGTGTATGAATTTAAAATAATAATAATAATAATAATAATAATAATAATAATAATAATAATAATAATAATAATAATAATTTCCTTGAGTAATTCAAATAGCATCCACAAGGGGGTGCTATGCGTAACACAGAACACACATAACGGAAATTTAAATACAATGCCCCTGAATACTCCAGATCACATTTTTTTTTTCTGGAGAAGCTAAATGACCTTGTTTTAACCAACATAAGTGGCAATTTGACTACTTTTTCTGTACTTCACAAGCTAGATGATTTTCCATTGTGATATGTTTGCTCTTCTCTGGAGGTAAAGAACTTAAACAACCACAAACCAGGATGCATTGATATTCCAGGCTTTTTACCTTGTACTTACCTTATTATACTGGGGTGGAGGGGGGTTGTCTCTTTTAAGTTTTTACATTTTTAAAAACATGTTACAAAACAGAAAGTAGGCCATTTTTTGGACCCGATTGACACACTTTGACCTTAGGGAGGCCATCGTGCTGGACAAAAATAGCTCTTATTTTACCTCACCTGGATTACATGTACCAATGCAAACCGCTTATCAAAAATCAAATACATTTTACTGTGTTACTTCACTGCACATCTCAGGACTTCTAGAGGCACCAAGGCAAACAGGTGCAGGTTATTATGTGACAGTTCAGATTTAAGTTGACATGGTTTCTTATTTATTAAAAAATGAACAAAGAGAAATGCATACTAAAGAGTCTTACCGATCTAGAATGTAACCCATCGCTTTCTGCCGCGTTCCTGAATAAACTGATGGGCTGGTTTCCCAAGCAATCAAATTGGAAGCATCATGGAAAAGATGAATGTTCACCAAGTCAAAAGCACTGTCAAGAAAACAACCATCACATAGTGAGTCATCGTGGAAATGCCCCCAGACTTAGACTGGAAATTAACCTCTGCAGGAGTTAAACCCCATAACTCAGCGCTTTATATCCACCGTAATTGCAGAATCCAATTCCACCTAAGAAAAGCAGAGGCTTGGGTTCACCCCCTCTGTTTTAAGGCACAGCAGACCTTTCTTACAGTGTTTTTTTGATTGTTTTTTTTTAATTATAAATGTAAAAGTCAACATACTGTACCTTTAGATATTACAGATAAAGCGTAATAATGAAACTACAGCATGTGCTTTAGGTTTGTTTAACACTGGAGTTATGAGGTTTCTCATGGCTACACTGACAAGCTATAAAATCTACCTGAACCTACATATTATCTACATGAACATTATATAATAATAGGCACACAAAATGGAACAAAAAGTATTCTTCTTTTTTTTTTGTTTGACCAGATAATTAAATACATATCTTATATTGATTACTTAAGCAAAAACAAATGATTGGAAGACATAAACAGCGTATGTCTGTAAGATTTTATTTCTTCCCCCCAGCAAGCATTGCTCACAAATCATCATTTAGTTATTCCATATTTGTCTTTGGGTCTGCCTGTGGTATCTCAAGAAGACATTACATATTTTGATTCTTATACTGTATTTGACTAAACAAAGTTTTGTGTGGTTTATGATGGATAGGTTTCTTGCATTATTTGCTGTTTTGACAGACACTGACATGAATTATAATGTTCTGTTTTCCACTGAAATATTTCTGATATATTCATAATCACTTGGGGCCTGCCTTTCACAATTCAGCCCTCAATTCCTTTACTTCCCTCTTATAGCTATTACATTTCTCTCTTCTCATGTCATCTTTATATTAAATTACCTCTCCTGAGAAGAAAACACTGATATTCATCAAATGCAGGTTCTTCCTCATGTAATGCCTTGTGTCATCTGTCATATGCAGCTTCTTGAGTAATACGATTATGCCTAATCCAATAGACCAATTCACTGCACAGTGTACAAGTAGACCCAAACTCGCACTCTACAAAGACTCTTGACTTTAAATGAAGACTCAATGCAATCTCTTTGAATAAGTGGATAGATGAATAGCAAATTGGAGTGGTAAACCTACCAATCAGCAACTGACCATCGTGTTCTGATGAAGCCTTTTCTGGACCATTTACACTGTGGAAGAAAACATCATTAAAAAACAGTACATAAGAACATAAGAAAGTTTACAAACGAGAGAAGGCCATTCGGCCCATCTTGCTCGTTTGGTTGTTAGTAGCTTATTGATCCCAGAATCTCATCACGCAGCTTCTTGAAGGATCCCAGGGTGTCAGCTGATTGGAACATCAAAACAATCTGTATTATAAAAAGGTAATTATAGGTATATATAGTCATATACTAATATTTCAAACAGTGTATCCTGAGTACATTCAAATGTCATTTTATTTATATTTCCCTAACTATTTTTTTAAATGATTATTTTTAATTTTTGCGATCAATCGAGAAGGTCCAGGGTTCTTTGCTCCCATATTGAGTTATTACCTGCCTTTGAGCTTTAAGGTAAATGTAAAAAAAAAAAAAAAAAAAGCAATTAACATTTTTGAAGCTACATGCTATTTAAATATTAGAAACCTTGAATTGCTTATTATTTCACTTCACCTACAATTTTTCACCAAGGGTACTATATATAAAACATCACAGTATATTGCATAAACCGATAAAAATATGTCAGATATTGATATTTAAATGTATATTACTTCTGAAAAACACTGTTATCAATTATGAGACATGAATTAAAAAATAATAAATAAATAAATAAATAAATAAATAAATAAATAAATAAATAAATAAGATTAAGTACCTTCTGCACGTAATATAATCAAGCCCATCTTCTAAATGAAAATTGAAGTGCTAAATAAACTACTTAATGGCTGGGCCACATAATTACAAATTGACTGCATGCATTAATAAACTCAAAAACCACATATGTTATAAATGTATGCATAAAAGGTACCTGATTACATTTCACATGCTTCCATCTGCATTACTGCAAGATGAACTAAATCAAATTAAGTGACATCAGTATACTAGAATTAATCCATATGGACTTTCAGAAAACATTTAGCCACTTGCTACTAATGTGTCTACACCCGTGTGAAAGAAAAGAAAAATAATAATTTTATCAGAAAGTAGAATTGTATTTAGAAAAGTTATTATATGAAGCCCAACTGGTGCCATGCATACACAGTATTAAAGATGCTCAATGCGATTAAGTTATAAGTAAAGATGATCTATTATATTGAAAAGTTTTGTATATTCATTTTAAAGAGTATTTTTGTAAATGAATCTTCATAATAAAGCAGTGACTGGATGTTTCACAGTATTAAGCAGGAAAGGGAGGGGGGAGGGGGTGCCACCAGCTCTTTGCACGATATGGCCCTTTTATTAAAATGTGGCAAAATTTAGTTTAAAGAGACATTAACTACAATCACACCATTAGCATTTATCACCTCCTTCTGACACCAAATCTGATCATTCCTGATTTATTCAAGCTCCTTATTAGATGGATGACAAAGCTGCCTTGAATTCATCATTTCTTATGAGTTCCTAGTGGAATGCTATCAGCTATCATTTTACACAGCCTTGGGTGCATACAAATGTATTCACCAAGTTTACTCGAGGTGCAGAATTAACAGTATCTTCTTTAATGTGACACTTGTAGACAAATTGTCAATAAATTGAAATAGTTAGGAAATACCGCTGATTGCATTTAAATTGTAAAGAATAAAATACATTGTATCCCAATGTATTGTGTTGACTACCACATATTAATTCTGTACAATGTTCAAATTCCACTTACTACCTATAATGTGTCTGTTATTTGAGAATCCTCTCCCTCAAATTTCTCATTACAATTTGCAGTTTCAATTCATTGCTGATATATTACACTTCAGGTAGACTGATCTTTAAAATGACTTGCGTCTTCAGTTATTAGAAGAATAATTTTGAAAAAAAGCTCAGCGTTTCAGACAACTATAAAGCGTGACACCTTTGGTCTTGTAAGTGAGTATGTCTGCAATCCTTCACGATGTAATATTCTCTTACATTTATCCTTATCCTATTACAGTTTATTTAACAGCTCAATGTAGGTGTTTCTTGGCTTTATATAGCGTTTGTCAATCCATAGTGAAGTCCAGCACCGATTTATATTGCTTACACATTTTAATCACAGTTGGTCCCCCTCAAGGGTCAAAGGACTGAGTTCTTTAGTTAAAGGTCACAGGACGACAAGCCTTGGTCTCTTCATTAGTTGATGAAGTCGCTTGATCAGCAGCAGGTCCTCAGCTAAGCCAATCATTATCAAGGTCCCCCCCCCCCCCCAGCCCAAGGAGAGGGGATAGGGGGTGTTGTCAAATAGATTTTTCATTACATGTAGCAAGCAGTCCATAAACTCTAGCAGTGTCCATTGATACTCATATCAAATGTCACAACACAAGCAGGCTGAAGGTTTTTTTTTGTTTTTATCACTGACCTTTTAAATCTACCCACAAGACCATTCCCATAAATAACCATGGTGGGCTTCACAGGAGTACCAAACCCTCTATATAATATCAACAGGAGGAGAGCGGTTACAAAGGGTTAATGTCAGACTGCACTGTGAGTAATAAGTAATACACACAAACCATGATTGATATTGTCCAATGCAGTGCCTCCATTTATCTTTATTCTATCATTCCATGCAGAGAGAGGGCCATATCGAATTAAAAAGTGACCCAGCAGGGGTTTATTGAAGTGACCAGAGCATGAGGAGAAGGAAGAGAATGATTAAAGTGGTCAAGCCTGTGATGCAATACTGGCTTCTTAAAGGAACAGCAGGGTTTATAAGGACTGGCATGTGGCAGGAACTGGAGTAAATAAATGAATAATAAAAAGACGGTGGGTCTGGAACAGCTGGCTTTACTAGTGACATAAAGATTTAAATATTCCTCACACTCCTTCAGACAGGCTGGAGTAACAGAATACAAAATATGTATTACTGTCTTTGCAAAATAACTTAAAGCAAATAGAAGAAAGACCACTGCAAAATAGAGTTGTTTATATAAATCCACAATATCTTTCCTGTACCAGCTTGACATAGCAAACATGGATCACTGGTAAGTGATTAAGGGTTGTTATCCTAAAAAAAACAACTTTCAGCAGGTAAATTGCCTTTGACATTTTCACCAAACATATCTTCATACTTACTGGTCTTACAAAAGAAGTACAGCAAATCTCATATACTGTAGATTTCTATGTCGTTATTAACAGAGAGGCTATTTATTTGTCTAAAGACATTTTGAGCTTCCCCTGTGAGACTGATATAGAAAAGAAACAGGTCTGATTGGGTAATACAGATGCAGACATGTCAGACATTAGCAGAAAGGTTTTATTGCTATTGACTCTTACGTGAAGCTCCATACGTCAATTCAGTTTTGGTTTTTGGGTTTTTTTTTTTTAAATCGACCAACAAAGAACCCACATACCGTTTTTGATTTCCCTCCTTGGTTAGTCTCCATGTGACATACCTGGGTCTGTGGGGGTCTGTGGGGGTCTGTGTGCTGTATGAGTGATTTGTTTGCTTATTTCTAGATTTAAACCAGAGACACAAGCTTCACTTTAGGTAACAGTTCTGACCCCAAACCCCATACAAACAGTGAAACCCATTCGTACCATGCAGGAGGGAGGATTTGTAGTTCTTTTTTCTTTTCAGAGATTGTCTACAGATGAATGTGCAGTGCTTTATCAAGACGTGGCATTTAGTTTGTCCCGGTGTTCTCAAAACAGGGGTACAGCGTTCTTAACCTAACATTTTATTAAGACTGGTCCCAGAGTCTCTGTTAATAGGATTCCTTTAGGCTGCAGATGGATTGCGAATACAGGCGGTTTCATCTACTAAAAGACAACATAAATCACCATTGAGAAAGGAGAAACCTTGCTAAGGTTATCGCCAGACTGCCTTCCTCATGAAAGGTTTGCATTAAAGCATTAGTGAAATTAATTCATCTTTCATAAGAGGTTTGAGCAGTTCTGTGATCTATGATAACAACCAGTTTCTCACTATGGGCTTAAAAAAAAAAAAAAAGAAATAGCTCTGATAAACTACACAAACCTGCTGTTTTTAAATGGCCTAACATTATCTAGAGTGCTGTTCCCAGAGGCATCATTTGAGATTCATAACCTGGCAGAGAAGAGACCATAAATCAAGACGAAAAGTTTTGTTAGTTTTCTTTTTTTTTTTTTTTTTAATTATTTCAATTGCATTATGCCTCAATCAATGTAATTACTTTTAGATAATCTTTAAGTGGCAGTAAAAAGGAGGGGAGCTATGTCTTAAACCAATATAGATCCTTTTGTGCATACAGATTTTCATTATCCGCTGAAGCACAGGTCATTTATGAGATGAAAAATCATCATGGCACGGGTTGCAATAGCAGAGCTATTGGCTGTAGTCTTTATTACTTCAACTCATTTTCTCACAGTGAGACAGCAGCAAGACCCTGGAAACATAACAGACTGGAAAAGCAAGGCTCTACTCTGAAACAGAAAATGGGGATACCGATTAGACTGGCACTGACTATACAGTGCAGTGAATTAACATGACGGAACATGCCTGGTCAGTTCTACTCTCTGATAACTCTAGAATGACAAATGTTCAGGAAAGAGAGAAATACTACAGCAGCACCTTACCTTTAGTGGTGTGAACAAGCTTGTCCATCACCCTATTAACTAACTTTGTACAAAACTGGATTTGCAACCTGCAGAACCAAATGGTATTTCCAAGTTTCTTGCAATTATTATCATTATTATCATTATTAGTAGTAGTAGTAGTAGTAGTAGTAGTATTTAGTACTACTACTCTAGTAGTAGAAGAACATTCACATTCATCAATAGTAAAAGTATATTATGCCAGTGTTGCCAATTATGTAAGAAACAATTATTTACGTTTTACATTGTTGACCATTCTTAGTGCTGAATTGCAATCCCAGATCAGTTTACCATACAGAACATCACGCAGATTGAGAGTGTTAGACCTTTACCTTTACATATTCAGGTGATTTCTTAAATAGTCCATGGTGCGGAATGCTGATTATTAGTTACATGTCATGAAAAGCTATTTGGATTCTAGCACAAGCTCTTGTGGTGTTGCCAGCTGCTTTAGAGCTGGTGTTTTATGAACTGTCATATGTGCCACACTGCCTGAGCTGGGTGTAATGTGACGACAGTACAGTATGAAGCTAAAAGAAAGGGCCAATGATAAAGTACATACCCCAGGGAAGTAGTCTTGTGGAAATTTCTCTTTTTCAAGCATTGGAGTGCTTTCTAGCGTATCAGAGTATATCTCTTTACCAGTAACCTTCTTGTATTTTTTGGCTAGGTAGGGAAACAAAAGTAATAATAGGATTGTGGTTATGTAAATTGCAACAATTAGTTTAATACCGGTATTATAAATATCCAGAGGTTCATTATTATTCATACATTAGATATTCAGCACATAGTAGACAAATACACACATAGATGCATGCATACATACATACATACATACATACATACATGCATCTCTTGAAACTGCTCCATCTACTGACACTTGGTCACCTAAATGCAACAGATGTTTATTATGGGCAGTGTCCCCAAGTGTTGAATTTAATTTTCATTGGCCTTTCATCAGTGATGGGGCTCACACAAGAAAGATTCAAAGCAAACATATTACTGTGTGCTAATTTTTTTACCGGTAATTCTCTAGGCATGAGACCAGGTTAGCCATGATAGAAAACAGCCTGATGTTGTAAACGCAGTGACTTCTGTTTCAGCTTCTCTTTCAGCTGGGCCAAAAATGCTTAGATATGATAACTTGGTATTAAATAATAGTGCCAGAAAGGTACGTTTCAGCGACCACTAAGGATAAGGCATCTGGCTGGAGTCTGCAGGAGCTTGGGAGCACCCACTGCTTAGGTTCGGTAACTAAAAGAGGGGAGGATTTGACTGTGGGAACAGAGGACGTTCTCTGACCTCCAGCCCTCCTAAAGTGGTGCAGCTGTAAGGTGACATTGGAATTGAGCATTTCAGATTGGATGTAAAAACTGGGGTAAAACCAATAAGATATTCTTAAAAAGATGCATTTCACACCCACAAGTAAATCGGTCAGATCCCCAAGCTCAAGTGCAGAGAGTTTGAATTTCTTACCTTTAAAATCAAACTGGTGGATGTTTTTCAAGGTCTCATGAAGAAAGTAGCAACATCCTAGTGCCTTTAAAAAAAGAAAGGAGAACTATGAACCTTTGAATTATAATTACGAGATGTACATGTAAAACGCACCAGCTTGACAATGATGTAAATAACTATATAATGCAATTAGACTGCCTGCTAGATTTTACAGAAACACATTGTGACACACAAAAAAGCTTTGACATGGGACTCAAATGGGGGTTTTCATTACAATGCTCCACGGTAGAAGGCTTTTCACTGCCGCTGGCCCTTGTCTGCCACAAACTATAAACTAAATGATGTTAACATCCCCTTCAGTACAAAGTGTACCTTATTACAACCTGCATGTTGAATCACTATCAACAGCAGTATTGGAATGCTTTCTACATAAAAGATCATGTATTGAATACTGTATGGTACTATTATAAATTGTTACACAGCATGTCAGTCCCATTATTTCCCTGTACTAAAACATGCGTGCACAGAGAAGCAGGTGTGAGATGACATGCTGTTTGTACTCTGTCATTTCAGACCTAATTCAGATGCCATTGCTGAAACCTAACCGGCAAGCTGAGACAGAGTGAAGTATGACCAGGAACAGGTCAGCATTAAGTACATTGAGGGTTAAGAGCAGCACAGTCTTACAATGATGGTCTGTTGTCTTTAAGTCATCATTGTCTTAGTGTGGTAGCGAAGTTAAAAAAACACTATGTCAGTTACAGAATTCCACCATCAAGGATCTAATTAATGCGTTATAGATGCCAGTACCATGCATGGTACTGGCATGCCAATGAGAAAAAAATCTGTTGCCAGAGATAATGGAGAATCCTAAGTGTGGTACTGAACAGCCTTCTCATATAAAACCATGTGACAATGGAGCCTTCAACTCTGCCAAGCCCACCTACTCTACATGTATACATGACTTGAATGAAACAAGGAAGGCTGTTCAGTTCCAGCACTTGGGATTCTCAAAGCAGCTCAAAACACAGGTGAAGGCAAATAGAGAAAACAATACATTAATTAAATACTGGAGCAACAGAACCCAGAGCCACTCAGAATGATTGCAAATGGCAGAAAACGTGTGAGACATTTATCGTGACTTATTCTTTAACTTTAAAAAGGAATTTAACTGAATGAGACAAAAAATAAATACAATTTTAAAAAAAAGTTGATTTCATAGTGATTAACTTTCATTCTCACTCTTTTTTCTTCTTTTTTAGCCCTGCCAAAACATACCATTTTTTTTTTTTTTTTTTTACAGCCTGCAGTTTAAGTTTCCCTGACAGTTTCAGGTTAATTCACTGCACACCCTTAGCTTAAAGAAAGATGCAGGGCTATATCCTCCACATTATTCTTCACAACATATGATAGAGATTTAGATTTTTACAGGTAGTTTAACAGACAGGGAATGATTACACACATAAATCTTTAAGGAAAATAGCAAAAAAAAAAAGACTCATCGCAGCGGGAAAGGATTTACTTGTATTTTGTCATTTTCTTTGTGGGAGAGACCTCCTGGCAGCAGGGCTTTGGCTCAGTGATCACTGCATTATTTATGAGAAGCAGCACTTCTTGAGATTAAACATTTGCTGATTTGTCAAAAGCACAAACATGAGGTCCTGCCTATCTCCTTGACATAAGTTCATCCAATGGAAAACACTGTCATGCATTTAACTGATGAAAACACTTCCTTGTGACCCAAACAGTCTAGTTTTTCCCCCTTCTTATGAAGGTGGAAAATCAGAGAGGACTGCTAGTTAAGAGAATCAAGGTGAAATAATAAGGACAGGTAGGATGACAATTGTTATTTGTTCACTTGTAAACCAGCCCCCTTTACCAAGATTATAAAAAAAGCACCTGCTGATTCTTGCAAATTAAATGCTGAAATATTTATTTGGGTATGGAGGGTGTACAAAACACAGAATTTGTTTGTGTTAAGATCAACTATAGTCAGGACAACACAATCTGTGCTACCTTCTACAGTATGAAGTGCACCTCAACGACAACCCCTGTAAAGCACCCCCTGGTGCATAAGATTCTTACTCTTGGACACAATAAGAAACAATGCATCTAAATTTATCTGAAATTGTCCCTGAAAATTGCAAAGCTAATTCAAATAACATAACAGATACTGCAGTTCCAAATATACATATTGAAACAATAATGGGCATATTTGGAGCATAAATGTACTCCAGTCTAATTATTATTATTATTATTATTATTATTATTATTATTATTATTATTATTATTATTGTTATTATTATTAATAATAAAGTAAAACTACGGCTATGCCAAAAAGTTTTGCATCACCTAGAATTGTAGGATTGAGACATTATAAAAATAAAAAAATAAAACATATCAAGATAATTTAGATATTCTCTTTAACATCATGTAATCAAAGAAGCTACAAAATGATATCGTACAAGTCTACTGGAAGCTATAATAGTAATGCAGTATTTCATGTTAGATTTCAAAATGTCACATTTTTCAATTTTTGCAGCAAAATGTGTTAACACTATAGGGTGATGCAAAACTTTTGGCCATAGCTGTATAACCATGTAAAAGTCATGCAGGTAAGATTATTTTTTTCATTTCAGATAAAAGTAGCTCCTTATTTCTAGTTACCTATAGAAGCAGAAATGATATACATATATTAAAAAAAAAACTAAAAAAAAAAACTGTACAAGGCTAACATTCACATAAAAAGTCTATACAACAGTCCAGTAGTTGACAGCATGTTTAAACATATATACATTTAAAAGTTAAAAGTGAATTCAAGTTTTTTTAATTCCATTGATCTTGCTCTAGATATTGTGGTCAGTTTTGCCCTGAGAATATAAATACATTATATTCATGCTGATAAACCTTTGCAGAGATTCCTGTACCAAGAGTATGCTTCAAGCAAAAGGTGTCCACAACGCATTCACTTATCCCATGACATCACTGATACTTTGTTTTTAAGAAGCTTACTGACTGGCTATGCCATTACCTCATTGGCTGTAATTGAGCCAACTAGACTTTATATGATTATTTTAAATGAACTGCAATAAATATATATTTTGTAATAAATGATAAACAATGGTATCTAAATAGTAATCTATGCAGTCATAAAATCTATACTTAAGCCCTGATAAATGTTTAATGTCAGAGTTCAATCCAACTTTTTTTTTTTCCTTCATGCAGAGCCTATTATATTAGTATGGTGCAATTAATCCATTTGTCATTAGACATGACAAGCTCAAAATATGAATTATAGTGGGTCTCTGCTGACAGGAAATGCTTATCTTTTACCAGTCTCTTTACAAAAGTGAATGTCAAGCGTATGTTTGTCACGTCTGGCTTTATTGATTACCTGCCAGATTCACTTGAAATAATTAAAAGTATATTTTACATATTTATAAACCAAACTGTCAAAAGTGCTACTTAATTTTCCATTAGCAAAATGCACTCTATTAACTGCTGCACTTCAGACTAGAGGGGGTTGGAATGAGTAATTACAGCAATTGTAGACAGAAAGACAATAACTGTATATTAAAAACAGGGCTTTATTGGTTATTATGGCAACAGTTTCTTATCAAGTCTCCATGTTGGAGAACATACAAAGGAAACAACATGCTATTTAAAAAGACTTTGTAATACGATATATTTATAGTTGACTATGCCCTCCCAGTGCTGTATTACATTTTTAAAAATATCACTCCTGTATTTCTACTGTTGCGCTGCCAAAAGTATTGTAGCATGCACGGGGGTAGGGGTCAGGGCTGGTAGGTGATGCAATCTGAAAGACATAAGCCTGATATCAACTACTGCAAGGGAGCCGGCACTTTTGTACAGTGGTATCGGCGCTATGCTTCAGAGCGGGAGGTCCCAGGTTCGAGAAGCCCCTGCCTGCAGGAACTGCTGTTCGTTACATTGGTGTTAGAGTGGATGCAGGTACCCCGGAATGCACTGTAGCCTGGTGAGGAAGTCCAAGGGCAGATTTGAGGCTGGCAGGGGAGAGTGTAGTGTGCATGGAGGTAAGGGTCACGGATGCCTGTGGGAACCATGCTTCATTACACTATAATACTATGTACTGTATATGTAAATGTGTAAAGCAGAAAGTGGGGCTCTGGGGGTGGGATATACATCAAAGTGGTAATGTAACTTAAAAATCAGAAATGTTGCTTTTGCGCCATTCCATTATTTATATTGGTCTCAAATGTGACATTTTTGAAAGAAACACACATGTATTTGCATATAACGACAAGATATCTGGTGCTAAATTAGATTGAAGAGTTTGCAGTTTGCAAGCCTTGCTTTCAGGTAGTGTTGCACTTCCTTGGTCATTACAACATGCATTTCTTTCAAAACTGCACATTTCAGACCTACTGTACAGTATGTGACACATAGAAGTGTAAGACAAGTAAGATGAAATTATGTAATTATTTTGATTAATTATGTAATTATTTTGTTAGCTACAACCACTTTAAAGGTTGCCTCACCAGATATTCCCAAGTTCATCCCATAATATAGATACATAGTAGATTGCCTTCATTCA
Organism: Acipenser ruthenus; assembly: GCF_902713425.1. Lineage (NCBI taxonomy): Eukaryota > Metazoa > Chordata > Actinopteri > Acipenseriformes > Acipenseridae > Acipenser > Acipenser ruthenus. The sequence goes on from NC_081195.1 coordinate 4,625,609, forward strand.
AAATCATGGTTTTAAAACACAATAGCCTTGCATTATTTAGGTTCTGTGAATAGGTCAGGCAAGTATATTCTAATGCCAGGTGTAGCATTTACATGCATGTTTACTCACTATTGTGGATAAGCACCTTCAATTACTGTTACAAGGGCTATTAAAAAATAGCACATGGAGCATTAATGCAGTACAGTATGTTTCCCTGACATTAGGGAGAAACATGCAGTCAGATAAGGGTTATATAATTACACATTTTATAAAGATAATAAACCTTTCAAGACCGATAGATGAATGGTAACATATCTGTATAAAAGGCTCAATTAAGATAAGAAATTATTGATCAGTTAAAACCGTGTTCATGGTTTTGATTGCTAACAGGTAACATTGAACAGTTAATATAGTTTCTACATGAATACTTGGAGTAAAAAAGCATGAGACCTATAACATTGAAATGGATTCTTAAGATTTTAATTTAAAAAAAATGACCCATAACCCAAATATAAGAGTACAAAATTTATCAGATGCTGAACAGTCCTTTAGAAGGTGAAGGAGGAGGTTCTCTCTCCCTCAGGCAGTGTCTAATCAATTAATATGTGGCCAACAATACTTCATTGACAACATGGGGATGTAAAACAAGTTTGTATTTATTTAACCAGAGCATGGTTCAGTTTATAATGATCCCTGGCAAAGCAAATTTTAATCAGAAAGTCCCCACCCATTAATTACATTCATTGTGGGGTTTTGTGGTGGCACATTGTCTCCATAAATTCAAGCACTGTGAAGAAAATCTAAAGATAATGATCTTTAAAAAGAACTAAATAAAGCCCTCTGTGAGACACAGTGAAGGACCAAATGCAGTAACTTTCAGGGCCTGCTTGAGAGTAATGTGTAAAATATTTACATACTTTACATATTAACATATTTGAAGCATATCTGCCAGGCTAAAACGATTAGGGAATAACTCAGTGTTGAGTACTTTCATTTCCACTGAAGTCTTGTGGATCGAAATATTAAATCAAAATTCTGCTTAAGAGGTGTTTGCTCATGTTTTAAATCCACCAAGCTGTGGTGTGTAATTCATTTCTTATTAAACACTCATTTCAATGTTAAAATGTTCATTAGTTGTATAACATGCTTACTTTCATTTTGTCAGAGAGGAGTTGAAGCATTCTCAATTAGTCTATGTGTGTGTGTGTGTGTGTGTGTGTGTGTGTGTGTGTGTGTGTGTGTGTGTGTGTGTGTGTGGGTGTGTGTGTGTGTGTGTATGTGTGTAAGGTTGGCAGCAATCACAGGTGTGGCCACTCCCTTGCCACATCCTACTCAAGAAAGCTATTAGTGCATGTCCATTTAGAAATTAGTCATTCTCTTAGATAAAGTAGCATGGTTGCACAGTGTTTTAGTTATCACTTGTTATTCAAGTACTAAACTTGAGGGGAGTCTTCGTGGGAAAATTCAAACAGGACGCATGTCAGAGTCGGGAATGAAAATGCCTAGAAGAGAAAAACAGGCAATAGAGACACTGCTTTCAGTAGTGAAAAACAGATAGAAAAGCTGAACAGTATTCTAGTATGTGTTTGCCAACTTGTTCACAGTTCAATTGATTAAGTATTCTGGGTATTGAGCTCCAGTGTCTATTACTCATTGAAGGTGGAGAGAATGACCGGCTACACAGGCAAGACTCTCATTAAAAGTTATTCTGTCACTTTTTTTTTTATTTGCAAACAAGTGAGATTGCGAGTGATTTATCATTTCCTGAATGAGGTCTTATCAGTCCAAGTACATATCATTAAACTGCTATTGTTGCTCCGCATAAGGCCTTGTCATTTTGACATGTTTATACCTGGGACTCGGAACATCCAACAAAAGTATCCCACTAGATAAATATATTTAACCCCTTTGAAACTACAGCTGTTGAGTTTTTACAGGGGTATTTTTTTTATATATATTGTTACACTAATTCTCATTAATTTGTTTTTGAAGGAGAACTGTAAGACCTTCTACAGGCCTGTTCTGGTCATCTTTGATACTGTTCTAATCAACACAGGTTTGGGTTGATACTTAAGGTATCAACTGAACAACAACTGTTGTAGGAAATAGTTATTAATGCTAAACCATTGCTCTCTTCACAGGGCTAGTACCAATGCCCTTACATGGAGGGCAATTCAGCTGATCTAAACAATGGCTGAACTAAACAACATCACTGTTTAAATCATCACAACAGACCTCCTTCTAACATCCAATAGTACACGAAAGTCTCTTTAGTATATTTCTGCATGTAAAATTAAGTATGGCACAATGAAGGGCCTTATTCTATAATTCAAACAACATCTGTATTTACATCTGTCACCATTAAGATCAATGGGTCAGCAAGCAGTCTAATACTGGGTATTCCAACTAGCCACCATTGGGGTGAGGTCTTAAAGATCTGGTCTACTCTGTGAACTAAACAACAAATAAGGGTAACATGATAAAGTCTAAGCACCAACACCAAAAGAAAAATGAAGTACTCTTTCTTACTAGTAAGCTTAAAAAAATCTCCTGCTTAAAAACAGAGATTTTCTATTGGTGGATGTTGTGGGCTGCTAAAGCACCAGCTCTATGATAAATAAAAGACAAATTGCGAAAGTTGTCAGGATAAGATTATAAAACACCTGGTAATGAATTCCGAGGCTAGTCACAATGGCAACAAGTAATAACTATATAACTCACTACTTATCAACTTCTATTACCCCATTTAAGCTAAAAATTGTTGACTTATCTCAAAGACAGTCGATTTTTAAGAGTGGAATGATAAACAAGGGTGTGGATACAGACTCAAATCCCTTTCAAGACCTGGTTAACACAAAGCAAACACAGTTTGATAAGACAGACTCGCTGATACTGTACTACATACAGTATGACAAAAGGCTCTATATTGCTGGTCAGTATGACTGCAGACTATCCAGATCATTTTAAAATCCCTGGAACTCCAAAGACAGCAATGGATGATTGATCTACAAACTACAGAAAGCAGTTATGGCTAGGACTAAACAAGGAATAATTGGACAAAGCAGTGCCCAAGCTTGACCTGCCAACAATCGAACCCTTTCCAATGTTGGCCGCTTCTCTGGGAAATATTGTGCATTCATTTCATTTTGCCTCCCCTCCAACATCCAATGGTAGAAGTTAATTAAATTGCTTGTCCATTGTGTTCATCCACTTACAAAGTTAATGATATTGTGCTCCTGAATTAAAGAGCATTTTATAAAGCGTGCTCTATGGAACCTGGCAGGCAGTACATTGTGCAGTTGAACTCTGTCATATCTCCCAGCGGTGGGCCCTCTAATTAGGAGAGAAATGGATGTTTCTATCTGCCAATTTAGAGACAGACTCATCATTCCTCCAGTAAATCTTAAATCGGTACCGATCCAATGGCCGATCTAAAAACAAACACACTGTGTACTTATTTTTTTATTTAAAATACAATTGTATAAAATACACATCCTTCAGCTTGTTATGTTATTAAAATCAAATCCAGATTATTCCATAAAACAACATCTGCAGCTAAATCGTTTGTGGATTCTACCTTCATAAGTGGGTATATTTGAGTCCTCTATTGGGGTATTATTTTTAATCTACATTTTAAGCACAAGTCATTTCTACAGACCTATGTTGGGAAGTCAAAATCTGTAGGGTTTAGGGTCTTCCAAGAGGTAGAAAGTTGAAAGATATTGTGTGTAAAGTTTTTTTTTTTTTTTTTTTGCAAAAGCTAAAGTCATATATGCATTCAGCCAATGTTAGCAATTCATTTATGCAAAGTTATCTTTACTCTTGTTGTGCAATCAGTCATGTAAAAAATACATGAATCAACACACAGTAAAAAAGGATATCCTACTTCTTTAAACCGTCTTCAAATAAACCAGTTACTTAAATGCCTTTCAATGAATAACCACTTTCTCTTTGTGTGTATATATTATTACACAATCTAGAAAGTGCACACAAGATTTCTATTGTCTATATGAACTCTGGGGACATCCATTAGGAATTCGAATAGCATTACCCTCATTATTCTTTTGTTCTCTGCTCGCTTGCCAATACCATTATTTAATTGCTCCAAATGTACTGAGTAAAATACTTATTATGTAGTTATACTCATTAATTTAAATTGCATTTTGCTATGGATGTCCAGTAATTAAAAATAATATTTCAACCTGTTTGGTAAAGGTATTTCCATTAGTAAATGATAAATATGGAAATTACAGTTTGGGGCTCTAATTGATTTTTTTTTAATGCCATTAATGTTGACATGGAATAGCCATCTATCAAATGTATTGTCTGATTAAAATGTCTGGATTTTCATAGTTCATTTGTTACTTCAGATTTTCACTAAGAGTGCTGTAGCTTCTCAATGCCACTGCACAGCGTATTTGTTCACGGTTGTACTGAAATGAATGACAACAATTTGGTGGTTTTCCCCTTCAGAATCAAATCAGGCTTACATGATACCCAGGTCAGATCCATAATTTCTTTTTTAGCACCTGGAGGGGAGGGTGGGAATCAGACCATGCCCCCTCCCCTTTCGGAAACCCTGGTCTAAAAGTTGACTGATAGCCAGACATTTAATCAGATGTTACTGTGTTTTTTTATTGGGTTTTTTTTTTGTTTAGTTTTTTATGGTGTGGGATAACTCCATTTATAATAACTACAGATATATCTGTTTTGTTTTAAAGGTATGGGCCATTACATTATTAAATACATGACTTAAAAGTGATGCAGTTTTGCAAGAGAACTTGAGCTCAGAGCTCAAAGTAAAGGAGTAAACACAAAACCAAGAAGCCTATAATACAGCCACCAAATCAAATTAAAACAGTAGAGACAGGGAGCTAAATAAAACAGGTCCTTCACAATTTGTGTTTACCTGCGCTCACACACACACACAACGCTGCCGGGGTTAAAGGGGATATGTCAACGCATTGTTTTCCTTTAAGGGGTTCAATGTAAGCTAACACTCAATTTATATAAAAGTTGTGAAAGCAGACATGGTGTAGTACAGCACTCCACTCTAAGTACACTGTGTTACAGCTTCCTGTCAAACGGGGAGTGACTTTTTACTAATTACAATAGCGCCCATACAAGTTAAAAGCATCTATTCGTAATTACAATCGGTGACAAGGGGAGGAAGAATACAGTTAGAGGAAACAAAAAAAAAAGTGCCTCTTAAATGCTCGAGTCGGCAAGCTGTCTACACTGTCTTACAAATGAAAACGCATCTTGATTCTTATGCTGTACATACTGATTTCCAAATCACATGTTCGTCAATGCATAGATTATATTACTTTGTAAAATTATATGAACATGCATGTTAGAGTTGTATGTGAAGGTCTTGTATATATATTTGCTTCTTGCTTTAGAATAATAAAGTGTTCTCAATGCATTGAATATTGGAGATAATTACCTGTCCCATATTTGCATTGGAAACTGATTGCATCTGTCATTTGCATCAGTACTTTCTAAATTACTCGGGGGATGAGGGGGTGTGTGGATAGGACACACAATGCTCTGAATTGCGTAATAAAATCCTATTTTTGAAAATGGTGAAGATGAAACAATACAAATGTTCTGTATGATATTCACACTGTACATTGTTGCTGAAGGATTACTGTTTCAAAGAAAGGGAGCACATGTTCAGGTTAATATTGTGCAATCACTTTACATTGAGTGTGGTAATTCTACAGCCTTGCACTCACTTCACCTAGTAACCTTCACAAACTATATTCAATTTTCTGACAAAAATCAATTTGAGAAGGACCATGAAAAGCAAGAAAGGGCTCATTATTAGATAACCCCACACCACCTCTTTACTGCAGCTTGAAGCTGTATGCCTATGTCTGGGCCCTGAAGAACACTAAAAGCCATTTTTAAATCAATTAACCTGTCCATGTTTAATATTGTTAGAAAAAATGAAAAGCTAAAACAAATTTCAGTGATTTGATGTACATTCATTTCAAATAATCACAAGGTCAAGCCATATGAGCTAATTTGTTTTTAAAAGTGTTAGGAGGCTGCACTGGACATCATATTTAAATCATTGAGAGAGAACAGTGGGCATCTGACTGCAAATTTCAAACATGTGGTTATTTAATTTCTTCTGGTCTATTTATACCCTGTTGTCTGCAAAAACATATAAAACATTCTGTGACATGCTCAATAATTAGATTAGGAAACTGAATTGTGCCATAAAAATAAACAGATTCTATTCTTGGGCAGAACAGTCAAAACGACAAGATGAAAATAATACAATTCAGTAGAAGCATTAAATACTACCACATTTCATCTGTAGTTTTCAGCTAATTTGCAATATGCCACAATTAGAGCTGTTTAATAACTGCCATAAATATGCTGAATACTGTAATGCCCTGGTGATATTAAGGAGGTGCTGTATTGCTGTATTGCAGTAAAGAAAAATGAAAGTCCTGCAGGGTCATACAATGCTTGTTAATTTTATTAAGTGCTCCTATAGTATAGTGGTTTGGATATGGGTTGATGTAAATGGAAGGCTGGTTGACTAAACAATGTAAAACTCTCAGGCGATTGGGTGATACAATGATCTAAAGGCCTGTAAGAGCACAGTACTGATCAGGAATATTTGAGGAACTGCCAAAGCCCAGTACGTGTTTTAAACAAGTTGCAGAACCCAGTATTTAAACATGTGCCTCTTTGAGCAGCCTTCATTATCAGCTCTCTTTCACACTTGCCATTAGCAAGGCTGGAACTTTTTCCCTTCTTTGGGCCTCCTCCAATACACTAACCACATTTTCCCAGTGCTGACACTAAATCCATGGAAACTAATCATTCGGGAGATAGATGAATCCTTAAATGAGCATCAGTTATTCCAAGTTTGTGTTAACTGGAGTTTAATGTGTTCAAATTTGCAAATGTTAAATTACAAAATCTTCAGCTGTTCTCATGCTGAACGTAACCAGAGCATTGCCATTTGGGCTCAAGAAGCACAATAAAGACAGCAATGTGAAACACTAGGGTTCATTTGTTAATAAAGAAAAACTTAATTTATATACTAAAAAGGTCACATTTAAACTACAACTAGCACAGAGCACCCCAAATGCAACATAAAACAGAAAAACTGCAATGCTTGTGTCCTTATCTTAGCAATTTTATGTGAAAAAAATAAAATAATAATAATAATCTGATACTGTATCTAATGGAAGCAACCAAAAAATGTTCTGATACAATTTGATGACCCTGCTGTATATGCAATTACTGAATGTGTTTAGGAGGATCATTGTAATGTCTGAAAAGAATGCACGTATGATGTATGATTTTCCTGAATGATGTATCCATTCAGGATGTTCTACTTTAGATCAGGAATAAAGAACCTTACAGTTATTTGCAAAACTTAAAAATTGCAGATGACAGAGAGGCCAAGATTAAGCAGACAATTCTAATAGGAACTGGGATTATACAGATTACTTACACTGCTTCTGACATTCATTAAACTCTGCATATTAACCTCCTGCCCCTTTAAAAACACGAGATAAACTCAGAGAAATGCAGCTTTCAGACAGCTCAGAGCCCCGTGTGTGTGTTATTAGTGTTCCTGCTAATCCCAGCGTTCTTTTACAAGACTCGGGAGAATTCCTTCTTCAGATTCTCTGCTAATGTGTTTCTACTTGATTTATGACTTATTTTGGTTATCTATTAAAATGCAATTATCAGCCTTCCTAGGAACATACAGAATGACATTCAAAGTGATTCCTAGCCTCGATAAGGATGGACAGGTTACCTCACACAAACATAACCGCTTAAGGGCTATCAGGGATTAAAGCGTCCCTTTATTGAGATTTCAAGGCTGTGTTCCTGCAGGCTTGATCATGCGCTACACGGCACTGAATGTTGCCTAATCAGAGGTTTATTGCGCTACACACTTCTATTATGCATACGCTATCACAGCCTTTAAAGTCTGAGGGAGTGGTTCAGTGATCATGTACAGTTCTTAAACTAAAATGCAACACCCCAGCCTCAATGAGCTAAATAGCATTAACATTGTATAATAAGATTAATGATTCTTCTTCTTCTTCTTCTTCTTCTTCTTCTTCTTCTTCTTCTTCTTCTTCTTCTTATTATTGTCATCATCAAGATGGCATAAAATAGCTTTATAAAAATCTGAAATAATCTTTTTTTCACAGGTTTGTTTATCCTGCTTCAGTACATCATCAATTCCAACTGCACCTGATGGTCATTTGCTAAGTTAGGGACACTTTCTAAATATATCAATCTTATGGCTTGAGTTCAAGATGAATGAGCATCCTCACGGCCAAAACAATATCCTGTCCAGACAAAGAGAAACAATTTCATCTCCAGTAAGATGTTACACCTGAAGAAATCTTCCCAGCCGATGGGTTATATATACTTAGCTAGAAAAGGTCAGAAAACTCAAGTGTGCTGGATAAATAAACACTGGCGAGGTGGATGAATCACAGGAGAATTGGTGCATGGCAGTGAATGAATAACCTGCAAACATTTCCCAAACCCCATTATTTCCCTTCTTTTCCAGCAGGCCAAAGATTCATGTCCTTGCATGCTGCCAGTTCATTACAGAGAAATATCATTCCTCTTCTGGCACAGTCTGGACAGCCCTCTCATCCCCAAGAGGACCCTTTAATGTTTAATTCCCCATCATCTGCTCCAGTGAACAGCTTAATCTCTGCTTGTATGATCAATACTATATCAGTGTAAATTAAAATGACAATTTTAAAGTAATTAAGCCTGTTAATGCTTGATTCAAATGTCATTATTTGCGCAAGGGATCGGGAGAAATGACACCGTGTCCACGGTGACAGGGAAATGTTTTAACTGGTGCAATCCTGTTGCCGTCCCAGTCACCAGAGGCTTAAGGAAAGCAGATTAACTCGAAGCTCTGACTGCCAGGATACCTCTCCAATTTCAGAAGAGATAACCCAATTTGAGAAATCTGATTTGTAGCACCAAACTCAATTATTGTGATATTAGATGAAAACTGTCAGGGAGGAAGAGCTTGCAAGGAAGAAAAAAAAAAAAAAAATTGAAAAAATGTTACACAATAAAAATGCACTTAACTCCAGAACGAAATCCCGCAGTAATTGCATTATTTGATTTGTGTTTTTTTTGTTGCTACTCTTCCCATTTTTGAAAGCCTTTAAAATAATTGGAATGGTTAGCGTTGAATAAAAGAGCTGCAGCTTTAACCTGACTGCTGATGCTATTTAAAACAGATCTTGTTCGCAGTAGAAGTGCCCACTGTCCTTTCCATGTACAGCAGCATTTATGAGAAGAGTCAAATTAAATCATTACATTGTTGGATCTCATAAATGAATCTATAAACCTCAACTGGCTCAGATAAAATCCACAGCTGTTCCCTGGACTAGCCATTGTAATTACCCAGCCCATCCTTATTATAGGGCTCTGACACAGCACTTCCAATATGCCATTAAAATGCCCCTGCTGTGTTACATACCCCTATAAACACAAAAACGCTTGATACCCAGGGACAATGGCACGTTGGTGGAAGAACCATTAGGACTAGACACAATTATTTCTCTTTCCTCAAAAAACGTTGCAAATGAGAACTGAAGGATAAAGGGAGACAAAAGCTAAAGGTTTCTTAGATGGGCAAAAAGAAAACAGATTATTTGAAATCTAATCATTTCTGGCCCATTAACTGTATCACCACATTTTAAAACTTGCAATTTCTTCATAGTGCTGTATTGTGTTTAATTGCTGATTGTGACCTGGGGACTGCATTACTGCCCCCTCCCTACCTGTCAAGATGTGCCCAGAACAATGACAATGACATTCTCAATCAATAACACCAAGGGTGCCATGTTTTAGGCACCAGGTGGCGCCATGCAAGGATTTAATCTTGTTTAAATCGAAGAAAGCTTCCAAAAACACCTTAATCCTAATCTGATGGCCCTCAATTGACCTAGCAGGCCAGGCGGCAGCATGAACGCTGTGGGGGGGCATCCACTTATTTAGGGCGGGCTCATTTTGGAAAAACAAACCAATTAGCTCGTATTCTCCACTATTTTACTTAACTGTGATGACAATAAACAAACAAATAAATTAATTAATTAATCATATGACTGCGCAATATTATGAACTATGCACACAGCATGAATTACCACAGCTCTTTCCGGAAAATATTTTTTTATTTCTTTTAAATTATTATCATTACCGCATTAGCAACAACAGGGTGTCTGAGTAACAATACTTGAAACGAATACAATCATACAGTGAGCAGGCGCTCTACAGAGATTGCAAAAAAACACATTCCCACACACACCAAATTACTGTAAAGTAACAAATGTACATATAATGCTTACTTTCAACTGCCTATTTAATACTGAACATAAAAAGCATACGCTTGTGTAAACAATCCGACAAGGCGGCCCTACGAAGGGGTTTCCAAACACCAGAAGCAACTAGACATTTTACAAATTACTACTACTATTACTATTATTATTATTATTATTATTATTATTATTATGCTTTGTTCTACTTTAATTTGATTTGATTCATGATTTCTCATAGATTCTTATTTTTTATTTAAGTGATCGTGCCTGTCGATGATGGCTCTACGTGTGATAGTTGACCACGACGGGAAAGTCAAGGTCAACTATCACACAGTGGAGCCATCATCGAGGGGGCACTATCTCCATTAGAACATTATTTTACCAAAAAAAAAAAAAAAAGAAACACCTTAAAACCTAAATTTACCTTGAACTTGTACTGATTCGTCGGGTACCTTTTCGCAAAGTAAAGACGTTCTAAGAAAATAGTCCCGAACATTTTTTTAAATAAAAAACAAGGATGGCATAAATAAAGAGAAAAACGATGCATTTTTAATTAGTAAATCGACTTAAATGTTTTATTAACTTGTTAGGGTTTTAAACCCATATTTATGATCTGGACATTGCCTAAGGAATGTACAGAGCAATTACTGGACAGTCTGTGTACGATGGAGTCTGAACTACCTATACAATCTCTCATTAAATACCACTCTAAATGCCTCCTAACCCAACATGTTTCAACCTTCAGCCAAAACTTCTCTCCTGAATCTACATGAATTGATCAATATCACCGAACTGTCCGCGTCTCGCTTTGTTGTTGTTGAAACTAACACGCTGTGTCTGTGCTCCAGTCGAGCTGACAGTCTGTGATTGGCTCTCGGCAGTTGCAGGTGCAGTATTGGCTGCTTTCGTCTATGCAAAGTATTGATTGGCTGGTTCTGGGGATAATGAAATTAATTTGGACCAATTGTGTCTTTGTTTAGTATTTACTGTCCAATAGTGAACTACGCTTAAAAATACAGCAAATCAAAAATAAAAAGCCAGCACTTACGCGGTTTGATTTTAAATGCTGAGACATTCCAGCGGGCATCTACCGCTATAACTCGGAGCTGACGGTACTGAATCAATTTAGAATCTGAAACTGGTGGGGCACTGGACGGGCCAGGTCCCCTAAGGCCCACCTGTAATGCCGGGCCTGTGACCTAGCCAATCTTGTTGGCAGTATTGTGATGTTAACAGTGTCCTCCTAAAACTAAACAGAGACCACCAGACTCATTCTGCCACTTTTTCAAATAGAGTCATCTGTAATTATTTTAAAAATAATACAAAACAGCACCGCAATAGTCTTAAACTGTATTTAAAAAAAACACACACAGGGGCAAACTATAGATCTTCACTGTAGTAGTCAGTGATATTTGAGGCAACCCCAATCTAGCTCAAAGCCACTCCTTGGGAACTCTCACCTCTGAACCCTGCCCAGCTCCAGTAGATCTTTGTCCTTTAAAAAGGTAAGATGACTGTATGAAAAGGCTCTATTTTTTATTACCCAGAGCTAGATATTTCTTTTTTTTTTAATACAAAATGTTGCACACACAATGGGTACCACCTCCAAACTGTATTAGGTAATTAAATAAATGGTACCCAAAAATAAATCCCTAATCCCTTATGATAAACATGTGCTATTGTCTGTATTAAATAATACAGAAACGTGTTTTTTTTTTTGTGTATGGCAACATATTTACCTGTATTGTTATTATTTCTGCCTCATGTATCATGCTAGGGTTTTGCAAATGTCTTTTTAACAATCTTGATTATTTATTATTTGAATTTTTTGTGCACACCCTGGCTCACTAAAGTTCACTACTCTGACACTAAATGGCTCAGCTGTGCTACACATTCTCTTTAGCCTCCTCAAAATATCCCAAAGCCATGTTTCTGTCAAATTAAAGATACCTCTCAACCTTATCTTTTTCAGTGGTGAAAGGGCTTCTATGTACTGCCCATTCAAAGCCAGACTGCTGTTTAGGGACATTTGTCTATAGGGGTGAGATATGTGGTATACAATGGTGAGAATATTGTAAGTTACTTCAGGGTATTAAAACAAAGTAATAGTATAGGCTTTTTCATAGATACTGCATAACCTTTTTTTAAGCACAGCACTTTAGGAAGAATGAAATAAGGCATCATTAAGCTGGGTTTGGTTTGGTTTGACTGCTTCGTGGAAACTGGGCACAATATTTGATAATCAATATAAATGTGCTTTTCTAAAAGCAAGACAAGCTGGTTAGAAGTTGTACACCACGAATCAAACACAGTTTGATGTTAATAAATGAATCAACAAATGCAGTCAATCTCTGAAAGTAGGCCTTTTGGCAGCAAAAAAATAATCCGTCACCTCTAAATCCTTGTCTGTCACTGTTCCAAATCTTTACACATCTCCCTGTGGTGTTTTTCCGCTTAGCTGGTTTACAATAGACAATCACAGCCAATGTGAGGTCAAGTTTAAACCCTTTATCAATGCCTCAGTTTTCTCAAAGTAATCAAGAAAATGACTTTCCTGTATTCACTCATAAGGTTTCTTTTAAACACTGTCAACCCATTTAAAGCTAAAGACATGTACTTATTACATGTATGGCACCCTCAGTAATGTGTGGTAAAAATGTCCCAAACACGGTTCATCGAAATAGGATAAGTGAGTCTATAGATATAGTAGGCTGTGTAACACTCCCATACATGTTCACACCCTGACTGACACCTATCATTAATGTTCTGGCTCTAAAAAGTTCAAAGTGGGTTATTGGATTGGACTGTTTTGCTGGAAAACAGAAAACTACTGTGATAATTGGATGTGTTCCCTTTAAATATCCTCAGATTCTGATTATATAGTCAGTGCATGATTACAGTTTGACACATACATACATACATACATACATACATACATAAAAAAAGAGAGGTCGGCATTTCCTAGTATCCCCCACATGCTTACTACATACTCTCAATATGCAATATCTAACCAAGTTTCATTACAATAGGGTAAGTGGTTGTCAAGATAAACTGTAGGTTGTGTAAAACTCTGAAGTGTGGCAATGCACCGCCACTATAATCCTGCTGTCTGGGCTACGCATCCCCACAGGCAATAATACAGTGTAACATCTGAATTTATAGTCTCAGCTCTGCCCAAAACTGCTAAACTGCAGAATTAGTTAAACACCCATTAAACTGCAATTTATCAATAACACAGGAACACAGTGCTTAGCCTATAACACGAAAGCTAAATTAATTATTAAATTAATGCCAGTAATGAATAAACGGGAGCCCTTTGCATTTATAAGAAAAACAACCTTTGTGCATTTAATTAGAGTAGCTGCTGTTCTGCATTGTTAAGAGGGCACATTAAAGAACACTGGGCCACATGCAACATCCGGCAAAGTGTTTCTCTAAGCAGAAGTGCCCTATTCATCATGTGCCTGTTGACTTGTGTTTGTGTAACCTAGCTTATTAATTATCAGCTAGTTGAGGGCTCTAGCAATCAATAAGATGTCCATGGAAATTTAACCTAATCATTTGAAATCAATTAGATTCTGCAAACATAATACTTCTTTCTACAAGAAGCAGACAGTTTGAATGCTTTAGGGATCTGCAGAATGGAGGCAGTGATTTGGCTCTTTACAGATTACAAATCTATAGCACAAGGATGATGTGAAGATCTATGGCTCAATTCAGTGCAGATAATAATGGGCTGAGATATTTAAACATCCTTATCTGTGTTACTATAGATGATAGGGCATTGTGCCAAACCAACAACATCTTGGGCTCGGGATCAAGGGTAAGCAAAGATAATGTAAAGAGCAATAACTTTCAAAATGTGTTATTTACATTCAATTCATATTTATGGCCCAATCTGAGTAAGTGATATCCTTATTTTAAAAGTGAAACCAGGTTAAGTATTTGGCTTCATATTCATTTCTTTTCTGTTCCCTTACCTTCTTATAGTGTTTGCATTCCTTCTGAGTGATTCTGATGGCAATTAATCAAATACGTATTTATATATATATATATATATATATATATATATATATATATATATATATATATATATATATATATATATATAAATGTTAAGGCTGTGTTCAGGAGCTACTTTTCAGTTCTAGATGTTTGTCATCCAATAAGCCAATGTGTCTTTATATTAGTATGCACCAGCACCATCTAGTTGCAGTGGACATAATACAAATACAGCCCATGTAAAATAAAAATAAAAAATTAAGCCTGGAGTCGTCCTGTTTTAGATTGTATTGGTTTAATTGATCACATACATGGTTGCTGTGGATGCTACAGTATGTGAAACACTAATAACTATATCAGAAATCTTTTTTTAAATACCCCTGTCCTTATGTTTATTGACAGCTCATTTGCAATTTCACAAAGCTGAATAGCATTAAGATTATGTTAAACATACAGTGCCAACAGGGAGATTCAACACATCTGAAATCATACAGGAATTTCTAGAATATATTATATTATATATATATATATATATATATATATATATATATATATATATATATATATATATATATATATATATATATAAACACACATATACATACATACATACATATATACATACATACACACACAACAGTTATGAATCTGTCAATGACATATATGATGGCTATGTCTTTAGATTTTAATTGGTTATGTCTTTAGATGATAATTTAGTTTTGTTGCTAGAGGTGAAGTGAACACTAAAATGCTTAAAGTATATGCTGTATAAACTTTTCCTCACAACGAAGTCTACCTGCACATGATTGGAGGTACATTTTTTTTTTATTATATTTTTTAAATAAAAGATACATCTATCATAACAATTATATAATTATTCCAGTAAATACACTTTAAATCAAATGTCATTTTAAAAAAATGAGTGCAACATGCCTGTGCCATAATGAATACCAAGCATCTTGAAATCAGGTTTCTAATCTGTCTTGTCTGAAAACACTGAAATCCTAAAGAAGACTCCTACCCTGGGGGGACCACAATATTTCTTTCCTATTCTGGTACAAGCTTTCCCAAATATTGATCTACAATGTACTGTATGAAGGATTGTATGACTTTTATAAACCAAGCAAATGTGTGAAAAGCAACTGTTAAAAGTTTCAATAGGAAAGGATTATGGAAATCAAAGCAAGGAGATTAGCTAATGGGGATATAACAGGTGATGTTAGGCCAGGTCAGAAGGGAGATGTAAATGACATACAGAGGAATCAATAAGTATATGAAAAAACTGCAGTTAGTAGTCTGAGGGGAGAGAGGTATTGTTATAGCTTTTATTTTTCATCACGTCTGTACTACTTAACAAAAGACACAAGTGATACTCCAGCATAGACAAATCACAGTCTCTTTTTGTATTTAATAATAATGTTGTACCAACCACATTGTAGTTTTTTTGTTTGTTTGTTTGTTTGTGTGTTTGCTTCATCAACCAAACTGGAATTTGAGAAAACACATTCCATTTAATTTTTCATCATGAAAATGAACAAATAAAACACATTTTACATAGACCACAGGATCATGTTTTAAAACAGTACAGTGGATACTTACTGGTAATAATGAAACATCTTATTAACTAATTCCATAGTATCCATACTATATATCATAGTTCCAATTTTCACCACATCACGTTTTTTTTTTTAATTAGATTTCAGACCTCTCTCTTGGTAGACACATCATCATTTATCAGTACTGGTGGAAAATACCTCACGCCTGCTTAAAATGCATGGAGCCAGCAATAAAATTAACCTTGTAGCAATTGTTTTGACACACATTTGATGGCCCAATGTCAGCTCATCTGTTACCAGGGAAATAAAAAAGTCAAGTCTAAATGTACAAAAAATTATGACAGAAGGCCCTAAAGAAGCGGGGCTAATTCAAGTTTATTGAGTCAAGAATCAATCAATCGATGGACGAGTGGATTAAGAACAGCTCATTGGCCCCAAGAAAATGATTTGGCTGGAGATTAAGAATTAACAATTTGGAGGGTTGTTGTTTAGAGGGGGAAGGGTAGTTCCTGAGGACTGAAAACCCTGGGATTTCATTAAGGACTGAACTGATTAGAAATCAATGATGAAAGCGCTGACTGCTGACATGCGGATGTGTTTACTGCCTGACAACGTTTCAGCCGTGACCCAGAAAAAAAAAAAAAGGTTTGGCGGGTGTTTATTTGCTCTCAACACCTTCTAAGCGATCAATATTTTTAATTTGGATCCGAGTTATTATTTTTCACATCACAGCGCTTGGGAGCGGAGTAAAGTGGCTCATATTTTAGCGCTAAAAAGATCGATATGACAGTTTCACCTTCACTACGAACCCCAGCGGCTGACGTCCGCACATCATAATGTACAGTATAGGGTGATGTAGGCTGCCTCTGTACTGGAATCACATCATTATCTCTGCTACGCGACCCCAGACAGATATGATTTAGTTTGTCACGAAGGGCCTGATAACCTTAGTAAACCAATCCCACCTTGTACACTTTATCAGCTGTGTCTTTTATGGTGGGTGTTTGGGAGAGAGGGAGTTTATGTTCATAATGAAGATTAGGGTCCTCATCATAAATGCATCCCATTTATTTTTTTTTCTTGCTGAGCCAAGGAAGATCTGTAAACCCCAATTTATTTTCCATACATTTCCTAACAAATTATTTTTCAAAGGCAAAACTGTGCCCTCAGCCCCGCACCAAGCTTGCATGGTCATAATTAAATCGCCAATGCCAGATTCATCGATTGTTATGCAACACAGGGCGTGTGTGTGTGTGTGTGTATGTATATGTGGGATGGAGAGGTACAGTTATGGCCAGACCATATTACAACAGTGACATTTACTTTATTTAAATTAGTTAGGTCTGTTCTGGCATTCCCCCGTATTAAAATGAAAGGTGTTTGAATTTGGTTTGTAATGTTTAACCTGGTTATATACTGCCACCTGGACAGTCTTTAAGTAAATGTCATCCATTGCAGATCACTTCCATTAAATCATTGCTAAGACTCCTAATATTTTTTTTAGTAATAGGAATGCCAGCTGTTGATGAAGGAGTATGGTTGCCTTGTGAGCTAAAAAGTAGGACTTAAAACATGAAAAAAATAACTTGTGTACTACTGTAGCTTCACTGTCAGACAGACAAGCTACAGCTTTCTCCACAGATCACAACATCACAGGTAATACATCTGTATTGCTAAACAGCCTTTCAGTGGCGATTCCATCACTGAACCACACTAACTGAGGAATCAGATCAGCTCCTTCTCACAGTGAAGTGCCAAAATCTGACATCTAGATAATCTTGTTGCTTCACTGTGCATGCATGGGGATCACTGGTGCTGGTTTTATGTATTTGGAGATGTTTACAGCGCCTTTTCATTCCTGACAAACTTCCTTGAAGCCCCACATAAATGACAGACTCATTGCAGCAGCCGGACAGCTGAGACAAGAAGCTTGTGTGGTGGGCTGATGCCTCATTTCAAAATCAGAACGATCTGATACCAAATCAAATATTAAAAAAATAAATAAATACAGTTTTAATGTATTTGCCACCAAAGAGGCTGTAAACCACACAACCCTTCCTTGCCATGCATCCTGCTCAAATTCGGAAACACAGCTGTTTCTGTTGCATATAAAGTGGCATCTTGCCACAGCAGCCGATGCTCAAAGGGTTTGTTTGTTTGTTTGACAGTCTGAGATTGACTTTGGTGTTTGTGGAAGGCTTGTCTGGATTGACAGCCTTGTTCTGTATATTACCCACAGGGCAGTGCAACGCTAAACACACCCTTCATCTCTACAATGGGACACAGTCTCTGCATTTTAGTTTTTTTCTGTCTGCGAATAATAACAATAATTTAGTGATGAATATTTCTTTTTTTCATTTTTCAAAATTTAAACAAACATTAAAACCAAATAAATCTGGTATACCCATACTGTCAAATTACTTAAATTTCCCTGTGTGTAAAGCCCTACAAAAGATATTGAATATGTCTTTAAGAAAAAAAAAAGAAAAGAAACAAAATGACCAACCTGGATTCAATATCCTGTAAATGATATTTTACATTTCGAGTCTCTACGCAATAAATAAAGCACTAAACTGCTGTGTTTCTTTGAGATCCTGTTAGTGGCAAATAATAATAAACCATGATAATGCCTATCTGTTGTTTTTAAAACAAGGATATCAGACTGGGTATATTTCAATGTCTTGTTCTTTCTAGTTTTACACATATCTATGGCATGGACAGAGTGTGGGACAACTGGAGAAATCAAAGAAGAATAAGTCCCTGATTTCTTTCTCATTTAGTCGTTTCTGAAGTTAGAGTACTGAACGCTGTTAATGTTATGTCCTTCTATTGATGTTCCATGCCTTGCGAGGGACAACTAATGGTTTTTCTATACTCCTCAATGGTGGTCAGTTAAATGATACACATTATTTCTGTGCTGTTAGACCACATTGATCAATAGACTGCTTGAAAAACACTGAAAACCTGGAGTGGAAGGGTTTCCTCTTTCTGGGCTCCAGTTACAATTTGCTGTGGTCTGCTCTCATGGCGCTTGACAGAAAGGGCAGAGCAGATTAAGTGATGCAAGTAATTAAAAGTAGGACACTCTCTGCATTTAGCAAAATAGTAATAAGGATCAGTCAGAGTCTCATAATAAATGCAGTCAGATTTACAATGTCTGTAAAAGGCCCTGAATACATACGGCTGACCCTCATAATGTCACCCGATTGCTTTAGTCTGCGTGATGCTGTTCTGCAGCGTAAAGAACTAATTTCTTATTCAATAAAAGGCTTGGCTGTTTGACAGTTTTTAGTGGTCCCTGTTACCCCGCAGTAAGGTCAAAGGGACTCTGAAGGGCCCTGGAAAGTCTTGGGGTTAAACATGTTTGGTCCACTGACTTAATTAAAACAAATCTCAGACGGGGTAATAAAGGGAGAAGAAAAAATGGTTGCAAGAAACCAGAATTTGAAAAATACTTCAACATCCATAGTGTACTGCAGTTCTGGTCTGAAAACAGATACTGTAAAATTTGTTGCTATTTTAATTCCTGCTGATCATTATTATTAGTAGTAGTAGCAGTAATTACACAGTGAAATAACATTTAAGAGTTTTTCATTCAGTAGGTTTTTCACAACAGTAATAAGTGTGGTTAATAAGGTTGCAAACATTCACTTAAGTCTATTGACTGTCCAGCACATGTTCTTCCTTAAGTTGCAGGTAGCTGTTAACCTTTGGCCAAGCTGCACTGTTTTAAACAAAGGTGTGTCTTAAGTTTCGCCCTTCACAATCAATAAGCGCCCTCATTACACAATTGACAAACACTAACACGCTCATTATTTAATATCCATAAACAACAGCCCTGTTCCTCTGGTAGCAGATCATATTTAGGAATCAATCAGTCCTATAGACAAACACAATAGCAGGTGCCTTACATACTTTTATTTTATTGTATTATAATCAATTAGTTTAACATTTCAATACGTTTTCTATTTTTAAAAGAGCACACTGTAAAATAGGAAGGACCTTTTAACTGTTATCACACTATTCATATTTATCTTGATCAAACTTCTTAATGTTTTTTTAATGTCTCATATGAGTCTCCAGAACTAGAATTGCAAAAACTGTCAACAAATCTTAAACTGGTTCCTCGATTAGATGTTATTTAAAGAAATGGGAAATAATCACTATTGTTATCTATATACAGTACTAAGCAAGGTTAACAGGACCAACTGTAAAACAGCCACTGCCACTGTTGGGAATGCATTACAGCAGAGCAGATATTAACTAACACAGCTTTTTATTTGTTTGTTTAAAATCTTAACTGTGGCTGACCTCTACTTAGCAATGGCTTGCTGTATGCACAGTTGAATGCAGCTGGTGCAATTACAGCTTTGGCCACAAAGTTGCACAGTGTGCAATGCGAAAATCCTATTCAACAAAATCAGAACTGTAACACTATTAAAAAAGTGTAAACAATTTTACTCATAATATTTATTAGAATTATGTATTTATTTTTTGCATTTCTAATTTGTCCAATTTCTGTGTTCTTGTGCATATTTTAGCCTTTTAGTCTTGTTCCCCTTTCTTAACAGAGGTATTCTTACTGCAACACATCCTTTAAGTCCTGATTTCAAGAGTGACCTTCGTACTGTTGATTTGATGGACAGCGACACCTGTGCCTTCTGCCAGTTCTGTTGTCAATTCAACGTGTATACCTCAAGTGTGTGTCTGTGTGCGTGTGTGCGTGCATGCGTGCGTGCGTGCATGCGTGCGTGTATGTAACAATAATAGGCCCTTTTTAGATCTCAGAATTCTATGACTCAGTTCTGTGACATACAGGGCAAGATTTTCAAAGTGGTGTTAACATCACATCATTATTAGTTTTATCTGGACAATGTTCTGAAAGAAAAAAATAATAATTAAACTAATAAGAAACAACCGATTATTGTAAAACTATTTACAGATCCTTTAATTATGTCTGAGTGCTTTTCTTTTTCATTTCTGACTCTATAGTGCTCATAACCAACCAGTCTATACTGCACTTGGTCAGACTAAGGGCATACCATAAACAGTTCCCAAGTGAAACTATAAAAAGGCATGAGGGAGTTACAGTTACCTTCCCTTTGCTTGTGTGTAATATCTATACTGTGAATGAAGTTTGTTTGGGGGTGAGGGACAAATCTTTTCCACAGCCCAGTTGGCACAGGGTCATGCACTGCTCAATTCATTTTCCTGTGCATTATTCATTGAAATAAAATATCTGGAAACAGTAAGGTAAAATAAATGAATGAATGAATGAATGAATGAATAAATAAATAAATAAATAAATAAATAATAACAGACAGTATTAAGCTGTCACCCAGACAACAGGTGACTTTCATGGAAATGACAGAATCGAAAGTCTATATCATTGAGGTATTTCCACTATTTGAGAGATCAGCTAGCAAGAGACCCTAGCAAGAAAGAGGAAACTGGACTGCAGTCATGTGTCCGGGAAGATTTAGTTAGAGATTAATTGTCAGTTTAGAAAATAACATACAAACCTAAAGCCTTAAAAGATGGAATCCTATCAGCGCTTTTAGTTCCCAAGCAGAAACATTTAGTATCACATAATTCGAAAACCTGCAGAATGTCTATGCAGTTAGATTCTTATTTCCATCCCTGAAGCTGTTTTTTCAGAAGGCAGAGAAATTGTTGCATCTTAATTTCTCATCTTCACAAGAAGCAACAATTTGGCTCCACCTTGAGGCATTCAGCCCTCACTACACTGACCCCAAAACATTGTTTGAGATGTTGTGGAGAGGATGGTCAACACAGGAACAATACTTATGGATGCATCCTAAACCATTCAGCTGTGTGGACATTGGACCATTTTGTAGAGCATGAACATGTATGCTGCCAGTCTTTTCCAGTACTTGAAACTTTTACAAGTAAATATAGGGCAGTTTCAGTCTAACTGGAAAAAATAATTACCAAAAACAGATTTGAAAAAAAAAAAAAAAAATTATAAAAACAATTATGCCTGAAACATATTTAAAATAAATACCCCAAATATACTTACAAAAAATAAATCATCTTGATACATATTCAATATCCTGTGTGTCAAATTAAAGTTGTAGTACAATATGGGTCAAACTGTATACCTTATCCAGAGCACTTACAGACAGCAAGATAGATTGTGCCATCTAGTGGGAGTGCACAGATACTGCAACCAAAATATTGCATGCAAGTATATTCTACCTATACCTTTTAAATAGAGTGTGTAATATTAACAGTGTTATGTCAATTCATAAAATAAGCAAATAGGAAATAAAATGTTAATGTATCTTGGATAGCATATTATAAAAATTATTTTGACGTATTACCTTTAAAAAGGTAAAAAAAAAAAAAAAAATCTAACCAGTTTATTTACACACCCTTCCCACCAATGTTACAGTAATCTGAGCTTTGACACTGTTTTTTTTTTTTCTTTTTTTTTTTTTTCTTTTAAATGACAGTTTTATAAAATAATATTAAAATCTTAGGTTTTATCAGTAACTATCAACATTTACCAAGTATGGTGGTAAAAGCCTGGAACTATGAAGAAATATATTGCTTTTTGGACATTTACTGGTTAATCTTATGATTTACAGAAGCTTAGTGTTAAATGTCCGCAGTTATAAAGAAATATATTGCTTTTCAGATATTTGCCGAAAGCTTATTGGTAATTCTTGAGATTTACCAGTAAACCAGTCCAAAGTAAAGCGTTATCATGTTTAATTCTGACATTTAATTCTGACATTTACCAGTAAATCTTGAGATTTGCCAATATTCTGACTTTTACTGTAACATATATAGTAGGCCTTATAATTCGACTGGAATAGTCACAAATCTGATACAGCACCATCTGGTGGTCACATATGCACATGCAATTAATCTTATTTTCTGTGCAACCCCTATTAATACTGGTCTTCTATATAAATGAATATGGGCTGCAACCTCGATATGCCCATTTCATTTTGAGAAGCGCAACATCTCATTGAAAGATTTGACAGCAAAAATTAACTCCATGCTCACTTGTGCTTAGTCTAGGACTCAGCCTGGTGGCATTATTCAGATTCTGTTTACCGTGAAATGTTCTAGGGATTTGTAGTTCTCGTCTAGGTACACCCGGGCTCTGTTGTATTCTTTCATTGCATCACTAGACAGCAGCTCTCTAAAACACACAAAAAAAAAATACAAAAAACAGTAAGTTCATGACAGAAATGTTCTTGCTTTCCTTAAATCAAATGAAGGGGACTGATAAGTGTTTACTTTAGAATTCATGAACATTCCATATTATGATGTAGCATGTTCGGAGTGGAGTAAAGCTTTCTTTTATGACTGAAGCGTTAGTACAAGAGACACAAATGTTTCCATTTTGCAAATGGAAATAATATTCTGGTCGTAATAACAGCCTGGTTAAAACTCTGTATGTTCATCTTCCAAACTTAGAAGCGGGGGGTACTGTTTCCTTCCAAACTACAAATGTAGTGTTTGTGAGCCAGGAGGAAAATATTAACAGACATAAAAAGTCTGTTTAATACAGTTTCTTTTACAGTCTCAATGGAGAGTCGATCCAAACAAAGTGCAGACTGACAGAATGTACAAAAATCATTCAAATTCAAAACATATGCCTACTGTAGATAACAAACTGTTTTGCAAGACACAAAGCAGAATGTAAATGTAATTCCCTCATTCAGCACTGAAATAAATGTGCACTTACTTGACAAACAAATCCACATGAGACATTGAGGCCTCATAGTTCTTCCCACCAACTTCTTGACAGTGTAAAGCAATAAAGTGAGGCTTATGTGTATGTACAGTCTGGAAAGCAGAAGAAAAAACAAGGTTAGCTTACTATTTACAGGCAATTGTATTTCTTCGGAGTTACAAACAAATTAATTCCTATGCATTCTTGTTGAAACAGCTCAATGACAGAAGTTTAAAAGTTAAAAAAGAAAAGACAAAAGAAAGGGTGGTTTATTTTTGGCTCTCCTCTTAAAACAAATAAAACTAAAAAAACTAAACTATCCCCACACACAAAACAAGTGGCATCTGTAAGGGAACAGTAAAATGGATATGAGAAAAATATGTTTCATTGATATGGCCAGTGGTTCATTTTTTCTCCAGTTTCTCAAAGTATGTGGTTATTGATATTGCCAGAGGTTGAATGAGGCAGTGAAAACAGGTTTGTAAAATGAATGCCAAAAGGGCTCACTTTCATACGATACCACGATCAAAACTAACCTAGAAAATCGTAGAATACAGCAGTGAGTCAACTAACAGATCTAGGTCTTTCTCAACAGGAAACCAAAGTCGCCCATCTTAAATCACAGGTTAAAGTAAATTGGCATCTCAAATAATTAACAAGATACTAGCAGTGAAGAAGCAGTGGTGGCTCCACAGGTTTTAACCTCAACCCTCTAAGTTAGCAAACAGTGCCTTCACAGTTTTAGTATTGCTTTTTTCTATAGGAAAGATATTACAGAAAACGTTCTTCTCAGTATCCATTCTGTTTTATCTGAATAAAAGAATGAATAAAATGACCCTATTCAGGGATGCAGACAGCGTAATCTATTCAGCAGGTGTTTTAAAAAATGTGTCTTGTTCCTTTTCATCTCAGCTATTCACATACTGATGTCTTGTTAAAGCACACTGATTTAACAGTAAATTACATTTTCATTTTTGCTGACTTTCCACTAGGTGGCACCAATGTAGCTTCTGCAGGGTTGTGTAGAGGCCATGCAGCAGTGCAACCCAGTGATTACTTGGACTGTATGACTGAACTAACAATCTGTCCAGCAAACCCGTGGGACTAAGATTTGTAAATAGCTGACAAGCCTTAAAGACTTCTGAAAATAATTCTGTGTTGTTGTAAGATGTGATGAAAAACTCCATACAAAAGCACTCCTTGTTGATGGCAAAATGGGACTTAACGATGTGCTCTAAAATAAATAAATAAATAAATAAATAAATAAATAAATAATGCTGCACTGTAAATGTGTACTGTTGGCACAAGAGTTTGTATAATACAGTACATTCCTCTCATACTACCCCCAAGGGGACTGTGTAAAATGGTTTTAATAGGAGTTTGTCAGTTGCAGCTAAGTGAGCATTGTTTGACATATCACAGGCAACAAAACTTGGTATTTTTTTTTCTTTATGAGTTCAAGCAAACTGCTGGGAGTAAATTAAATCCAGGATTCTTTGGCTTTAATATGAAGCAACTTCCCCTCACCCCAAGTCACAAGCAATGTTCAGAAGCTCTCAAAAATTTAAACATCTAACAGCTCCTACAAGATATCATTCGGATCATAATATTACTTAAAAGCGTTTTTCCCCTTGTTGTTCACAATGCAGACACCTCTAATCTGGTAAAATGTACAAAGCATTTTATTACCTCTTCTGTATTATTGCCATGATGTTAGCTGGAACTGTACAGTAGTTAACTGCAGTGTAGCACTACTCTGTAAATGTGGGTGAATATTTGCATTGTACTGAATTATAGTGTACTGATAAACAAATTAGTGCAACTTAATACTGTTGAGAAAATAATAAAATCCCTCCCTTTCATCTCCTTCTCCTTGTCTTCGCTTATGACTAAGCACACATGTGGACTGCATGGACATACCCTTCAAATCCGTTTCCTCAGAAAGATTGAGTTCTTCTATGATCATCACATTTGTATAGATAAGTAACAAGAGGTCGATGTGTGGATGTTGCCTGTTATTCTCACTTATGCTGAAATAAAATAAAACTTACGTACAGGGATCGCTATGGATTTTCACTCAGACCTTTGGAACTGAATGACCCCAGTTCAGGTGTGTTGAGTGGGAATTCCCTATACAAAGATTAGTGTACCTCTCAGTTGAGTGGGAATTCCCTATATAAAGATTAGTGTACCTCTCAGCCTGCACCATAATGGGAATGTCAAGTACTGGATTATTCCTGTATTGACATTTCCCTCAAATCATAGCAGGAATGATGCTTTTAAGGGTTTTATAGCTGGGTATTAGTTAAAAAAAACGACAAGGAAGTAATGGTAATATTTCTAGAAAAGAAATCTGTTTCCAGGGGATCTTTAATAATCATAAAGTAGACAGGGTCTTGGTTTAATGATCCAACAGAGAGGTGGTGTTGCTAACAGCACAATGCAAGATACAGTAACTGCATGAAGTTAAATGAGTGTCATGAGTACTTTAGTTTCTTGCTAGTTATATAGTGTTACAATTATGGGAATCCCCTGAAAATGTCATTTTGCCTTGCTTGAGAATAAGGCTCTAGGTGTTCTTTGGTGACTACCATCCAAATACTGGGGAGATGAGTACAGAATTCAGGGAGTATGGCCACTCTAGCTTGTTAGAGTAAAAGCTATAAATTCAACCTCAGTATTCAGTCCAAAGTGGTAGCAGAGAGAGCTTGACGAAGTCAGTTGTCAAGGCGTTGTCCAGTGTCCACTCAAACAGTACTGACAGGACAGTGGGTAGGAACAACACGTCAATGGTACACGACTAAAATTGTAATTTCCATCAATTCCCCCATTTACAAATGTTTTAGTTTGTTAATCAAGGAGTTAGGCAAGGGTTTAGTGTGCTCTTCAGGGGGATTTGCCATCATCATGTGCAGTAGACATTGTTTTGGACTATAGGTTGTTTGAAGACCAAACAAATAGCATTCGTCTTTACCTGCCTGAAAGTCATTTATTTATTCTCCATTATTTCAGTTTGGTGCATGTGGTGTTCATGTACAAATTACATTTGTATTTAGTTGTGCATGGTCCCAGCAGCACTGGTAATGTGCCAGCGTTTCCTAAATAGCTGTCAAACTAAAAAAAAAAAAAAAAAAAACAACAAAAAAACAATGAGGTATCATCCAAAGGTCTGTGAATGTCAGAAAATTATACATTTGTGTGTGTGTGTGTGAACAAAAAACAAAGCATCCCTCTCCACAAAAGACCATTGCTTATCAATAGGAAATGTGTAACACCTGAACAAAGCCCACTACAGTAACATACAGTTGCAATAATTAATTCCTTTCACAACAAAGGTGGCTGCATGCGTCATGAATGCGTCACCCTGGCATTTACCAAGTCTGTACATAATATGACTTTAATTACACAGTCAAATGCAACATGGATAATATGACTTTAATTGCACAGTCAAATGCAACATGGATAATATGTTTCTACTGGGTGGCATTTGTTTGAGTTCTACATATACCTGCAGAGTTTATCAACATTGACTGCTGAACCACAAAAGGTTTCTGTTCTAAAGAGATCTGCTGTTGCCCACTCAGGTAAGTCTTTCTAAACATTATGTAGTTCACCCAAACCCACTGTTACTGGAATGGATCTATCTACATTATTGATACAGTAATGGGCTTGGTAGCTACAGCATGTGGATTAGTGTGCACTTGATACTAAAAGACACATTAGCCCCATAGTGTGACCTCGTTCATAATCTCATTATCCTTTAAAAATAAATAAATAAATAAATAAATAAATCAATCAATCAATCAATCAATACTCACTGTCCATTTCTTTCTGAAGTTCTATGTGTTTTTTTTGTTTGTTTTTTTGTGCTGTAAAGGTTACTACTCTATAGATGCACCTGCAATAACGCTGTCAACAAGGTGTAAGGCCACCATGGGCATTTATGATATGCACTGATTCGATGTGACAAGACTTCAAAATGTTCTTGAGAGATGGATGGCCACTTCTCAGAGATACCCGTTTCAATTCCTATAGGACAGCTGAGAGGTGGGGATTACAAGTCTGTCCTCCACAATGGCCCGTAGAGTAATCACGGTTCAGACAGTTCCTCTGAAACATGACTAATGTGGGCACTGTTGGAAGCAGAAAACCCTGACAACCAATTGTCTACTATCAGCCCTTCATGATTTAACTTGACTTGCATCAGGGAGATCCAGCTTTTATATATTACAGAAAACAGCCCAGATTGTGAATCATGAGTGAATGGAGTTCTGTCCTTACTTGCTGAAGTGCCAAGGGTCAGCACATTCTAGTTGGGGGATATTTTTCTCCAGTACTTTTATTCGCATATACTGAAAATACTGCAGTGGATGGAAAATAATTTATCATGTAATAAGAAAATGAATTGTTCTTCAGTTAAATAGGTTTCCCAAGTCTCCATTTGTTCCCTTCCTGGTCGATTACAGCATGTCAACAGAACAGAAAGGGAATGCTTGAAGGGGTTCATTACTGTATTTACGGTAATGTTTTTAATACAAACAACGAGCATGACTGATCTGCCTACTTTCAGTATAACACGCTCTTATTGTACACTACCCATATACAACACAGAATGCTAGGTACACTGTGCACCACATGTACACTGCGTAATCTGCACACATCACACAGAACTTCTCCTGTAATTTGTAAAAGGGTGTCCGCTCTAGTCTGAAAATGACTAATATTGGAATGAAACCCACTATAGGTCAAATAGGTCAAAAGAGCAGCTGCCAGGAACAGATAAGAAATGAATCACTCAGATTGCAAGGTACATATAGTTCACAAAACAAAGCTACTTCATTTAAGGACCTTGGGAGTCTTAAAATAACCGAATGCACTAATACTTGTATGTACTATTCAGAAATAGGCAATACTTAGAGCTCCGTGAAAATTTTCAATTTTATTTTTCACAAATGTCATTTTATTACAGATACACATTAATAAAACAACTCAAAGAGAGATTATATATATACTCCTCTTGTTCCGCACAGGTCCCTGTGCCCATATCATAACATGTACTCCTAGTTTAAAGAAGTTTTCTAAAGGAAGGGATTTGAATCCACAAAAATATACTTCAAACGCACCAAACATTTCTTATTCTTGTTACAACATGTTTTTCTTCCTTATATATATATATATATATATATATATATATATATATATATATATATATATATATATATATATATATACACACACACATACATACATACATACATACATACACTGCCCTACTATTGTGGGGGCGTCATAATAATTGCACATACAGCAATCTACCCATTTACAAAAAAACAAAAAAACAAAACAAAAAAAAAACACGATAGGATTTGTATTTCAATCCCATTGCACTGAAGCAGTTACAACAAGCTTTGGGGTTTCTCAGTATTTAAACACTAAGCAAAGCAGATTCATTCATTCATTCAAATCCATTCAAAACCAAAACAGCATTTGCTCCAGTCCAAAGTTTGCATCACTTGAAATAAAACAAAGAATTAACATACTAATGCAAAATATACAAGCATACAAGCCATATTTTCCCCAAAAACAATAAGTAGCTAATGATGCTTAATGACGGTATCTTTCGACTCCCATTCCAGCCGACAGTTGCAAAATCTGCACATCATTATTTTGTCACTGTCATCTGCATACATCCCCTCATGCTCAAATTCTTTGCAGCATTGTTTAATTGTTATGCGTGGTTTAGACATTTTAGAAACAAAGTCGCGTCTCTTCCATCACAATTAATTCCCAAATGACTCGCTTTAAATTATACATCTGCGCAAGTGCTAGTCTGAGCTTCCGTTTCCCTTCAGACCGTGTCCATGGTAACGGCTGAGCCTTGACAACTACGATTGCAAGTATTGATTTAAAGTATTTTCTATATAAACCTCAATTAAAAAATGTCACTGTTTGTTTTATAATGATTTTTCATGTGATTTCTTTTTATATTTGCATTTCGTTTTATTTCGTTTTATGTTACATTTCGTATTTGCGAAAAACACGGGGCTCTAGCAATACTATTCTTTTATACTTTCTTTGAAGCATTGATAGTTTGTGTACAAAACCCTGAATTGTGTTTGTGACACACTGTGTTTGTGACAGCAAAAAAGATTAAGGAGATGTATCAAAGGCCATTTGAGGGAAAGGGTATGGTTTTAGAAATAGTTTAGGTGAGAATGTCATTTCTGAAGACCTGAAAGGAAAGCACTTTAAAAATGTAAGGCATGAAGTTGGGCTGCAAAAATAAATGACGCTGCTATAAATCCCTCTCAAGCTCGAACCACAGCCACATAGGCAACACCCTTCTGTATCGTCTAAAACACAGAAGAGTACATGCTTGAGGTGAAACATTGGGAATGATGGGAGGGTCCTGGTCAGAAGAGGGTCATGATATCTGAAAGCCAGTATTAGAGATGGAATGGATGGGCGTGCACAGTGGGATCTAACAAAGTAAACCACATGCTGTTCACATCTGGAAGCTGACAGAAGTTAGAGGCTGGATCAGAACTTCTTCATTCCAGCTCCTGTGTTATACAAACAAGTTTAATTGTAGAGTCAACTATGGTTTCTGGTGAACATGCTGGATTACCAGATGTCTAGATCCCAATGCAGGCACCCAGCCCTCTTTGACGCCTTCTTGCCAAGTCTCTACACTACAGTATTCATTCCTGTTTCTGCTACCACCTGCAGTAGTAGTGGGTTAACATGGCTTGCAAGACCCACCATTTGTTGTAAAAATGTATCCTGCATCAATACAACATTAACTTTTAACTAAGATAAAATGTTAGCTGTGAAAATAATAAATCAATAGTGACCATGCCAGGAACTGAATGAGCATTGGTGAGCACAGGCCCTCTTGTTCATTAATTTTAAAAATTATAAAGGCAGAATATCATATTGCGAATGTAAGACTGTAAACTAAAATCCATTGTAAAATATATTACTACAAATGACCCAGCATGGTATGAAGGGGTGCTGCTGTTGATCTTGTCTAAAGAATTTCCACAACTATGAAAATATAATGTTGGCATTTCAAATAGGTCCTATAAATATACACAGGGTTTGGCCATTCCTGGCAATAAGATTTATATAAGCTGTGTGAATAAACATTATGTAAGCATGTAAACAATGGGCAATTACAAAACCTGGTTATTATTCTATTTCCAAAGCAAAACCTGGCATACCTCCCTTGTTAGTGTCAAGCACCATTATCTACCAAAAAGGCAATCACTAGAACAATCCTCTCCACAACAGACAGGGTCAGCTAAATTGCTGCAGTTTACCCATGAATCACTGGAGGCTCAGAACCTTCTAGTAAGTGGAACCTGTTCATGTTTCAGTAATGGCTAGAGTAAGGATCTTGTAATCCACACAATTGTATCAATCACTAATGGGTGTTCAGATCAAACCAATAATCCATTAAACACTTGCAATGCAATACTGTACAGGTAGAATCCACACAAGAGTGTGCAAGAAGACTCTTCAAGAAAAAGCAACAATTAAAGGACTGTGGGTCAGGTATTTGGCAGTTATGCTTTTTTTTTTCTTTAATCTCCTCAGGTCTGGGTTTAAAACTGGCTCAGGTCGCAAGTGAAAAGACTCTAATCTAGTCAATCAGACTTAATTTAATCCACTGTGGACTGTCCACATCACTAGACCACCACACAATCTAGTACAATGTACAGTCTCTACATTTAAAACATTTCAAAAGATCATAGCCGTTTAAAAATCACAGAGAGTATTGTGAATGGATTGTGAATCATGCACTCACAATGGCTGCTGCTGGCATGTCTCCAATACTGTAGCAGGCCTGGCTGAAAAGTCGATTATCACATAAAAACTGAAGTGTTTAACTTGCTTGGGTGTATTTGGTAAAACAGAACTTTTAAACCCCACATACAGTTGGAAGCATAAGCCAGGTCACTGAGATGTTTACTGTCATTTGAAAAGTGTTTATTTTGCTATTACTTTTAATTGAACACTCTAGCGATGCTTTCAGGAACATTCTCCAGGACTGATTAGCAATGATTATACATCATTCAGTGTGGCATTAATCATATTTGCGTTTGCCTTGAATGAAGCCATAAGTATTTTCTGACAACAGCAATAACAGGTCTTTCCTCGTTGTATTATATCTGGAATGTGGAATCTGAAAGTCTCATGCAGGCTCAGATTAAAAGCCTGTAAAAACTGATAAATGAAACAGATTTGGGAAGTCAGGGGTATTTGCCTGACATTCGTATTCAATTACCGGTAACTGTGTTCTAAATCCACCATTAATACTATGCGAATATAAATGCCTATTTTAGTATCATTAATATTCAGTAAGACATAACATTTGTTTTTTAGTTATCAATTTTTTTATTTGCATGTTCAAATAGGCCTGTTCTTGTGCAGTCCTACAAGGTAATTCCTCATTCTGTTTGAGGGTTGAAGCACATGTTTCTATGGTGCAGTAAAGCACTAATCAGTAGCACTCAATGACTAGCATGTCTGGTTACTGGACTGAGTTGTCTTCAGAGTAATGACTGCATCACTTTGATTCTCTCACTCTATGTGCCTGCTTCGGTTTAGAGAGTGGGAATGGGTAGCATTTGTGATTCACATTACGCCTACACCCACGACAGACTTTAGTTCACTGTTTTTCTTGGCTGTGAAGTTAAGGCATTGAAATGCACACAGTGCATGGATTGTTAAGGGATCTGAACCTACTTACAAGTAATACAACACATGTTTTTTATTTTTATATGGTAATAAATGCACACTGCTGAAACACTGCTGAAATGGGTTATCAAAACAACTATTTCATTTGTTCAGTTGCCACCTGCTAAACTGCACCTATAATTAAGGAGATGCTTTCTCCAGAGAATGACGCAAATATATATTGTCTTTATTATTATTAGTTCATCGTCCGTAAATTTATGATACTGTAAAAGGTAAACCAATCAACATATTATTATAACAAAGTTCTGGAAGGTTTATTTCTTGTTAAACTAATATAGGTTTAAAAGAGCTCTTAGTCCTCTGCCAGTCCTAGCTCCATTGCTAGTAAAACAGAGAATGTCAAGATGGTTCAAAGTGGGCAATGCCATAATAAACAACAAGTGAGCAAAAAGCAAACATCGATGGAGGAGGCCCACGATAGACCTGTCTTTACTATTAATTACCAATGCACTTTCTTATTTTCTGTACACCCTTGTAAAATTATAGAACAGCGGTTTGCAAAAATATACTGGCGGATGAAATGGAAATTGTTTGCTCATTGAATCAAGCAGACTAGGCTTATGTGACGTGGACATGATTTATAAGGGAAAACATTGCTTTGGGACATGGTCATATTGCTTAAGCGTTCTTTAGCTTTACAGCTGTTTCAGAGGGTAAAAAATGTACAAACTGGAGAGCCAAGGATTTATTTTCATGTTAATTGTGAACAATTTCTCACCTTAGGTCTCTGTCTGTGGTCAGGTTGTAGTCTGACAGTAGTGCCACATCTAGGCTTTCACAGTAGTCTAGCAATTACTTAACTACTGCAGGCCCCCATGCTTGTAGGCACAAGGTGCTGTCTTAACATTATTGTGTGCTCAGGATACCACAAGTTTCCATGACGTCACACGCAGGGACTAGCAGCTGGCTTCAGGCCTGGCTGAGATAATAGAGTTGCTTATTTTAAACAGTCAAACTGCAGTCAAATAATTTCCCCTTCAAACTGAGGCCAAGCTACATACATCTCCTAAGTTGTTGGAGAAACACAAAGAGCCTGTGTGAACTCAACTGTTAAGATTAAGCTTACTCACGTTACCATGGCTGAGATAACTAAACCCATTTCTTTTGACACATGCAGCAACGACTGTCAAAACATTGCAAATATATGAAAACTATTCGCTAATCTGCAACTGAATTCTAGTGTTACCTGAGGTAACAAACATAAAGAAACTGTTAAGTCAATAAATGTCTGGTTTCTAGGTGAAGCAAAGTTCACAGAAGGCTATAGATTGCAAGAAAGTACGAAACATTCATTAGGAAATCACATTTTAGTGATTTTTTTTTTTTTTTTTTTTTAACAAGATTGCAGGTTAGCTTTAAACACACACATATGTGCACCATGCACACACACTTGCACGCACAGACAGGCTTGTGAAGCTTGTTACTCTCAAACGAACAAATTTCATAGACCTCTCACAGAGCCAGCATCACCACTGCAACAGGAAATAAATTGTGATGAAACCAAGATCATTTTCCAGTGATATCTGTATCTAATTATGTATCACATTCTTTTACAATTACACTGTTAAAGTTGACACTTATCTTGTCTGCCTGTCACAGCAATGACGTTCAATTAGGAGCAAGAAGCACACTGGTATTTTTTTAACAGTGTATTAAAACAGTGACTTTTTGTATAACAGAGTTCTTGGTGGTGTCTTCCCCATTACTGATTCTCTTCAACAACTTTCCTTTAATTTAATGTATTGGCCTTCCACCCACCCACCATCTAGACTTTCCCCATCTCTTCCAACTCTTGAAGTAAGTCTATCCAGAGGTTAGGTGAGTGTAAAGTACACTAGTTACATTAACAGGAAAACAAGCATTTGTAAAACAAACAAAAAAGGGGAAAGTTACCAAAAAACCACCCAGAAAATAAGTTGTAAAAATCACACACACAGGTTGTAACAAGTTGATAATTATATATATATATATATATATAAATAATATTATGGCATAAATCCTATGTAAATCTCCAGTGAATACAATTTATGATAAGCTTAATCAACTAATGCACCTAATCCTTGTACTCGAAACACTGAAACTGTGTACTACTCTCATGTTATGCAAATTCATTTCCCCAATCGAGAAAATGGAAAGAGTTGTGGTTTCTCTGATGTTCAACTAGATAGAAGATTAGATACAAGAGAGCAAAAGGTGTTTTTCCAGCCGATGCAACAAATTGATAAACATTGGGTTATCAGACCTATACAACATGGCATAGGGTCTGATCTCACAGCAGAAGACCCAGGAAACCTGGAGGGAATTCTCTGATATACATAATGCTACAAAGAATCAACTTCTGCTTTACGACTCGCCAATAATTCTGTCTTATTCAGCTGCCATTTGAGCCTTGGAATTTAGACGACTGGATTAGAGGAAAACACTGTAAGGCAATGAAGTGATATGATATAGAGAGGAGAGAGAGAGAGAGAGAGAGAGAGAGAGAGAGAGAAATCACTGGCAATGGAAATAAGAGCTCTCTCTCTTCTGGACTTTCAAAAGCCTGCCCGTAATCTACCCCAAACCAAATAAAAAAGTTGTCCATTGCACACAGGGTGATTTAGGGAATGTAAATGTAAATATCACCTGATAAAACTCCCGGAGCCAGGGCTTCTGAAGATTTTCAGGCTGGAAAAGAAAAAAGGAGACAATCAATGTAAAATACTGTCGTAATAACAATTAATTTTCACTCATGCCGAGTATAACATAGTATAACTTAGTATACAAAAAGTCAACATGATGCACTATTTATATTTTAATTGTATGCTTGTATAAATTTAAGACCTGCTAAAATCTGCATATTGTTTCCAGTATAGTATTCAAGACAACATCAAAATGCAATGCTATATTATTAGTGCCTAAAATATAGGCTTATTTGAATTTCTAATCACGCTGCTATTTTCTCAAGTTTTGACCCCATAGCAAATACAGATAATCACTGTTTAACACAAGCAGTGAGAAATAAATAACAGCTCTCTCTTCAGAGCACTGGACAAGCTCAACAAAAAACATCACTCAGACACCTTCTAATGCAGAAAGATCAGCAAGGGAACAGCTGAGTAATGGAGCAGAGTAAATGAGGGGCGGGTGTCCCAATTACACTTCTTATCTGCAAGCACCCTTGAGCAAAGAACAGAAAACATAATGCTCTATAAGTGTTGTCAGACATGAGCTGGATTGGTACAGGACGGGTGACTGACAGCCATTGTTCATTTGATGGTGCAGGTGCAGCATGATTCTCAGCAGTGCGATTATCCCAAGATTACCCTACTGTATCAGCATGCTATCTGTTAGGTCTGTGAGCATTCAGTTTAAACATCGCCAATTTTAATCCACAGCTTCAGCAAAGGTGCCGCTCAAGTGTATTGTTTTGCTATGCCTGTTAAAACTGGGCTGGGACCATCCATTTTCACCTACTGTATTAATGCTGCAAATGAACCAGGGACCATGCAGCTGTGGCCAAAAGTTTTGCATCACCCTACAGAATGAACATATTTTGCTTCATAAAATACAGGGCAGCAGTGTGGAGTACAGGGCAGCAGTGTGGAGTAGTGGTTAGGTCTCTGGACTCTTGACCGGAGGGTTGTGGGTTCAATCCCTGGTAGGGGACACTGCTGCTGTACCCTTGAGCAAGGTACTTTACCTAGATTGCTCCAGTAAAAACCCAACTGTATAAATGGGTAATTGTATGTAAAAAATAATGTGATATCTTGTAACAATTGTAAGTCGCCCTGGATAAGGGCGTCTGCTAAGAAATAAATAATAATAATAATAATAATAAGAGCTACATAAATTCAAATGAAACCTGCTGAATACTGTTACGTTAACATATTGAATTACATACCGCCTTGTAGTTTCCCCATATACTGTGACATTTCGAAATCTAACATGAAATACTGTACTACTATTATGGCTTCTGGTAGACTTTTGCGATATCATTTTGTAGTTTAGTTGAATAAATGATATTAAATAAATTATGTTCATAGCGTTTTTATTATTATTATTTATTTTATTTTTTATTTTTTAATGAATGTCTCAATCCTAAAATTCTAGATGATGCAAAACTTTCTGACATAGCTGTACAGATGGATATATAGCCCTAAACTCAAGACTATGCATCTCAAGGGCCAGAGTTACGGACCACAGCCCTACAGTAAACCATCAAACCATTTCCATTCAGCAACAGACCTCAAAATAAAGCTGGTCTCTAAGCTCTGATGCCTAGACTTTACTGCTTTAATGTTTACAGTAATAAAACTAAACTCAGTTATCCGTCCAGAAGTCAACATGGCAATGAAAACGTTTCCCAATTGATATAAATCTCTTTCATTTCTATCACAGTCTGTGACACCTGCTTAACTGAAACAAGATGGAGGTCTGATGTTTACAGGCTATTGAACTGGCAGAACTTTCCATGCTAAATCCAATTTCTCTTGTAACACTCACATCTTACTGTAAAGTGCAATTCGCTCCCAGTGCGTTCATTTATTTTATGAGATTACCGGCCAAATACATCATTTATTCCATAAGTCCACCTTTCTTTTGTAATATTTATTTAGAAATGTACGTTTATGGAAGCAAGTGTCAACAAAGCCAGTTAAACTCATTAAAGTGAATGCATCTAAAAAGTTATTCTCCAGCCCGATGAAATGAATGGCTGTATGCCCATGGCTGTATGTAATCACACCTCCAGCTGCCACTGAACCCAGTGTCTATTGATGGGCTATATATGGTTACAATATGCGTGTTACAGTAAACAGGATAATGCTCATGTGCAGTATAATTTGTCAAGCACAGTGACCTTTGCCACGCTTCATAATAAATCAAGCCTGGCATTTAATTCCAACTGTAGTGTCATTAGGAAGAATAAGAGAAATGAAAAAGAATATCTTGGAACGGTTTTCAGAATTCCCTGCATGCACAGAGGATTAATGCTTGGTTAGATTCACCAGGTTCCAGGACGTGTGAATAAACAACATCAAAACAATCAGGATTACATGGAAAAAAAATATGGGCACATTACAGCATGGGATACCACAAAGGTAATGCTTTTCCTCTGAACTCCTTAAGGCTGCACCAGATTAATACAGCCGGGGGTCAAGATTAGTAACTTTGCCTACTGGCTGACAGTATACTGTTCCTGGAATGAACCAACTTGTCTCTCTTGACCAGCTGCCAATTTGTGGTTTTATTTTTATTTTTGAAAACATAAACATTAAGATTGCTTTACTGTTTCACATATATTCTATTGTGTTGAGTTTATAAGTTCTGCCTTGAAGGAATAAAACTACTGTAGGCAGCCAACAAACCACTGATGAGTTTGCCAATTCCCTTGTTTATTCTAACTACTGTAGTGAAGGGGACATTTATTTAATATATGGTACTCTTAGAAGCTGTGCTGGCCTGAGTACATGTACATCATGTGGCAGTACAAAGTTTCCCACGGATATCCCGATTTAAATGTGACATTTCATTCCAGTGGAAAGGTTATACAGTACTCATGTAATATAAATGAAATGCTATTGTAATAAACACTGAAATGGAATTCATTTATTGTGAAGAGGAGGCGGAATAATCCTGCGTACCATAACATACTATAGAATCAACTCCAGAAGAATTGTGATGGAAAAGCAAACATCTGCTGTACAGCTACGTCAATCAATATCAGCATCTGGTTTCTGAGGGACAAATGAGAAAAAAATAAAAGGAAGACGGCTTCTTAAATTAGAGAACATAAGTCCCTAAGTTCAGTTCAAAGTACAGTTGTTTTTTTTTTTTTTAGTAAATCGCCAATTATTTTCCAATTATTGTTTGGCTCAGCTCACTGCTACCACCCCCACGCTGACTCGAGAGCGGCGAAGACGGACACATGCTGTCTTCCGAAGCGTGTGCCATCAGCCGACCACTTTTCTTCACACTGCACACTCACCGTGTCGCCACCTCAGAGCTACAGTGTCAGAGGACAACGCAGCTCTGGGCAGCTTACAGGCAAGCCCGCAGGCGCCGGGCCAGACTACAGGGGTCGCTGGTGCACAGTGAGCCAAGGACACCCTAGCCGACCTAAGCCACCCCCCGCCCCCCGCCCCCCCGCCCCCCCGCCCCCCCGCCCCCCCGCCTCGCCCTGCCCTGCATCTTTGAATAATGCAGCATTTTCAAAGCGTTACCAATGCTGTATCTAGGGAAAACATGTGTTCAGCCATTTGGAGTAAAGCAATGCCTTGTGACAAGAACCTCATCTGTTGCTCCTAAATTGATACAGATTTAGAATGATTTTCACTCAGCTAACCTGAATTCCCTGGAGGTTTCCAAGTATGGTTATACTGCCCTGTCCTGGAGCAGAGATATATTTCACTGGAGGGAGTAATACTGCAGAATGAATCACCACTGCTGTATGTCAGGGTTGTGTGTATGTACACTAAAACCTTATCCATAAAGAGGGAGACCATCCTTCTGTTTTAATCTAGACATAACTAGGTAAAATAGTATATATATCTTAAAACAACAATAATACAACTCCAGCTAGCTTGAAACATTTTCAATAAATAAAATGACTAAAATAGCCATACAAAGCCAACAATACATGCTCCTTGACATGCTTATGTAACTGCTTGTATTCTCTCCAATGACTCAAATGGCTTATCGTTGAAATGTTTGTCTAATTTTATTACTAAGTTTCTTTTTTGGACTGAGATTATAAAGTATTTGAAATAACCAGTATCATGGATATTGTTAATAATTAGCGTTAAGGACAAGGTTTAAGGTACAGCTATTTCCTTTCACTGCTCTGTAGTTCTCTCCCTCAGCTTATCAAAATTATTTTTCCTACTAATTAGAATCTCTGCAACCCTATTAGCTGCCTAAAAATAAAATACATATAATTTCAAATTATGCACCTTTCTTCCCTGCCCTACTTTTACTGAAATAAAATGTTTCCAATTAAATTTGTATTATTTTCATAGTTAACTCACACCTAGTTTGACCCACATTCTACTGATATCCATT